>NW_005871107.1:2965418-2966473 GCF_000147115.1 Myotis lucifugus | reverse complement strand
AGTCTAATTAGCATATTATCGTTATATATTATAGACTAGGGGCCCGGTGCACCAAATTCGTGCACGGGGGGGGGGAGGGTGCCCCTTAGCCCAGCCTGTCCCCTCTCACATACTGGGAGCCCTCAGGGGATGTCCTAGTGATGACTTAGGCCCGCTCCCTGCTCCCCTTGGGGAGTGGGCCTAAACTGCAGTCTGGCCTCCCTTTGTGGGAGGTGACCGGGCTGATCAGGGGAAGGCACCAGCCCCATCACCCCGCTGCTGCAGCCACTGCCAGTCACCGCAGCCAGCAAGGTTTTTTCATCAACACGGACTCCAGTCCCTTCACCATGAAAAAATGACAACTTTCTTTAGGCATTTTCAAGATGTGTCTTTCATATAATAATAATTTCTTTCTTATATTTTTTTATCATCACCTGAGGATATGTTTCTGTTGATTTTTAGAGAATGTGGAAGAGAAAGGGAAAGACAGAGAGAAACATCAAAGTGAGAGGAACACTTTGATTGGTTGCCTCCTGCATGAGCGCTGACCTGGGCCCCAGCCAGGGAAGAGCCTGCAACCTAGGTATATGCCCTTGGTCAGAATTGAACTCAGACCCTGCCATTGGCAGGCCAAGGCATTATCCACTGAGCCAAACCGGCTAGGGCAGGATATGATATTTCTTAGCCCTCCAGCAGTGGACCTTCGTTTTTTTCACCAGGAGTGTGGTGAAAAACCCTAGATCACTTTTTTGGATTCTTATTACCCAAGTTACTAAGAATATTACCAGTGGCATACAGGGAGCTTAACCAATGAGCGGTCAGAAAAGGTGTTTCCTCTGTAGTTCACAGCAATTGCCGGCCTGCCCCCCCCCCCCACGCCCCTGCCCCAGGCCTGACTCCTCTGGCCTAGGTGTCAGGCCCGGGCCGGGGACCCCCGTCTCCCCCCGATTACCAGCTCTGCCCTTGCCCAGGCCTGAAGCCTCGGCCAGAGGGGTCGACCCCCATCATCTTCCAAACACCAGATCTACCCCTTAACTAGGCCTGACGCCTCCACCAGAAGATGTCAAGGCCTGGGC
>NW_005871107.1:2938502-2965153 GCF_000147115.1 Myotis lucifugus | reverse complement strand
CCCCATCTCCCTTCAATCGCCAGATTGGCCCCCACCCAGGCCTGACGCCTCTGGCCCAGGCTTCAGGCCTGGGCAGGGGACCCCCATATCCCCCCAATCACTGGCTCCACCCCCCACCCAGTCCTGATGCCTCTGGCCCAGGCATCAGGCCTGGGCAGGGGACCCCCAGACCCCTCCGATTTCCGGCTCCACCCCCTGCCCAGGCCTGATGCCTCTGGCCCAGGTGTCAGGCCTGGGCAGGGAATCTCCATCACCCTCCGATCGCTGGATTGGCACCTTGCCCAGGCCTGATGCCTCCACCAGAGGTGTCAGGCCTGGGCAGGGGACCCCCATCTCGCCCCAATCACCAGCTTCTGGGCGGCTTCTGGGGCTTCTGGGGCCGGCCTGTGGCCCAGAATGGCGCCTCATGCTGGCGGCTGCACTGTCCGGCCCTGCCTGCAGTATGCAAATTAGCCGACATCTTTGTTAGCGGTTAATTTGCATATCACACAGATTAGCCAATGGGAGGCGTAGCAAAGGTACGGTCAATTACCGTGTTTGTCTATTATTAGATAGGATAGTATTACAGATATCACCCATTTGCCCCCCCCCCCAGCCCCTACTCACCCCTCTAGATTTCACTACCTATTGCCTGTGTCCATGGGCTATGAATATAAGTTCTTTGGTTTATCTCTTCTGTCCCCCCAACCCCACCTCGAGGTATGTCAGTCTGTTCCATGCCTGCATGCTTTGGGTCTTATTTTGTTGGTCAACTCATTTTGTTCATTAGATTCCACAAATAAGTGAGATCATGTGATATTTGTCTTTCTCAGTTTGGCTTATTTCACTTAGCATAATATTTTCCAGGTCCATCCATGCTATCCCAAAGGGCAAGAGATCCCTCTTTTTAACAGCTGCATAATATTCCATGGTGTAAATGTTCCACAGCTTTTTTATCCATTCATTTACTGATAGGCACTAGAGCTGTTTCCAAATGTTAGATATTGTAAATAATGCTGCTATGAATTTAGGGCTGCATATATTCTTTCTGATTGGTTTTTGGGGGGTTATAGAATATATTCCCAGAAGTGGGATCCCTGGATCAAATGACAGTTCCATTTTTAATTTTTTAAGGAAACTCCATACTGTTTTCCATAGTGGCTGCACAAATCTGCATTCTCACCAGTAGTGTACTAGGGTTCCCTGTTCTCCACATTCTCGCCAGCACTTATTGTTGTTGATTTTTTTTTTTTGGATGATAGCCATTTTGACAGGTGTGAGGTGATATCTCATTGTTATTTTAATTTGCATTTCCTGATGATTAGTGACTTTGGGCATATTTCATGTGTTTCATGGCCATTTGTTTGCTCTCTTTGGAGAAATGTCTATTCAGGTCTTCGGCCCATTTTTCAATTAGATTGTTTGTTTTCCTTTTGTTGAATTATATGAGTACTTAATACATTTTGGATATTATCCCCTTATCAGATGTATCATTGGCAAATATGTTCTCCCATTCAGTGGGTTCTCTTTTTAACTTGATGGTGGGCTTGTTTGTTTTTTTGTCTTTTTGCTCTATGAGATGTATCCGTAAACATATTGCTATGTGAGATGTCTGAACTTACTATACTTTTATAATTTTAGTTCATTACCATAAGCTAAAGTAGAACAAACAAAATAAGGAACCACCCTATTCACAAAGTCTATTTTAGTTCAAATGTTTTTCTGAGTATATAACACAGCCTCTCTTAGAAATGTTCATAAATACTGGAAGTTAAAGGAATTTGGGTGACCACTTACTTCCATCTATGAAAATTTTCATAGGGTTCCCATTTAATGAAACTTTAAAGTAAGTGAGTTTTTAGTTTCAATTTGGTTGTTAACATGAAGGAAAAAGAAAAGCTCACATCAAAGTAGTACAACCTGAAAATTAAACATCAAGGAAAAAAGCTATTGCTTAAGGGGCAGCCTTTACTGTCAATCAGAATTTTGCTCTTACGTGTAAAACCACAGGAAAAAGTAGCTCTCTATGACCTGCCACGGGAACTACCTTTGTTCTGCCAAATGCTCCAGGTGCTTCTCTTACAGAGACACTGCATATCGTGCTTGCACCTGTTTATTTCCAAGCCCATCACTCAATCAGGCAGGGAAACAGGTACTTGGTTGACCCACTGACTATAGTTTAAAATTACTTCATCTTTTTTTAAAAATATATTTTATTGCTTTTTTACAGAGAGGAAGGGAGAGGGATAGAGAGTTAGGAACATTGATGAGAGAGAAACATCGATCAGCTGCTTCCTGCACACCTCCTACTGGGGATGTGCCCGCAACCAAGGTACATGCCTTTGACCGGAATTGAACCTGGGACCCTTGAGTCCGCAGGCTGACGCTCTATCCACTGAGCCAAACCAGTTAGGGCTACTTCATCTTTTTTAAAATTTCAACCCAAGCAGGAAAAGTAGGTCCATGTACTTACTTTCCTCTTTATAACTTCAAAATTGAAACTTCTGTTAAATCAGTTTAAAACCCATTAATGGCCTTTGTGGCTAAGTGGCCCAAGAAATCAGGAAGAAACTATGATCTGAGTTTGTCAATCAAAGCATTAAATATGTATGAATTGTTTCTATATAAATTTTTGTACTGTCATACAAAATAATTCATTATGAAGGCTATTTGTCTTGAAGAAGATATCTTATTTCAGTTACATCCTTTTGAAGATATCACTGCTAAACATTTTTTAATTCAATTGGGGAAGAATTGACATCTTAATGAGTTTTCTAGTTCAAGAATATGGTATCTTTCATTTTTATTGTCTTCTAAAATTTCTTTAAACAACTTTTTGTAGTTTTCAATGTACAGATTTGCATATATTATGTTAAATTTATCCATAAATATTGACTTTATTGTTTATTACATACTGGACCCAGTGTTAAGCACCCAGATACAAAGATATACTATGGTGTCTTGTGAAGGCTACATTCTCTCTGAAGGCAGGGGGAAAATTAGGTGTATTTTGCAATAGATAAAGGTTTATGGAGGCAATGGGGGTGCAAATGAAAGGGAGGACTGTAGAAAGATTTGAGTAGAATAAACAGAATTTGTTGTCAAACTGGATGTGTTGACAAATGAAAATTCAGAAATAGCTCCCTGGTTTCCAGTTTGGCGATCAAGTGATGCCAGTGGATGAGATTAGAAATGTCAGAGTGAGAGAAATACAGCCAGCTCCACATTACTTCAGAAGGAGGTCTAAAAGAACTACTTGTGTATAGAAAAGTACAGTCAGAGATGGCCACATTCAAGTCCATTTTCAGAGCCTCAGTGGGTATTTTTTCCCAAATGAAAATGTTTAAACCTGCTTCTGAACCTGCTAAACATAAACACTAGCTGGTGGAAAATACATTAAGTGGGGAGAAAGCCTCTTTCATGGAGATGACTTTAGCCTTGGATTAATATTTACAGCATAGGTCAGCCCACTGTCTGGGCTGATGCTTTGGAATCCATTTTAATTATTACAGTGTGGTTATTCGTGAAAAGAGGCCCCACAGCAAACACACTGAATAGAGAGCCAGGGGGCATGGGCTCCACCTCAAGCTCTTGCATCTGCAGCATTTGAGGGAGAAAAGTCATGTCACCTCTCTTCATTATCTACAAAATTAGGATCCACACTCACTGCCAACTCTAAACGTCTATAATTTCCCTTCCCATTTCTGGACATTGAAACAGATTAAATGAGGGGAAACTGGCTGAAATGAATGCTAGAGAAACTGAAATTGTTCAACCTCTATTTTTCAATGAGAATTTATTTCGTATCATGTATAAAATGTGTCTGACGTTCTGAAAGGATAAACAGTTGAACAAGACAACAGCCCAAGTCCTCATTTTAATTTAGTATGAAGACACCTACAATTCAGAATTTTGAAAGATTTGAATATTTATTTAGCACAATATCATTCATCTTCCTAGTTATGAATTGCAAAAACAAACAAAACAATGGCAAATGGGCCACCATGTTCATAGAATTAATTATATACACATTTTTAAATAGTGTTAACTGTTAAGTGGATTTCCACTAGGGTGTGAAATAAATGTATAGTGGAGGGTTTGAAGTTAAAATTGCCTTTCAATAAGAATCAATACTGATGGTGTCCTAAAATAAACTAATCCTGATCCTGATCAAAAGGCTTCAGCTCTTTCTTAGCAAAGGGAAACCAGTTTAAAAGATTAAGGAAGTGATAAAGAGCTGTTTGTACATTCATTATATTCACAGCGAGGGAAATTTTGTCCTGTCAATATCAATATGTCTAATATAAAATCATCAGTTCCATACCTGATAGCTCTTTTTTTTTTTTAGTAAAAACTATGTTAAAGTCATAAGTAAAACTTAAGATGTTTGTTTTGTACTATAAACTGACACCCATACATTAGAAGATTAGATTGACCTCCATTGAGATAAATGCAACACAGAGTTGTGCCCAAAGATCTTAATTTTGTCTATAACACTAGCAGCCATTATACAGGAGTGCCTTCAATATGTCCCTGGCATTTCACCTACACTCTAATCCTTCCAAGAAACTCACAAAGTAGATGTATTACCCACGAGAGACTAGAGACCCAGAGAATTTATGTGACTGGGCCACAGCCACAGAGCCAGCTATAAATGATGATGTTGCCATATGGACCCAAGTCTATCTGGCCTCCAAGCCAGCTCTCCCCATTTAACTAAGTGCCTCTGCCCTTACTTTTTTACTACTTTGGGGCTTTTTCTTGAACTTCTCTCTCTGACAACAGTTAAATCATTTATTCAAAGATCCCAGACAACCTCAGCACTCTAAGGTAAGCTGTCAGATCTCACTGGGTTCACGCCATCTACCACTTCTTTGTTTATTCCTTCTTCCTCTAACCTCTTCCCTTTCCGAAGCTGAGAGTAGATAAAACAACCTAATTCAATCATAGAAAAAAATGTTATTCATCATTTGAAAAGATTAGGTTATTCCTAGGTAGTGTTGGACAATACACTAAGGTTATAAAAATAGTAGAATGCTAACTATTATAACAAAATCAATAAACCCAGTCTTCCTGAGTAGTTAAGTCAAATCCTTGCTGGTTCTCTAATCTCTCTCGTTAGTAATCTATTTTAAAATGCTCTTCCAGTTAATCCTAGGTATTCATAGGGATAATCCCCAAGGCAGGATAATCCTTACATGTTCCCTGTATCAGTCTGACTCCTTATTCTATCACAATCGCCAAAGCTTAAAATCACCCCCAAGCCAACCCTGCTCATCATCGCTTTTATCCAGGCTGGGATTTCCTTCCATTCCTGAAACACCAGCTTGCCTGCTTTGCATTCACTTGAGGTTTAGCATAAGGAACATGTTATAAATCTTTTCTCTAAACTCTCTTCCATATTAAATGTTTGCTTCCTTGAAGAAATGCAGACTCAGTCCTGAATTTTTCACTATACTGAGAATCTCCATTGTTTTAAGGTTGTACATTGCCCTCAGACATTCAACCTTTAGGGAAAATAAAACCTCTCTATATCCTATTACCAGAATGTGTCCACTCTTCCCTTATGACAAGAAGTGCTTGTGCGAATTCCTCTACAAAACAATTCATCTCAAAGGCTGCAGTTAAAATCATGTGCATTCACCCCTATGGCTCTCTCTCTCTCTCTCTCTCTCTCTCTCTCTCTATCTCTCTATCTCTCTCTCTCTCTCTCTCTCTCTCCCCCTCCTACCTCCAACCCCCCATTCCTTCCTCCCTCATCCCTTTCTCTCTCAATTATACACAATGTGATTTCATTCTCTTACCACAGTTTAATCTTAGTTCTCTCATCCTCTCGTTCCTGCCGGAACAGATCAATACAACCAAGCTCAAATGTTGTTTTTCCTCATCTTCATCCACATTGTCCTTTGATATCAGAGTAACTTCTCACTTTCACCTCACAACTGCATTGTTCTTAATAAAAAATTTGACTTTTTAAAAAGACTAGCCCAATTAAGTGAAAAAATATTTTATCTCTATTAGTTATTCATTTTCATTCATCTGTATTTAATATACTTTTAATATTTTGCATCAGAGAAAAGTAAAAAAGAGAGAACAATAAACATCCAAGTATTTACACATGTGATCTGCACTCCAAAATTTCACAACACAAATGACTTTATGTGTAAATAAGATTTCACCCTCCAAAATAAGGTATTTATTTTGGAGCATACAAGGAAATAATGTTGACCTCATGTGGTAATCACAAAACATACATATGTCTAATCATAGAAAAATAGCAAGTTATTTGTTCCAGACCTTTAAAAATATTTTAATCATGCAAAATCAAAATAACGTACTCTAATATAATGCTAAAATGTTAACTAAGATGAAGTTAGGCCTTTATTTGTTTTACAGGATTTGTATTTGGCAATAGTTATTAATAATTACTCTAAAGGAACTCTAAAATATATTAGTTCAGAAACAATATTTCAAAACACAGCTGGAAGCAACAGAAACTATTGCTCTGATACATTTTTTTGTCATGACACTGCCATACAGTTACAGAATTATAAAAGAAGTGTTTCACAGTATTATACAGATCCAGAAACTGGTTACATCTCCTGCCACATACACAGGGTATTGGTACTAACAGACACGTGCAGCATTCTGTAATTCATACCGCAGCAGCACACGGAGAACAGAGAAGGCCCGGCGGCTGCTGGAGAGTCAGAACCTACGTGGGAAGCAAGTAACATCTTTTTAAGAATCATACCCATTTTCCTGAAATACTTCAAATACAAAGGACACAGTAGTTTCCAAATTAAAATAGTAACTAGACCCAATCGGCCAACTATCTTCTCAGGTAACACTGAAGAGCCAGTATCTTCCTTAGGAAACAGATAAATGCCCTTTTTGTAAAAAGGAAAATAAATATGGCTGTCGAAGTAGCCAGCACTTGGTCTCATTTGTTTCTCTGAATTGTAATGCCACATGATTAGTATGCTGTCAACTCTTGATGGTACAGGAGATAGTTACTTCATTAATCAACAACTTATCCCTAAATCTTCTTATCTGCAGCCAGTCCCTCAATTTAGTATTTTTTGTTGTAAAACCACCAACTATCAATTCACACCAGCAAAGGAATTAAACTTGGTATGTGATCATTTGATTAATTCTATCAGGCTCCTGTGGAGTAGGTGGAATTCACGGTCCAAATGAGAGTATTAATGGGATTCTGTTTCCACACCAATCCATCATCTATCTCCTTGGCACAAACAGAGCTGATTCTGAAAGCATGTCCCCACCATAAAGCTCTTGTAGATCATTCCTCATCAGCTTCCAATCATCCCAGCGCTTGCATGAACCTATAATTAGTTATATATTTTTGCAGTGAGTTTCTTTTGTTTCTAATCTTTTGTTTCAGTTTGTGTTTTTCTTTTCTTCACATGAAACTAAATCCCTCAGCATTGTGAAAAATGCACATTCCACCAATGAGTGCTGCACTAGAACATTTCTTAGAACCAAAATGTATTACTTAACCACTCCAGTAATGCAAACTGTTCCACAAACTCCATTATAATTTAAAAATAAAAATATGATAAACTGTGTAGCTTATACTTTCATAAGGTTTCTGATTTTTTTTTAAAAAGGTCTTTTGGGGCAGCAAGTGATCATCTATGCCTTTTCCCTTTCACTTCATTTTTAAAATAAATGGAATAATTTTATGAAAAGACAAACATACACATATATATGGAATACATATATGAAAGAACATATATATATGAAAGAACAATCTAAAATAATTTCTAATTGAAAAACTGGGGAAATGCCTATGTGGAATTGGTATTACAATATGTTTCCTAAGATAGGTATAAGGATACAGCTATAATTTATATAGCACGTGTCCAATTGCTCACAATTTTCTGAACTATAAAACGGTGGCAAATGAATAACAGATATTTTATGAAAATGTATGCTTATTATAGTGGTGTATGGAGTCCACAGTGGCCCACCGTCCTCAGAGGTCAGAGGTCATGAGGCCCCACAGCCTCATTGTGCAGGGTTGGCTGTAGGACCCGTCATGCCACTGGAGAGGCTGCAGGCAGTGCCGGCTCCACTTCGCCAAGATGCCCGCCCACTCAGGTTCTCAGTCACCTCTCCTCTGAACTCTACTTCCGGGCAGAGTTCGGTCCATAAAACAAAGCAATTAATTGTATCCTGTACATAGAAACTTCAGTTCAGGAAGACAAACTTATTAAGTTCTTTCCCACAAATAACTAAAACAGTAAGTTTTTCAACAGATCAGGAAAACAGGAGATGACGAAGAACATTCTCTCTAATCTAGGAAAAAGGCAGGAACAATGCTTTGTAAACGTTTCTAATAAGACTATGGCATAAAAGTTTTAAAAATTAATTTCAGGTTCCTCCAAACCACCTACTGGAAGTAAATTTTAAATAATTTCTCTAATAGAATTCAATGATCTGCATCCATCTGCATCTAAAAACAGGAAGTAAAACACAGAAATTAGTTGTAGGAACTGAGAGATATTTAAAATGAAAAGTATAGTATGTAACAAAATTAAGCAAAACCATAAATAAATGAAATAATATAGTTAAGCCATTTTACTATAAACACTTTTTGTCAAATATAACATGTTGTTGAACATTGTGGCGAGTACAGTGCCTTGTGAACTGATGCTACTTTACAAATGAAAAAGCACCAAAGTAAATTCATTAAAATAATTGATATTCGTGGAAAGTTCCTTATGGCAAGATTTTCCAATGGAGTAAAAATTTAAACTTGTGAATGAAAACCATTTGCGTTAGTTTAAGGCACATCTGGGCATCTCCAGACATTCACCTGTATAACTATATTGACTTCAGTAATAAGAGGTTTCTAAAAACAGTCTGTCCCTGAACACAATCTGCTGGGTAGGCTAGAAAACTGGAACAGGGAAGGAAGCAGGGTAGTACTTGCTGTCACCCTAGAGATTACCCACACACATCTGTTCCTGTAATAAACACTACAGAATTCCAAGTTGGAAGAAGTCAATATATGTTCACTCCTAATTTTCTCGATCATACATTATCCCAGGCCATCATTCTCTACAACTACACCTACACTTGAAATGATTCTAGCATGTCTAACTCCTGCCTGCCGGCATTTAACACATACACCCCAAAAGAGAAAGGGGGATTTTCTAAGTGGGAAACAAAATAGAAATCTTCAAAACTATTCCTCTAACCAAAGAGCCCTATTCACCCCCAACAGACATGGAAGGCCCGCTGATGCCAACCCCAATCCAGCAGGATCAAGGATGCCCCCTTTCTCAGGTTAGAAGAGCCTCAACTCTAAAAGACCAAAATCATTCTTGATTTGGTTACTCGGTAGATCATAAACTCAGCCATAACTCTACTACAAACTTCAGAAATTTAACTTTAAACAATTAACCAAACAGTCTCTATCCATCAGTCCAACCCATTTTAACCACTTGATGTGGAAGTTTACTTACTAAAATGATTTTTTGAAGAATAACTCACATGTAACACTAGACTGTTTTTCCTTTTTCACCAGACAATGCTTTCACTCAGATTAAAGTATAAAAGCTAAAAGCAAAGTTGGTTACTGTATACCACAAAATAGGAAACATAATGACTGTGACAGGTGCTACGAACAGCATTTTCATATTTTATATTTTTAATACTAAGCAAAAAATCTTAGAACTTCTCTAATAACTCCTGAGTTGTAGGTTTTATTTTCTTCTTGAAGCTGCAAATAAGTAGTCTGAAAAACTAAATTTAAAATAAAACTATACAAAGTACTTTTTGAACTGAGAACTAGACCTGATTTAGATAAAGCAGACATAGTTTCACTTTTATTGTGATTCTTTTGAATTTCTTATGAGATCAAGCATGAAAATATATAAGGGCACAATGTTCTTAATGTTGTAAACCTTTACTGTACTGACATATGCCTTATAACTTTATCACTTTACAATATTTCAAAGTATTTTCACATATATCATATCCTTAGAGATATAAAAGCACAAAATATGAGAAATGCACTGGACTAATCAAGCAGTATAACATCGATTTGCCGTGAAATGCAAGTTAGTATTTTATCAATAGCCAATATTTAGTATCCTTACAGTCCAAGGTTCAACAATAAAGTTTATATATTTGCAAAAAATTCAATAATGTTTCTAGCTATTTGGCCATGCTTCACTGCATTTTTATAATAGCTTCTCAGTAAATTTCTGTAAGCAGATGGTACTTTTTAAAGATACAAAACATCAGTCAAACCCAAAGGGTTGTTTCATATGTAAGACACACATAAATACATATCTATAGATCTTTTTTAAAAAATTATCAAATGTAAAAGTATTATTCTTAATAGGAAAAAGTCTAGACACTCATAATTTTTATCTGCAAAGTAAATAATATCCTCTCCATTATTCTCCACCAAATAACTCTTTCATAAGTTACTCACAGATTAAATGTAGGAATCATACTGTTACATGTGAATATGCATTTAAAATAAAACATGGTGGGAAAGGGCCACTGTTTTCAATGGAAGCTAGGCAGTTTTTCCTTTGAGACAAGATGTTCTCAAATTAAATGGCACATTCTAAATAAACCCCTAATTAGGAATAATATTCTGAAAGTTAAATTATTGAATAAAATGTTTTTACATCTAAGGGTTCTGACATACCACATACAGTTTCTAAGTAATTTAGATGATACCCATTTATTTTAGTATCTGTCCACTTTTTACTATCTTAATATCTGGTCACAAGTTCTTAACATTATGCACCTAGAAAACAGTCTGAAGACTTTATTATGTATGTCAAGTTGATAAGATATTTTGAATTCAATTAATTGTATTCCTATAATTCAGCCCAACATGACAAGCTATTCTCAACTGCTAACCCTACAAAACTGATTACTGAACTCTATGGAGACATTGCTTCAACAAGCACCGTCTTCAAGGGTTCATGTAAAAAATAAATTGAAATGTAAACGCAGAATTGTTTCCCCAAATCCTAAAAATCACTTCTCAAAATCACAAGGAAGCAAAAATTGGCATATTTTGGAAACCAAAAATCATAAATGTTCTATATTTATTAGAATATGGTATACAAAACGAGTGTTACTAACATTCATATAAACAAAGTCAAGATTGAGCAATGTGATGTTTCATGTAAACTTCAAAGCAATAAAATCATATTTGTAAAGGCATACTGCTGGTGTGTTTATTTTCCAGAAATGCTCCACTTAAAATCCTCTGATCAATAAATGGAACAGATGATATATGATGTGATTAAAAATGTGACATAGTAAACATTCTCTGGGGGTTAAAGTGAATAGAACTTTTCTTAAAAGCTGAAGAGACACACAAAAGCCAGTTCCTTTCTAAATAAAATGAAAAATTTTTTCTATTCATTGCTTTCACTATATATGTATGCATATTTTGACGTTCTCACCACAGTGTTTATGATTTTTCCTGATGTGTAATAATAATGTTAAAATATTACAAGAAATAGCATTTGCTCTTAACCAATATTAACACATTAAGTGTTTACTAAAACTGAGTATATGGAATTTCAAATCGGTTCTCAATTTCAAGGTTTGACAACTTAGAGATGCATCAAATTGTAATTCTTTTTAAAAAGATGCACGCCCGGCCGGAGTGGCTCAGTTGGTTGAGCATCTCCTGTGTACCTAAAGGTTGTCGGTTCAATTCTTTGTCAGGGCACATATCTAGGGTTGTGAGTTCGATCTCCAGATATTTTTCTCTCACATTGATGGCTCGCTCCCCCCCCCCCCACCCCTCAACTTGGATGAGGATTTAAATACATAAATAATTAAAAAATACACTATAAGCAATATTGTCGATTTCATAATCCTCATAACACTGAGATATTCATGGTTTTAGGGACTATTGCCTTGTTGCCATGCCTTTTAAAAATAATTTCCTTTCTTAGTTTTAAATTCCTTACTCATTTACATTCAGAAACAAAGCACCAAATTTATAGGGAACAGCCACAGAAGGCAAAATTCTTTTCTTGGACTTTTGCATCAAAAAAAATGTTTAAGCACTTAATACAGAAAAACATTTTTATTATTTCAAGCAAAGGAAATTCTTGAAATCATACAGTTGTAAGTCCTGCTCTGCCCCATTTAAGTTTCAATAAAGGAGTTCATCCAAATGTACACCAGAAACGCAGCTGTTGGCTGACAAGATAGTGGGTGCGGGTGAGGGCAGAGAGGGGAGAGGAAAAGACAGCAAGACTGACAAATGAGTGGTGGGGTGTGGGGGGTTACAGCTCCCCAAGAGCATCCATTTCATCTAAAATAAATATGCTGAGGTATTGTAATGAAAACAATCCAAATTACTTTCTGATTAAAAATCCAAATTACTCCTAGATTCTTCCAGCTTAAAAAAACAAAGGAATCCATAAAACAGGCAAAGGTGTGGCAACATAATGAAATTATCCTCTTGGTTTTCTTCAAGTAGACTAACCTCTCAAAATAATTTATTTGATATCCCAAGTACTGCACCAGTATTTCCAGATACATGAAAATAATTATAAAATAATTATTGTACACAGAATTTGTAAACTCACATCCTAAAAGTGTTACTGAATACATTCATTTACTGGGTCTTGTCTTAAACATCTGATTAAACTTAATATCATCCAGAATAAAAAAAACAAACAAAATGCTTACAACATAAATCACAAACAGGTGGCCAAAATTTGAACTGTGACCTCTGTTCTTTCGGATAAACTGTACAGCAGTTTCCGCCTCCTCTCCCTAAACTGGTTTGTGGGTTTCTGATAATTCACTGAAACAGTACCTCATCCTGGGAACCTGTATTTCCAGAACTTCCACAGTCTTTGTTATGATTTTCACCTTCATCGTCTTTTTCGGGAGGAGATGCACTCTCAGTTTTCTCTGTGGGGTCACTCGTTGTTTCTTCTGGTGGAGAATTTGAATTTACAGCATTCCCATCCTCTGCGTCCCCTGGCCTGGCGGCCGTGCTGCTGGGCTCTGCGCAGGGCCTGTCTGTCACTGCCCCAGGCTCTTCAGGCGCCGCTTTTTTTTCTTCAGCTGTTTTGCTACTTAAGGGAGCAGCTGAGGAGGAAGTTTTGGAGTCCTTAGATTTTTTGAGCATAGAAGTTTGACTGTTAGGGCTGGGGACCGGAGGGGCAGGCATTTTCGGGGCTTTGCTTCCTTCTGCGTCTTCTTTCCGAGGCGGTCCCCAGATAAAATTCTCTGAAGGCGTGTAATGTTTCTGGGCGAAACGCAGGAGCTTCCTCCTTTCTCTTCTGTCTCTAATGGTATAAACAAAATACTCCAGCGCGCTCTGTTTAATATTGGGAATAGTATTTTCCACAAGAGCTTCGTGAAGAATAAATTTTACAAGAGGAGATTTAAAACTTTCATATCCAAGCTCACCAAGGCTTTTAAGAATGCGGGTGATTCTTAAATAGTTGTGCTGGGACCTAGAAGAGAGGATTGAATAAAATGAGGGGGAGAGGAAATCAGGTGGAGGAAAGCAGGGAAATAAAAACTACTGGGAAAATGTTTTTTATGGAAATAAGCCTTGTAATGACTTGTAGAGACACCATTAAGAAAAACAAATTAGAAGGTATGAAATTCTTATACCTCAATGCAATGTCAATCATGTGAAACTCAAACATATAAAATATATTCTCCTTATTTCTTAAGTTCTTCAAATTTGAAAAATTTAGATTAAAATTTATTTCCACTGATGTTGTTGTTTCTTAAATACACTGAGGATAAGTGATCTGCAAGAGTATTTATTTGCAACAGCAATGTACTGTACCTGTCACAGGTAACCAGTGCTGAACCTAAACACAATATTAGCTATTAACTGAGCAGTATGATTTGCAGTATCAACTGTTCAGCAAAATCTACCATATCAGCCAACTCATAAGGAAAGATGCAAAAAAGCATTCTATCCTGCTAGAATAATTCTAACAAAAGATGCAACACTGACTAATTTAGCAGAACACTTACAGCTACAAGAAATGACGATGGCTCACTAAGGCTCGTATCCTCATTTGCTGGACTTCATTTGCAACAATTTAATCAGTTGATAAATATGTAAGCCATGTAGAACTCAATAAATAATAGGTACTATTTAATATTATTATTGTTATTATTTAAATATCTGGTATTAAGGACTACCATATTTGTACCTACCCCAACTTAGTAACTCAATTCTCTCCCATGCTTGGCCTCTCTCTCCTCCTCTTTCCCTATCAAAGAATTTTAAATTTTCCTTCCAATGACGTTGACTTCAAAGATGCCCTTTCTCTCAGATTGCACTATCATCTTTCTCCTGTCCCCCTACTAAGGCCATTATCAGATGAAAGCTTCCCAATTCTATTTTGTCACAATTCATAATCTTCCTCCCCCACTTCACTCAGCCCAATAGTTGCCTTATTACACATGCCTGGCTGCATCCAAAAGGAATCTTCAGCTACATATATTAATCATGTACTGTCATCAACAGCCCAGATATTTGTTTACACAATATTGCAACACAACCATCCCATCACTTACTTCTAACTTTCTAAAACCTACTTTATACCTCAGAAACTACTTGTTACAAGCATTGCATATACCTGTCCTGGCTTCCGAACATGCTTCGAGGATTTCACTTAGGAATAACTAGCAAACTATTTGGGAAGAATGAGAAGGATGTTAATGAATTATTTGAGGGCAGCAAGGGAGTGGTTCCATGGTCTCATAGTTTAATAAGAGAGTTTATTTGGACAAAACAAAAGTCTTAAGGATTTGAGCTAACC
Source organism: Myotis lucifugus (assembly GCF_000147115.1). Classification (NCBI taxonomy): domain Eukaryota; kingdom Metazoa; phylum Chordata; class Mammalia; order Chiroptera; family Vespertilionidae; genus Myotis; species Myotis lucifugus. The sequence goes on along the minus strand of NW_005871107.1, from coordinate 2,950,352 downwards.
AAACACTGGAAAAGATAAGTCCAGCAGTTTTTATGGTCACCATCCTTCCAGTTGTTTACCAAAAAAGTATTATCTTAACATCCAACTCTTTGAAGGCAAAAGGTAAAGCATGTTTCAGCCTTATGAATCTGTACTTTTTAATAGGAAGTAAGGGTATTTGGGAGCAATATAAATTTGGGTGAAGTTAGGCCAATTTGCCATTAGTGGCACAACTGAGTTGTTAGGTTAATATAGATTCTGTATAATCTAAAAACTTAGTGACAAAACTCTTGGGCAACTAATACCTCATATGTCTACAATAAAGAGAAGTATGGGAAAGTGAAAGAATATTTTTTTAAATCCTAATGAATTATATGACACAACAAAATTTACTATATTTGCCAACAGCTCAATTTCATATATCCGGTCCAAGATGAATGGCCAAAATAAATTTTATGTATACATTTATATCTACATACTCTCCAATTAAAAATATTTATGTAACAGTAGAAAAGGACAAAAACTTAGGTTGAAGAGAATAAAGATCAGGATGATGGAACAAAATTATACAAGAAAGAAATTAGGTGTTTCAATATGATTTGAAATAAATATCACAAATAAACACAAAATGGAAGAAAGAAAAGTAGCTAAAATCCTCCTAATCCTGTGTGTAGTCTTTGGGGTAATACAGCTGATAAACAAGAGGCTGGGCTTCTAGACAGAGGTAAGGACTTCTTCAAGAAGACCAAGCAAGTGAAGAGAGAATACACAAAAGGCAAGGACGAGGAAACAGAAAATAGAAGTTAGAGGAGATTCCAGAGTCTAAAATATGACTCAGTCATCTAAGGTGATTACAAATAAAATTGGAAATACATCTTAGTGATTGGTTTATATATCTGTACTGTCATGTTTGAAAATATTTCACCTCTTCTAGCCATGGCCACTTGTTCACTGAACATTATTTCATTTCACTTTCATTCAATATTTTTGTCGGCTGGGCTCCTATAAATAAATATTGAATTCCTTGTCTACTCTAAAAAACTCAAGATGTCATATAGATTAAAACGAAAATAAGTTATGACATTTAAGAATAAATCAGAAAAGAAACCAACTGAAGAAAAAAAAATGAAATAGAAGTCTTCCTAGAGTCCCCTGTAATTTGTTCAAATCTAGTCAATATAAATTTTAAGCAACTAAACCTCAAAGGAAAGTTGTTTTCTGGAAGATTTTAAGGCAATTCTGGAAGATTTTAAGGCAATTCACTACTCACAGCTGAAAAGCTCTATGCAATTGCCAGGGGAAGGAAAAAGAGACAATGGGTGGTGGAAAGTAACGAAGCTGCATGGGGCGGGCAGAGGGGGAGCACATGGCAGCCAGGTCAGGCTCCCGTCCCCTGACTCACCCCAGGAAATCATTTAACTAAAACCTTCAGAAGGGCTCTGTTTCCAGCTATCAATTAGAGGTCTGACAATAGAACCCCAGGAGGATTTAAGCTGACAAACATATGTTGTTCATCATTTATTCATTCAACAAACATTTGCTAAACAAGAATGCTATTCCAACCAAAAACAAATTGGAGGCAGAGATTCTCTAAAATGATAAACATGAGTACATGAAAGATGAGATACGACCCGTCCTCTCCAAAGATTTACTTCCGCAATTCTTCGTGTCAATAGGCTAGTTGCATACAGTTTTCTTTGACAATATGACATAAGAGCTTAGAAACTCTGTCTAGAGATAGCTACCAGCATTGCTTAGGCAGAGACTTACATACTTATGCTTTAAGTGCCTAAGTCAAATTTAACTTTAGTTATGAGTGAATGGGTCTTCTAATCAGGATCATAAAGCTTTATGCCCTTTTCTTCAGTATTTTAGTACAAGTCACCATTTTAATAGTGTTGATTATAACTAAAAAAAAGTAAAAGAGCCCTGGTCGGGTAGTTCAGTTGGTTACACTGTTGTCCCAATACTCCAAGGTTGTGGGTTCAATTCCCAGTCAGGGCACATACAAGAATCAACTAATGAATGTATAAATAAGTGGAACAATAAGTCGATGTCTGTCTCTCCCTCCCTCCCTCTCTTCCTCTCTAAAATAAATAAATAAAAATAAATAAAGTAAAAGAAAGGCTTAAACATTAATACTTATTTTACTAAAGTGAGATGAACGTTCTAGAAATATACAACAATTTTAGTTAACTGATGCACAAAATTCTGATTTGTTTTGGACAAAGAAAAATTTATTAGGTAGTTTTAATTATTTTTCCTCTTAGTACCTGCCAGGATCAGTTAATTATAAAAGCTAAACAAGTGCTTTCAAGCTGTTGGTTTTATAGTCCAGCACTCATAAGCCACTCTGTAATTAAAAAGGAAAAATAAGGCAGTTTGCATGTAAAGAAAATATTAAGAAAAATAAACTTTGGGTAAAAGTATTAATGAAAGTTACAAATATCTAAGCAAAAGAATATAGCAAATCAATTCCAAATAAACTGTTAAAATGTCCTTCAAAGGGTTTGAGATTCATGAACCAAAAGTGGACTTTTTTTTACCTAAACAGAAAAGATTCTAATTTCCCTCTTTGAATTTTTTTTTTTTTTGTATATGAGACTATCTCAGTCTTATAAAATGATTTTTGTGTCATAGGCCTAGTTCATGGATTTAATCCAAGAAGGCGCTAAGCTTGAGGAACAGACTATGCCCCATGAAGCTCACAACCTCGTAGAGGGGATTCGGAAAACTGTATACAAACAGTAGCCATAAATGACAAGAAACAAGTCATAAAAAGGGAAGGAGGCCACTGGCTGTGGGCAGTGGAGCTGTTTCAGGAATAAACAGCTCTGAAGCAAAACAGCCATATTTCTACTTGGAATTTTGTTGTTTTGTTTTGTTTTAGAATATAGAACAGGGAATAAAATGCATTTCAGACCAGCTTTTGAATTCAAATTCCTGGGTCCATCTGCTCGTTGTTCCTTGGGAATTCCCGGGTTCCACGGAGAATTCCAACCAAGGGAAGGAAAGCAACATGGTGGCCCTGATGTACAGCAGGGGCTTCACTTACTCATTCAGGTGCTGGAACCTTTCCTGCCAGTTCAAAGCCCGAGCAACATTTCCGGTTTTATCAATCAGCTTTATTCCAAAAAATTCTAACATCATTCTATAAGCCAGGATAAATCTTCTAATTGCCTCTTTTGTTTTTTTGAATTCCTAATGAAAAGAAAAAGTCAGCTGAAATGATTCAGTAGTTACCAGGTCAATAAAGGAGCAATATTACTTGGCCATCTCATATAAAATAAAAAGAGCTTGCATTACCTCAATTTCATATGTAGTTAGTTCTTTAGCATAAAAGTTCAAGCCTTGTTCTCTCAAGGGGAAAAGCCTGTTTTTCAGAAAAATAATATTTGTATATTAATGTTGTCCGGAAAACATACATGATTAAATAGGGCTCGGTTCATGACAGAGGAGAGGAAACTGACCATTGGATGTACGTGTGGTTGTGCTCCAGCTTCTCATAATCTCCTTTCCACTTATTGAGAACCTCTTCAATGTAAACACCTGAACAGTAAATATTCAGAAAGTGAACCAGACACTGAAAACATTGTTGAAGGCATTTTAAAATTTAACCACTTAAGCTTGATATTAGATGTTTTTAAATATTAATAACAGCCCACAAGGATATAGCTTTTAAAAAATGAATTCCCTATGCCATACACTGAGTTACATAACAGGCCTAATTTTTTAAAAAGTGATACCTCAAATTGCAGAAAGTTCTATTGAACTTTCTACAGTAGAGTTGGCAAACTACGGTCTGACATCTGTTTTGTAAACAGTTTTATTGGAACACTGCCATGCACAAATGAATAACATTCATTTATGTATTTTACACCAGAACAATAGAGTTTAATAGTTGCAACAGAGACCATATGGCCCAAAAAGCTGAAAATATTTACTATCTGGCCCTGCACAGAAAATATTTACCAATCCCTGCCCTAAAGGGTCTTATAGTTCTTTAAATACTAGATAGGGTCAAATTGAGATAAATCCCAGGGAAAAAGAAAGAAAAAAAGGAGGAAGAGAAAGAGATGGAGAGAAGCAAGGAAAGGAGGAATAAAAAATGAAAGAAAGCCCTGGCTGGTGTGGCTGAGTTGGTTGGAGCATTTTCCCCGACACTGAAAGGTCACAGGTCCGATTTTGGGTCAGGGCAGATAGCCAGGTTTATGGGGTGCAACTGAACAATCTTTCTCACATCGATGTTTCTCTCTCTCTCCCTCTCCCTTCTTCTCTCTCTAAAATCAATAAAAACATATTGAAAGAAAAAGGTGTTGAGCCATGGCCAGTATATGTCTAAGTGGTTAGAGTATTGGTCTGCCCTCTGGGTTGCAGGTTCGGTCCCTAGCCCTGGTGGAGGCACTTGCTGGAGCCAACCAATCCATGTCTATGTCTCTCTCTCTCTCTCTCTCTCTCTCTCTGTCTCTCTCTCCCTCCCTCCCTCCCTCCATTCCTCCCTCCCTTCCTCCCTCCCTTCCACCTTCTCTAAAAATAAATGGAAAAAATGTCCTCTGGTGAGGATTAACCAAAAAATTGAAAAAGAAAAAGGTGTTGAGTACCTACCATATGTTGGACCCATGTTATATCTAGTATACATCATCTACCTTAATCTTTGCAAAACTCTCCCAAATCAGTGCTATTATCTCCATTTTACTAATGAGGAAAGTGTGTGATTTATTCAAAGTCACACACTAATAAAAGAATAAATGTAGAAATAGAACACAGGTCTTTCTTGTTTCAAAAAGTAAGTCCTCTTGGTCACATTCTATAGTTCCCCTATAGGAACTTATTATAACAAAAACCTCCCAATTATCTGTCAAGTTCCTTTCAGTAGAATAATGGGCCATTTAGTCAATTTTATAGAAAAATGAACAACGTAATATTTCTCTAAACATATCTCATTTTTATTTCCTCCAGAAATCATCAGTTTTTAGTAGAGGGCCACTCTCAAAAGGTTTGGTAAAAAGTTGCTTCTGAATCATTCTGTTGGCTTTATCAGCATTTTGAAACCAACTACCTCCATAGCTTCCCATTTGTTTTCCCTTCCAACTGCCCCTTCTCCTTTTTAATAGTAAAATACATTCTTGCAGGCTTATGCTTACTGTCAAGAGTGTATGTAATCACTTTTCAATTATGTGTGTACGTATGTACACATACTAGAGAGGAAAGTGTGTGAGTTGAGATAATTTATATAATAAAATAGAATAACATTTAATGTGACCTTAGCTAAAATTTCTGACCCCCACCTATCTTATATGATTTCAAAATAAATTTTTTGGTAAAGATTACAAAAAATGAGTGGATTACTTATTGTTTTAAATTACTATCTCCAAAATAAATCTATTAGAAATATCAAAATAATTCAGTTAAATACTGTCATATCTCTATATTCAAAATTTTTTGTTTTGTTTTGTTTTGTTTAATCCTCACTCCAGGACATGCTTAGTGAGAGGAAGAGAGAGAAAGAGAGAGAGTGTGAGAGGGAGAAACATCGATGTGAGAGAAACATCTATCAGTTGCATGTGCCCTGATGGGAACAAACCTGCAACCCAGGTATGTCTCCTGACTGGAAATGGAACCGGCAACCTTTCAGTGCATGAGCCGATGCTCAACCAACTAAGCCACACCAGCCAGGCCTGTGTTCGATGTTTTTAATATTTAAAGGTATTCCTGTAGTTAAATTTTATTAAATTCAAATCAGAGTCAAGTTAATAATTTGTCATTGCATTTCTTCAAAAAATTGTCTTACCCCAAGTCCTAAAAAAAAATACTAATAGTTTTTCCAGCCAGTGTCACCTATGAACCAGGAGGTCACAGTTCCATTCCGGTCAGGGCACATGCCCTGGTTGCAGGGAGGCATGCAGGAGGCAGCCAATCAATGATTCTCTCTCATCATTGATGTTTCTACCTTTCTCTCTCCCTCTCCCTTCCTCTCTGAAATCAATAAAAACATATTTTTTAAAAATACTAATAGCTGAATTAATATTATTTCAATTAGTAAATAAAGCAGTGTGTTTTTATAATTAGTAAATACAACAGAGCATTTTTATCCAGATGTTTTCTTCCAAATCAGAGCAGACTTTTGAGACACCAGAAAATTAAAGTGGTTCTAGCCTTTCATCAATTCTTAGTCCTAACACCCAACTAGTGTGTTTCTTAGTGCACAGTACAGGGAATTCCTCCTCCAAACATTCCACCCAGACTTAAGATATCCTTCCTCCAGTTAGCTCATCCAAGAAGACAAGGCCCTACCACTGGGAAGTTTTACAATCCATGACCTTCATTCCTGACTCACATTGCTGTGGTTTTGGCTCAGTTTTCACTGAGAGCAAAGGGCAAGAGCCAGGGCCATTTGGTCTCCTCACAGAGATAAGGGCTCTAAGGAGAGAAGCCAGCTTTACTGATTTGAGCTGAATAAAATTAGGAGTCCCACCATGAATCATAGCATGGTGCCTCAGTGAAATATGCATATTACCATAGTGGCTGCATCCTCTTATAACGATCAGTTTAGAAAAGACCCTATGAGGGCACCTATGGAGTTGTGAAGAAGGAGGCAAGTTTATTTGCAGAGCTGAGTGGAGACCTACTGTATGTGCAGTTCTCTTCCCAGGCAGGATATTGGAACACTGAACTAGGACTGCTATAGCTCCCTGACTCCTGAATCTGGAAGTCTACAGGAAAGATCATTCTAATATAAACATTGCTTTTCAATTATGTTCTAAATAATTTTCATGCATGGCACAGTGAAAAGAATACTGAACCCTGGAACCCAGACCCAATTCTTACAACTGAGTAACTCAACAAGTCAGTCATTCAAGAATTAAGACCTAGTGACCTTACATTTAAAATGAAGAAGCTGAATTTGAGCTCTAAGGTTCCTTAATCACCTAATTTTCTATGGTTTTAAAAATGTCCTCTCCTTCCCACTCACAATAATGGCTTCCACTACTTGTCAGATAATAGCCACTGTAAACAGGTGGTGGGAAGGTATTGCTAATCCACAGTGATTCCTCTAGAACAGTGATTCCCAAAGTGGGCGCTACAGCCCCCCGGTGGGCGCTGCAGCGATCCAGGGGGGCGGTGATGGCCACAGGTGCATTTGGGGGCGATGAGTAACTGCTATTAAAATTTTTAAAAAATTAATTTCCAGGGGCTGAGTAATATTTTTTCTGGAAAGGGGGCGGTAGGCCAAATAAGTTTGGGAACCACTGCTCTAGAATTTGCTAAGTGGATGCTCACAACTTGAGGGTCTAGGACTTTGGGGACACATTAGACTGTCCAGTGAAGTGAACCCAGTCAATGAACACATGCATTGAGAATGTACTGACCATGGAATAAACAAAGAATAACTAGGTACACTTATTATTTAGACTTTGCTTCTTACCAAAGTAACAGATTACTCACCATCTGGCTTAAATGGAATTTTATTCTTATAAAAGCGAAGATTGCTCAAGTCATTTTGATACCGGATATCTTTGAAGTTCTGCTAAAGGAAAAAATAAATCAATCTCCAGCATATGCACATATTTTAAAAAAGCACAACGACCCTTCTTGAATGTTTGTTCACTGGCACCACAAAATAAGAAAAACAGAAGGGGAATATTTTACATTCATTTTAGAAAAAAAAATTTCTGTATCTTACTGGGTACTGGTGTCTGTATTTGTACAAATCCCTCGCAGCGTAAAAACTTCTCTTTGGTTTGGCAGTTGCTTCAGTGGAATCAGCACCCTAAAATAAAAAGTGAAATTCCATTCACATGTTGAAACAAAATAATTTCATTGAGAAATTTCCAGAACAAACTTAAAACAATGACCATCCATAAAGAAAGCCTAAAAAGTGTCAAGCTGTCAAGATTACTGAAAACATTATAAAAGTCCTTTTAATAATACTTATAACATTTGCTGGCATTCTGTCTTCCTGATTTGAACGTAATAACATTCATCCTAAGGTGTTTTACTAAATTAAAAACTTTATTATTCACTAAAAGTATACAGAGGCTAAATGTTATGGATAAATATCCATCAAAATAGAATTCAAAATGAATTTAAGACATATACCAGTACATTACCATAGGTTATACAACTGATTCTATGACAAAACTTATTTTAGAATACTTTACATAATACTGAAAAAAAAACATGTTAACATAATAAATCAATTCTACATAGAAAATTGTCATTAGTTTTGCAATATTTAGCTGCTTTTGGAAATCAAGTAATATTTATGTAAGAAAAAGAGGCTTTTAAAACAAACTAAATAGCTTTCTAAATTCCATCCTTCATAGCACCATCATAAATACACAAAGTCAAGAATAATGTGTTAATTCAGTGATAATACAATGCAATATAAATTAACAAATTTAAAATATATACACACAAAGAAATGAAAAGCTCAGTGAACTTCAGACTGTAATGACTTATATGTAGTAGTTCACTCATACTATTTATACTTTAAGGAAAATTTCCACCACCATTAAATAAGTTTTAAAATATAAGATGTAGGTCAATGTAATTTATTTACAACCCATGTGTAAACTAAATGTAGCACTATAATATGTAAGAAAGTGCTTCATATCCAGTATCCCTCAGAAGAACAATGAGACTGATGACAATGATGAAATAGAAGACAAAGTTTAAATCTCAACATTCATTAAGAGCTTTTCCCCCAATCCTTTTCTCATCATCTCCTACCCCACCTGTGTTGATAGATTGGCTTCGTCTAAGCCAGTGGTTCTCAACCTTGGCTGCACATTAGAATCACCTGGGAATCTTTAAAATCCTGATTTCTGGGCCTCATCCTCCAGAAATTCTGTTTCTTTGTTACTAATGTTGTGGCCCCACCCCATAACAAAGAAACAGAATTTCTGGAGGATGAGGCCCAGAAACCAGGATTTTAAAAAGATTCCCAGGTGATTCTAATGTGCAGCCAAGGTTGAGAACCACTGGTCTAAGCAATTTTTGCATGTTTTTGAAGTGGTGTGATTCTCACTATTACTACAAGTACAGAGACACTTTACCACCACATTCTCTGATGTTTACCATTAGCTACTCTGCCATGTTACATAAGCAAGGAAAAGCTTAAACTCTGGTCCTTGCCACACTAGGCCTTTGGAACCGCTAGGCAGAGTTCCAAAAGAGATCTGCCTAGCAAGTTTCTGAATCTATTTAGCCTCAGCTACAACCATATCGAATCATCAGCCTACATTTGTATAGAAAGCACTTTTCCATTTACAAAGTGCTTACATGTATTTCATTTCATCTGATTCTTCTAATGCACCTGGCTGGCAGTTATTAGTGTTTCCACCTTAGAAACAAGGTAACCCAGACTTAGAGAAGATGAACCAGACCCAGAGTCCAATGACAGCAAAGGAACTAGCTCCCATGCTCTGGGCTCCCAGTCCAACTAGTTAGGTACAAATCAATTTCAGCTCCACTAAAAGTCAAGGGTCATTACAGAAACTCTGGTATAATGTCGACAGCCCAAGACTTGGAAGCAGGAGACTTGGGCTAGTCTCAACCCTGCTACTTGTTAGGCCTTAAGCAAATCACTTACCTGAGTCTTAGTTTTATTATCTGTGAAATGAAGGTAATGACTCATGCCCTACCTAATGCCCAGCATTATCATGAGCACCACTGCCGCCTCCAACTTCTAAATGTACCAACCTGCCAGCATCCATCCCTGCTCCTCCAACTCCTGCTCCTTTTGCACTCTCTATCCCATCCCTTTTCACCTGCTCTGGCAAGGATTTTGTTCCTTAACATATTGTTCCTAGTTCCTGTATCATGAAAATTTCCCTCTTTTCTGGCTCATTCCCCTCATCAAACATGCTGTAGCATCTCTAATCTTAAATATACACAAACCTCCTTGCCCCAAATCCCTTTTGATTATAAGAGATCCATAGCTCTGCTCCCTTTGATAGTAAAACATCACTGAGCTGCTCTTACTCCCTGCTTCCTTCTCTTCTCCCGTGACCTACCCCAACCAGGCTTTCATCCTCAGCATTCCATCAAAACAGCACCTGTGAATGTCACTAACAAATTCCCATCTTACCGAATGATTTCTCAGTGCTCAATTCAGGGACCTCCCAGCAGCACCAGCCAGTGAATGCCTCCGTCCTTCCTGAAACACTCAGGTACCACACCTCCGGAGGTTTTCTTCCGACCTCGTTGTTCCCCTCTTTGGCTCCTCCTCATCTTTACACGCTCTAAACTGAGGAGTGCCCAAGGCTTAGTCCTCATTCTGCATACTCCTTGATGACCAGTATCTTCCCATGACTTTAAATACCACCAGTCTTATATGCTGAGGACTCCAGGACTGGGGTTTCATTCACCGATATGATATAATTAACTACTCAACTTGGATGTCCCAGAGGGTATCTAACTCAAGAGAATTACTGATTTAACCTCTGAAGTTGCTTTCTGTCTAGACTTACCCATCTGAGTTAATGGCACCATCACTTGTCAAGTATTCACTTAGACTAGGAAGTGGCAAAAAGTAGTCAGTCTGAAATATACTTTAAAGGGAGCGAGCGCCAGTGGTACTTGCAAATGAATTGACTATGTGGAGTAGGGAACAAATGGGGTTGATAGTCAAAGAGCAAAATTAAAAATAAGATTTTTTTTTAGAAGTTAGGTGGTGATACCAACATGAAAAACCAATCATTAAAGGAAAAAAGGGAAAGCTGGTCTACCATTTATGGGGTTGCAATTAACTGTCTGAAACATTAATTATCAAGTTGGTTTCTATAGATGGACCTGATGGTTGGATTGAATCTCTGCTGGTGTGTTTTGATAACCCAAAATTCTTTTGACGGTTACTTAGTTGGGAGACAATTGGAAGGGGAAAACATAGAATACAGCATGTAGTACTTTCCCGGGGTTGAACTGGCAATGCAAAATGACCCAGCAGCACACCAGAACCAAGGGGCAGAGGGATATATATTCCAACAGGCTAAGATTCTGACACTGGCCATATATATACTTGGGTATACATCCTTCTCTCTCCGGATGATCCTCAGCAAGCTTCTCTCTAGGCCTGTCTTCTCTAAAATGAGAATTAAAACCAGCAACTCCCACCCCACCCCCAAAATTGCAGTTGATTAAAATAACTTGTGTAGCATAGAGCTTGCACCAAGACTTCATGTTTCCTCCTGACCCAAACAGAGATCATCAGCAAGCTGTATGAGGCAGCCTCCGCTGTAGTACTTGGGGGGTGACTCCTCTACTTGAGCAAAGAACCTGTGGTTCTTTGGGCTCCATTTTTTCACTCTCGTTTGCCCATCGCTGATCCAGAGGAGGCCTGATGCAGAGCAAACAGTAGATGCCTCTACAATGCACACTTCCTCAGAGGTTTGGCTAGAACCAGTGTTTCTCAACCTTCCTAATGCCGAGACCCTTTCATACAGTTCCTCATGTTGTGGTGACCCGCAATTTCATTGTTACAAATTGAACATAATTAAAGCATAGTGATTAATCACAAAACAATATGTAATTATATATGTGTTTTCTGATGGTCTTAGGCGACCCCTATGAAGGGGTCGCGACCCACAGGTTGAGAACCGCTGGCAGTTCCTCCTTTTTAAAGTTTACTGAATTATTTTCTGTTGCATCAGAGGGTCCAGGGGATATTTATCTCTTTGCTAACCTCTCCTCCAAATTGTATTAGGCACATGATTTAAGCACAGTTGGATCAACAAGTCCGCTGCGTGAAATAAGATTTGTGAAGAGCTCCCTGAACTCCTCCGCTGAAAGGCCTTACTGGGGGTAAAAGCCGTGGCGTTTTAACTTCGGATGGGGACCTTCCACAGCACTTCACAGGCTGTCACCGCC
>NW_005871107.1:2936449-2937513 GCF_000147115.1 Myotis lucifugus | reverse complement strand
CTTTGAGGTCCCAGGGTGGATGGGGTTGGCTTCTTATCCATCCCCTTCTCCCTGACCTCCCTCTTCCTCTACCACCCTCAGCCCCACTCCCACTCCTGGCAGGACCCCTGCCCTGGGGGTTCCTTCCTGCTGAGCGGGAGGAGTGATGGATCCCGCCCAGGTCTGGGAGGGCGGGCTGGGGTGGACCTGGTGTCTAGGAGGTGTCACAGTCCTCAGCAAGCCCTGTCCACACCCCTTCCCCTTCTCCCTGCTGGTCCAGGAGGAAAGTAAATTAGCTGCAGCAGAAAAAGACAAAAGCTAATGGTGAACAGGTACCATATAAAAGGAAATCCAAAGCCATGAAGACTGTGTTTAGGGCTGCCACCTGGAGTCCCTGTGATCTAAATAAAGTCAAAGCTATCTGTCACTTCGTCTAATGAGCAAAGGTCTCTCGAAACAAAAGGAGCAATAACAACTTCACATCAATCTGTGGACATTTTTACTAACACCCTCTCAAAACAGGCATTGGAAGTAGCAGAAAAACTCAAAATCCTTGGCCCCTTGGTCTGTTCTGTATATGAAGGGGCGAGGGAGGGCTATAGAAGTACTCCAAGATAAAATAACATGATTGAATAAGTGGTCCAGAGGAAAGTGACTCCTGTTCACTCTGTATTATGACCTTCTAACTAGGAGGAAAGCCTCTCCAAGCAGCTGTCTCTGTATAGTACGTGCAGAACTTGGTAGGCACTCAGGAAACATTTGTTGAATATGGTTAGATATTGGGTAGATATGCAAGATTAAATGGGTGCACTTGAAATAAATAGCTGCTTTTTTAATGTTTCATGATAAAATAGGGTGCTGAATCAAGGCCGGCTGGGCTGTTTCTAGGGGAAAGGTTGCTCACTCCGCACATAACTCAGGATTTCCTGTCTTCTAGCATGGCAGCAGGAGATCCCAGCTGTGGCTTTGTCCCTAATCAGCTTCTGACCTGGGACAGGTCACATAGCTACTTTAGACCTTAATTTCCTCATCTATAAAACAGGAACAGATTTCATCTCTGATGTCTCTTGTAGCTCTGACTTTGC
>NW_005871107.1:2930582-2932801 GCF_000147115.1 Myotis lucifugus | reverse complement strand
CATTTGTCTCTGGATCTATTCTTGTTCATCAAATTATGTTGATCATTATATCCCACATATGAGAGAGATCATGTGATATTTATCTTTCTCCGACTGGCTTATTTCACTTAGCATGATGCTCTCCAGTTCTCTCCATGCTGTTGCAAATGGTAAAAGTTCCTTCTTTTTTATAGCGGCTTAGTATTCCATTGTGTAGATATATCACAGTTTCTTAATTCACTCATCTGCTGATGGGCACTTAGGTTGTTTCCAAATCTTAGCTATGGTAAATTGTGCTGCTATGAACACAGGGGTTCATATATCCTTTCTGATTGGTGTTTCTGCTTTCTTGAGATATAGTCCTAGAAGTGGGATTACTGGGTCAAATGGGAGTTCCATTTTTAACTTTTTGAGGAAACTCCATACTGTCTTCCACAGTGGCTGCACCAGCCTGCATTCCCACCAGCAGTGCACAAGGGTTCCTTTTTCTCCACATCCTCACCAGCACTTGTCATTTGTTGATTTATTGATGATAGCCATTCTGAAAGGTGTGAGATGGTACCTGATTGTCATTTTGATTTGCATCTCTCAGACGATTAGTGACTTTGAGCATGTTTTCATATGTCTCTTGGCCTTCCTTATATCCTCTTTTGAAAAGTGTCTATTTAGATCCTTTGACCATTTTTTGATTGGGTTGTTTATCTTCCTTTTGTTAAGTTGTATGAGTTCTCTGTAAATTTTGGAGATTAAACCCTTATCTGAAATATCATTGGCAAATATGTTCTCCCATGCAGTGGGCTTTCTTGTTGTTTCATTGATGGTCTCTTTTGCTGTGCAGAAGCTTTTTATTTTAAAGTAGTCCCATTTGTTTATTTTCTCCTTAGTCTCCATTGCCCTAGGAGCTGTGTCTGTAAAGATATTGCTGTGACTTATGTCTGCTATTTTGCTGCCTATGGAGTCTTGTAGGATTTTTATGGCTTCCTGTCTTACATTTAAATCCTTTAGCCATTTTGAGTTTGTTATTGTGTATGGTATAAGTTGGTGATCTAGTTTCATTTTTTTGCATGTATCTGACCAAATTTCCCAGCACCATTTATTGAAGAGACTGTCTTGACTCCATTGTATGCTCTTGCCTTCTTTGTCAAATATTAATTGAGCATAATGGCTTGGGTCGATTTCTGGGTTCTCTGTTCTGTTCTATTGGTCTATATGTCTGTTCTTGTGCCAGTACCAGGCAGTTTTGAGAACCGTGGCTTAGTAATATAGCTTGATATCTGGTATTGTGATCCCTCCAACTTTGTTCTTTCTCAGGATTGCTGTGGCTATTTGGGGTCTTTTATTATTCCAGATGAATTTTTGGAGAGTTTGTTCTAGATCTTTGAAATATGCCATTGGTATTTTGATGGGGAGTGCATTGAATCTGTAGATTGCTTTGGGTAATATGGACATTTTAATGATGTTGATTCTACCAATCCATGAACAGGGTATGTTCTTTAATTTGTTTATGTCTTCCTCTATCTCTTTTTTTTAATGACCTGTAGTTTTCCCGAGTACAGGCCTTTTACTTCCTTAGTTAAGTTTATTCCTAGGTATCTTAATTTTTTTTTTGGTGCAATGGAAAATGGGATTGTTAATCCTGCTAGTTTTTATTGGATCCTCCAGCCCAGTTCACCCACCAGCTGAATACCACTCAGTGTCCACATGGATGCCATGTGACAAAGGAATTACATAGCAGAGCCCTGTTCAAATTCCTGACCCTCAGAATAGTGAAATATGATAAAACTAGAGGCCCAGTGCATGAAATCCATGCACGGGTAGGGTCCCCAGGCCTGGCTGGCAATCAGAGCTAATCTGTGGGGTGACCAGCGGGGTGATCGAGGGGGGGCCCCTGCTGGCACCCACCTTGGCTGGCCTAGGGCCTGCAGGCTGGGGGCAGCTCCTGCATTGAGCTTCTGCCCTTTGGTGATCAATGCACATCATAGCTAACGGTCATTCCACCAGTTGTTCTGCTGTTTGGTCGATTTGCATATTAGGCTTTTATTATATAGGGATGGCTGTTGTTTTAAGTCACAAAATTTTATAGTAGTTTCTTAACCAGGAATAGATAATGGAACAGTGAAAAATATCTGTGTAAGCTTGTATGTGTTTCGTATGTGTAATCACTGCAATCTATATCCTTACCTTCCAACCACCCTCTTTGGCAAATGTATTAATTTTTTCATGGGGCTATAGATTTTTTG
>NW_005871107.1:2837095-2929656 GCF_000147115.1 Myotis lucifugus | reverse complement strand
TGCATAAATTTGTGCAGAGCTCACGAAAACTAATGAGACCCTCGATGCTACGATAAAGAAATTAGAAAGTAAGCATACACGGACTGAAATAAAGAATATTATACCCAATAGCAGACCAGAGGAGCACAAGAATCAAACCAAAGATTCGACAAAAAACACCCAATTGGAAAAGCAAAATGAAAAAAGAATCCGAAAGTGTGAAGATAGTGTAAGGAGCCTCTGGGACAGCTTTAAGCGGACTAATATCAGAGTCATTGGAGTGCCAGAAGATGAGAGACAGCAAGATATTGAAAACCTATTTCAAGAAATAATGGCAGAAAACTTCCCCCACCTGGAGAAAGAAATGGACTTACAGGTCCAAGAAGCGCAGAGAACCCCAAACAAAAGGAATCCAAAGAGGACCACACCAAGACACATCATCATTAAAATGCCAAGAGCAAAGGACAAAGAGAAAATCTTAAAAGCAGCAAGAGAAAGAGGCTCAATTACCTACAAAGGAATACCCATACGACTGTCAGCTGATTTCTCAACAGAAACTTTGCAGGCCAGAAGGGAGTGGCAAGAAATATTCAAAGTGATGAATGCCAAGAACCTACAACCAAGATTACTTTATCCAGCAAAGCTATCATTCAGAATTGAAGGTCAGATAAAGAGCTTCACAGATAAGGAAAAGCTAAAGGAGTTCATCACCGCCAAACCAGTATTATATGAAATGCTGAAAGGTATCCTTTAAGAAGAGGAAGAAGAAGAAAAAGGTAAAGATACAAATTATGAACAACAAATATGCATCTATCAACAAATGAATCTAAGAATCAAGTGAATAAATAACCTGATGTACAGAATGAACTGGTGATTATAATAGAATCAGGGACATAGAAAGGGAATGGACTGACTATTCTTGGGGGGAAAAGGGGTGTGGGAGATGTGGGAAGAGACTGGACAAAAATCGTGCACCTATGGATGAACACAGTGGGTGGGGAGTGAGGGCGGAGGGTGGGGTGGGAGCTGGAAGGAGGGGAGTTATGGGGGGAAAAAAGAGGAACAAATGTAATAATCTGAACAATAAAGATTTAAAAAAAAAAAAGTTTTTCATTATCCCTACCTTTGAACGTATTTAATATTCCTTCACTAACACTAAAGAAGAATATCTTTGCTTCATATAAAAAAAGTCAACACTTAGTGCCAGCCATGTATTAATTTATCAATGTTAGTTCTAATTATAATTTATCCAATATGTCATCAAAGAACATTGAATTTCACAATAAAATACATTTACATGGAACGAAGAGGAACTATCACAATGATCTGTTATAAAGTATAACTTTTAAGTCCCTATATCCAAAATCTACCCTATGCAATACAGACGTTATAACCATGTTTCAATGTAACTGTTTTTAACCTTGTCATGCTTCAATCATGTCCTTGAAGGGTGAGGCCATTGTAAGAAGGAACTAAAATTTTTGGATGGAACCAAAGACACATATGGAATATCTGAAAATGTGTTTTTTTAATAGTGAATTGTGTTTTAGGGAAGTTCAGGAAGAAAGTTTATCATTATATAATTTCCTTTGAGAGCCTTTCAAATAAAAGGAAAGGATAGATCAAAGGCCATTTTATTCAAGCTCAGGTGTTATATTCTCAGTAGCTACCAGGAACTTAAGACCTATGGAGAAAAAAAAAGTGTTATAAAAAATATTGCCCTCTTTTAGCAAAAGCAGCCCCATTTTTATTATTTTTGAGTAGTTATTTTTGTTGGTTTTTTTATAGTTAAGTCAAATTGTAGGGAGTAGATAACTGATGTCATCAACAGACTTGAGAAGTTTAGAGCTGCCCTGGTTGCTTATATTAGATGCCTTCCACAGACTTTTCTGGCCATTGAAGTATTGTCTAATACCCCCAAACAATAGTGTACTGTGTTGCATGAGAACTAAGGAGCATTTTAATCTAAACTGCATCTTATTTTAGAGACATTTAAATTTTAAAAAAATTCTACAATCCATGTAATATTGTGGTTTGCTAAGAGAAAAGTTTAACATTTTTAAAGGGGTAATAAATTTCTAAGAAGTAGTTTTCAATTCAAAGGCCAATTCTAGATTCATATCCAATGGAGTATTTTCACAGCTTAAAGCCCTTTATACCAATCACACTAAAGTTATTAATAAAGCAATAGTGAGTGTTCATAGAATTTATTAGTGTATAGTAAGATATCAGTGAAGCAAGTTAAAATTAATATGATAATAATTCAGTAATAAATCATCATTTGCATAACTAAGCAAATAAGTTCAGCCTCTAAACTAAAAGTGGAGCTATGTTTAAGTTTTTAAAATAATAACATTTGTTCAGTAACAATGTTTGGAGTCCTTATTTGGACAATGAGAAGTATTTAGACCCATATTTGGGGCTTTGTATTCAATTTAAGATGGTGAATGGTAAAGGTCTTTTTTAGCCACATTTCAATAAAACAAACATTCAAATTTTTAAAAGAAAATTAGTATAAACATGATGAAATACAGGAATTTTGACCTCAATCAAGAAAGGAAAAGAAGAAAATTTGCCTATCACCTGCAAAGTTATTGCTTATTTTCCACGAATAAATAGATATATATCCCCAGATTTCCTTTTATCAATTATTGCCATTAAGTATTTATTATTTCATATCATTCCTGTTCTTGGCCCTTTAAATTTATCAGATCACTTAAAAGCATTACCATAACTGAATAAGAAATGAATATGTAAACACATTCTGGACTTTTCCTCAGCTCAGAAAGGTGCTTGTTAATAAATCTACAGCCAAGGAATTTGTGATTCTTGTGGATTCCTCCAGGCTTCCTCGGAGTCTCTGCCCTTCTCTTTCACAACTACTCTTAATCTTGTGAAAAGACTCCTGGAGGCAGGCTATAGGAATGGATCTCCTCCAGGCTATTCAGAGTAGGAGCTCCTAGGGCACATCAGAACCAGCAGACATCTGTCACTGAGCCCAGGGACATACCAGAGGGGATGCAGAGAAACCCAAAAGCAAGCATTGGCTCTTTATCCCAGGACTCAATACACCAGAGGAACCAAGTCATGCTGCTTCCCAAAGATAAGTGTAAGCCGCTTAAGCCTGAACCAGCCCCAGACTCTGATCTAGTCTTCTGTGAGATGGGTGTGCTGTTTAGCCAGAGGTGGAGGGTGGAAGGAGGGATTGGTTCCTCATAGACTGTCAGCAACTCCATCAGGAGAGAAGTGAGGCATGGGTGTGTGTGGCAAGGAGAGGTGCTATTTATCCAGATGGCCATCTCTTCAAGAAAGGTACCATCCTAATTGGTAAAATGTTGCTTTCAGTCTTCATAGCTTACAACTACTTTTAGAAGAGTGCCTAGTCAGTGGGGTCTCAACCTGTGGGTCGCAACCCCTTTGAGGGTCAAACGACCCTTTCACAGGGGTCACCTAAGACCATCGGAAAACACATATATAATTACATATTGTTTTCGTGATTAACCACTATGCTTTAATTATGTTAAATTTGTAACAATGAAATTGGGGGTCACCACAACATGAGGAATTGTATTTAAGGGTTGTGGCATTAGGAAGGTTGAGAACCACTGGCCTAGATAGTTCTTTGTCTCAATTTTAAACTTTGTTTTCTAATGCCTAATTATCTATTCTACCCAGTTTCCAAGGTAGCCATATTGTGCCCCACTTCCTGATATTTGTGGCCTTGAAAAGTCCCCTCCCACACTGAATGAGGGTGATATGTAATTCCAGAAACATCTCTATCATTATCTAGGTTGCTAGAATGTTTTGCTAGTAAAAACAACCATGAAAACAATACCAATGAATGGATTTAATAAAAAATATACTTATAGTAGTTAAAAATGTTATAGTATTCTATTTAAAGGATATTTTTCTTGTAGATATATTAAGTGCCTTTGATAATAAAATAAGGGATGCAAAAAAAGTTGTAAATGTTTAATAAACACTTTTTTAAGTAGTTAGAAATATATGAAAAGTGATATTTTAAATATTTATGAGTTAAAAATAATAATTATGAGACAGAAACAATGTGCATAGTACTAGGTAATAAAATAGTAATTATGATTGTGATTAAATAACTCTAAATTAAAAATCAATTGTAGGTGTAATGACATTCATAGTAGTTAGTTTAAAATGCAATGTTAGGTGTTCAGTGAGGATAGAGATTGTAAAGAGAACCTGTACATATTTGAGGACATGCCCTTGTGGAGAAACACCAGGTGATATGGGTAGCAGAAGTTTCTATGAATCTGCTTTTACAAGCCTTCTCAACACAAAGACTTATACAGGATTGAAAATCAAAAACATCAACTTATAAGACACCTTTGAGCCCCAACTGATAAGATATTGGGGTTTTCCATAAAAACTTAATATATACTTTATATCTTTAATATGCCTTACTCTCTGTAAGACATTCAATATGTATTATAGAATGCATTTGAATTAATCTGTAGCAAAAATAAAGCTAAGTAAACACTAAAAATCCAATTTTTGATGAAAGAGAAAGCCTCATGGGCAGGGAGATAGAATGTTAATACTGTGACTGACATTCTAGATGTCCAAGAAACTTCAACAATATTCCTAGATTGCATGTAAGACAGACACGGAAATGGCAAATTTTCTGGATAGTTCAGCGAAAGTAAAACCAAACCCTTCTGCTCTAAACTAGACATCCAACTAACACTGACCAATTGTGAGTATACTCACCAACCCAGGGCAGCTCTGAGCTAAGTGTATAGAGTATGTGTATGTGTGTATCATGTGTGTGCAGTTGAAATTTTTTTTTTAGTACAATGTTAAAAATCAAAAATGATTCGTTGATGCAGAGAACTTTTTAAAATGTCACTTATTCATCACTTGTGACAAAAAGTGTCAAACTGACCGCAAATGCACCAATTTTTTGAACCCATCAGAGAGCTGAGGTCACAGGATAACCACGAGCCCCAAATCTAAGGAGAGACAGGCCTCTGCAGGGAGAGGCAAGAAGTGGCCACTTGCTTACCTGGTGCAGACCCGGTGAGACACTGGGTGTAGAAGAACTCAGCCAGAATAGTTAACAGATTGGTAAAGGCTGCATGTGTCTGGGAGCTGCAGATATGGGAGTGTTTGCACCCTCTTGCAAGCACTTCTGCATGAACCCCACCTGGAATGCACTAAGCGTGGAGACCTAAAAAGCCAAATAGCAGCCTCCACTGAGAGGGTAAGAAACCCCCACGAGGACCTTGCATCTAGCCTATGGAACCAAAGCCTGAAGCTATTTCGGAGAATAACAAACTCTGTCACCCTCAGGACAGCGGTGAAAACCTGTTGCAACTGAAGAAGGGAACAGCCTAGTTCCAGTTTGCCTGGAACAGACATGGGGCTTTCAGAGCTGCCGGAAGCCGGTCCATCCTTGCTGCTTGACACAGTCGTTGCAGGAAAGAAACATCTGCACAGCATATGTTTCAAGGGACCTGGTGTATATAGCATACTGTTCTTAATATGTTTGCTCCCCTTAGCGCTATGTGTTTTAACCAAGGTCACGTCTCCGAGAAAGGTTGTTTCCCCAGGTAGGGATTTTTCCCTGAAGTTAGGGAGGGAATAAAACCCCTTAACTAAATGCCAGGCGGGTAGTTAATCACTTTAACTACGAACAATCACCCTTAAGCTACATAATCTTTACTCCCTGAAATGGAGATAAGAAAAGCCCTAACCTTTGGAATAGAAATTGACAGGATTAAAATCAACTGGTATAAATACAGATGTAACAAGACACTAAAACACAGAACTTGGCTGGAGATCGTGGCTAGAGATCCTGGCTAGGCTGCTGATCAACTGAACGCTGTCTCAGTGTCATTCCTTCTTCGCCGACTCTGTCCACACCTTTGGGGACCCCTGGACCTGCTGGGGTTGGACCCCAACACAGAGCTAAAACTGGGAAGGCCCCTGGCACACTGGGAGGAGATGGTCATCCAAACCTTGGATGAGGCTCTAGAATACTTCTTGATGCACAACTGCAGGTGAGAGAGGAACAGGAGTACAGAGAAGACCACACCCGCCAGCCAGTGCCCACCTAAGAGTGTAGAGAGGCTTAATGACAATAGAGAGTTCCCTCTCCCCACACCAGGCTCACGAGATGAGTAACAAGTGACAGAGAGAGGTTGCTAGGAGAGGACCAAGACTGTGGAGACAGACCCTCGTTGATGTGCAACGCAAAGGGAAGGCCTAATGCTGAGAGTGAAGCAGACACAGAGAAAAACTACCAGCAAACCAGCCCCCCAACTGCCACAAAAGGAGTCACTAAAGGAATTTGCTGTTGTGGTGCATTGAGGCTAAAACCACTGCAGCAGAGGAAGGAAATCGCAATCTCAGACCAGCTCCTAACTCATTTTGCACTCTAAAAACCCAGCAAAGAAACAGGTGTATGCATTTCCAGGCATAAAATCTATTTTCCACATCTCTACTCTCCTAAGCAAGGTGTCTAACTTTCAACAAAAAATTATGAGACAGACGAAAAGGTGAGAAAAACAACACATTGTCAAAAATAAAGCAGTCAGCGGAACCAGGCTTGGTATGACAGAGATGTCGGAGCTATCCAGCTCGCACCCGGACCACCACCTCCAGCTCGCACCCGGACCACCACCTCCAGCTCGCACCCGGACCACCACCTCCAGCTCGCAGGCTCACCCAGCTCGCAGGCTCACCCAGCTCGCAGGCTCACCCAGCTCGCAGGCTCACCCAGCTCGCAGGCTCACCCAGCTCGCAGGCTCACCCAGCTCGCAGGCTCACCCAGCTCGCAGGCTCACCCAGCTCGCAGGCTCACCCAGCTCGCAGGCTCACCCAGCTCGCAGGCTCACCCAGCTCGCAGGCTCACCCAGCTCGCAGGCTCACCCAGCTCGCAGGCTCACCCAGCTCGCAGGCTCACCCTGGGCTGGCTATGGTTATATACTGGTGGATTGATTGATTACTCACGGAGTGTGATTAAGTAATTAAGCTGTTGAGTCTCTGGGACCGCCAGGTGCCCACCCTTCAGGTTTTTGCAGAACCAGCTGGGCCAGAGCCTCCGCTACTCCCCAGGGATGAAGCTGGCAGCCTGGCTCCTCACCTGGGCTCCTCACAGGCCCCCCACGGCCTGGTGTCCCCCCCCCCCCTTGCCGCCAGTCTGCTGTGGCTTCCATGACCCGGGCACAGCACTGTCCCTTCCTCACCTGAGCTCAATCCCTGTTGGCTGTGACGCCATTGCCCCATTTTGTTTCCATTAATAATGTCTGTGTATTTCCAGAAAAAAAAAAAAAAACATAAAGGGGAGGATATAAGAGGGAAGTTATTGTATAAAATCAAAATTGTAGTCAGTGTAAAATGGACGTTTATATCTAGATGAAGTTTTATATAAGCTCCAGTAACCACACAGCAAAAAACCTACAATAGATTCACAAGAGAGGAGAAGGAAGATGCAAGGAAAAAAGAATTCTACCCAGTCTCAGAAGGTGCTGGCCCTTCTGATACCTTGATATAGGACTGTGATGCAATAAATTTCTGTTCTCTTAAGCCACCCAGTTTATGGCACTGTGTTATGGTAGACCTAGCAAACTAATATAACATGCATTTTTCTTTTCTTTTTTTCTAAAATATTTTTATTAATTTCAGAGAGGAAGAGAAGGGAGAGAGAAATAGAAATATCAATGATGAAAGAGACTCATTGACCGGCTGCCTCCTTGCACGCTCCCCACTGGGGATCGAAGCTCACAACTCAGGTATGTGCCCTGATCAGGAATCGAATTATGACCTCTTGGTTCATAGGTCAACAATCAACCATTGAGCCATGCTGGTCAGGCAATAACATGCATTTTCATTTTGAGAACAATGGTGTTGTAACAACTAAGTTGTATCTCAGTGGCAGCACTCAGCTAGAAGCCCTTATTTGGTAATGACACTCGGCCATTAGAGTTGGAAAGTCTCCAGCAGCATCCACTTGGTGAAGTGGGAGACACACGAAGGTAGAGCCTCGAAGCTGGGTGCAAGTTTTATTCCACCACCGGGTGTTCCATCCAGAATGACTTCCAGCTGGGTTATATATGCAAGATGCATGTACACGGGATCTTGCTGGTCAAGCTACTTGTCATTTCAGTGTACAGAAAGGTAGACTATTCAGTAGTATTATCAGAACCTACATTTTTTCCATTAAAAAGTGAGCATCTAAAACTAATATAATTTGGGGGAACCAAATGAAACCAAACTATATGTAGGAATTTTTATTCATCAAAATGCATTATGGCCCTAGCTGGTTTGGCTCAGTGGATAGAGCGTCAACCTGTGGATTGTAGGGAAAAAAAAAAAGAATAATAAAAAAAAAGACAAAAGTTATTGTATAGATACTAGTATACTATATTCTAGTTAGGAAATGAGACATGAGTAAGCAATTCTGAAGTTATTTATGTACACTAAAATTGAACAAAAAAGTAAATATATTGTGAACTGTGAAAGCCAGTTTTTTAGCTGTCAGAAAAAGAATAATCCCTATGGATGAAACTTGAAACTCATAGTTTTCTAGTGTATATATATATACATTAGAGGCCCAATGCATGAAATTCATGCAAAAGTAGGTCTTCCTTCCCCCAGCTGCCAGCACTGGCTTGCCTCTGGCACCTGGGACCCGAGCTTTCCTCCCAGCCCCACCTTCGTCCAGAAGGATGTCTGGCCTAATTAGCATACTACACTTTTATTATTATACTAGAGCCCCAGTGCACGAATTCGGGCATGGGTGGGGTCCAGACAGCCCAGCCCCAATCAGTGGATTGGGGCCAGGCCTATTGGGAGGAGGAGATGGCAGGAGGTTGGCCTGCAGGCCCTGCCCCCGATTGGGGTGGGGGGGCCAATTGGGGGTGGGGCCAGCTGTGGGGAGGGGCCCTGCCCTCAAATGGGGTAGAGGGGCCAATTGGGAGCCAGCGGCCTGGGGGAGGGGCCATGGGTGGTTGGCCGGCTGGCCCTGCCCCTGATCTGAGTGGGGGCCAATTGGGGGCGGAGGTGGCTGTGGGGAGGGGCTGCAGGTGGTTGGCCGGCTGGTCCTGCCCCTGATTGGGGTGGTGGGGGCTCATCTGAGGTGGGGCTGGCTGCGGGGAAGGGCTGCAGGAGGTTGGCCAGCCAGCCCTGCCCTCTATTGGGGTAGGGGGGCTATGAGGGGGGAGGGGCTGTGGGCCAATCAGGGTGGAGCAGGCTGATCAGGGGCAGGGATGGTCAGAGGGAAGGGCCGTGTGGGGTTGGCCAGCCGCCCTGCCCTCGATCAGGGTGGGAGAGGCTGACCAGGGGCGGACCGGCTCAGGGGAGGGGCCACGAGAGGTTGGCCAGCCGGCCCCACCCCCCAATCTGGCCAGTTCACTGGCTGCAGTGGGCATCATAGAGACCGGTCATTCTGGTTGTTCTGGTGTTCTGATTGCTGGTTTTTTATATATAGAGACTAGAGGCCTGATGCACGAAATTTGTGCAAGGGCCTTGGCCCAGGCCCCGGCCCCCACCTGCCACTGCTGCATCCGGGGGCCTCTGCTGCCTCTGCTGTGGCCCCTGCCTGCTGCAGCTTTGTCCAGAAGGAAGGAAGTCTGGAAGGATGTTCGGTCTAATTAGCATATTATGCTTTTATTATTTTATATATGTATGTGTGTGTATGTTTTTAATATACATGTATAGTTATATATACCAATAAAGTTGTAGAAATAAATATAAATATGTGTAGGCATGGTATTAATATAATATATATGTCATGTATACCTATATGTATATATACATATTATTTATTTTTTTATTGATTCAAATTCATGCACCTCCTTTAGGACCAGCTCAATGCCACCTCCTTCGTGAAGCTTTTTCAGTTTTCCCTTTGCAGATTCCCATTTTGCTTTATAATTCTCTCAGAGCACTTATCAGATTTTGTGTTTTTGTACGAATCTTAGATGTCCTCCCAGATAGCAAACTCTCAAAGGTCTTTTTTGGATTTTATCTTTCACAACACCCTCCATGATCTCTTAAATCAGGGGTTCTCAACCTGTGGGTCGCGACCCCTTTGGGCGTCGAACGACCCTTTCACAGGGGTCGCCTAAGACCATCGAAAACACATATATAATTACATATTGTTTTTGTGATTAATCACTATGCTTTAATTATGTTCAATTTGTAACAATGAAAATACATCTCGCATATCAGATATTTACATTACGATTCATAACAGTAGCAAAATTACAGTTATGAAGTAGCAACAAAAATAATTTTATGGTTGGGGGTCACCACAACATGAGGAACTGTATTAAAGGGTCAAGGCATTAGGAAGTTTAAGAACCACTGTCTTAAATGGTACAGGTGCTCAGTAAATTTACTGAATGGAATTTTTTAAAAATATATTTTATTGATTTTTTTCAGAGAGGAAGGGAGAGGGATAGAGAATTAGAAACATCAATGAGAGAGAAACCTCAATTAGCTGCCTCCTGCACACCCCCTACTGGGGATGTGCCCTCAACCAAGGTACATGCCCTTGACCGGAATCGAACCTGGAACCCTTCAGTCCGCAGGCCGATGCTCTGTCCACTGAGCCAAACCAGTTAGGGCTTACTGAATGGAATTTAATGTTAGAGATATCTAGACACAAATCTGAATGCCTGGGAATCACCATGCCCTTGAAGTAATTAGTTCTCCTCAAGCTAGATTCCACAGGGCCTCAGAGAGTCCAAAGATACTATGTAGGGTTCATTTCTGGGCCCTCAATTCTTTCCTTTCCATTCTCTTCAATATCATATATCCCAATGACTAGAAACTAAATACTGATGATCCTTGAATGTATATACCAATCTTTAACATCTCCTTAGAGAAACTTGGGCATCTTCCTATTTCTCCCTCCCTGTCCATCTCTCCCATTTGCCTCCAATTCATCAGGGAGTGGTGTGCCAAATCTCTTCTAATTCTCCCCCAGTTAATCCACTCCTGCCATCATGGCCATAGTCTAAGCCATCATCAGCACTCTCCAAAATTTCTGAAAGTTTCTCAGATGATCATCCTGTTTTACACTCTTAATTTCAACTCACTGTTCATAAAGCAGTTAGAAAGATTATCTTAAAAACCTAAATCATATTCTGTGTCTGTTTAAGTTGTTAAAACAACTTCAGTGGCTTCCCGTTTACTTAAAATCATCCAATCACTTTATTATTTTGTTCCTCAAAGCTCTGCACACAACTACACTCCCAGTCATGAGCCTCCTGTCAGTTCCTCTAACTCAGACACCTCTTTCCTTCCTTAGAACCTTCGCTACTGCAGTTCACTTCTGCTGGATCAGAGCTTCTCAAATTATCCATAAAGGATCAGATCTTTCCTTTTCTTCTATCTATCATAAAGTCATACTGTCTAAAGCAGAGTAAAAACCAATGACTGGAAAAAATTGTTAAAGAAATACGTTTTATTTTCAGATTTAACAGACATAAAGGTAGTCTATCAAATTACTATACATATTTCAAATGCTTATTTTCAATGTCTACACAGATCTCATTAGGGTTCAAGAACAGTTTGCTGAAGGGGAAGATCCGTGGGCTACTGAGTGGCCCTGTGTATGACTGATTCCATCTGCTAAATTCTTGGCTTAAATGTCACTTCTTCAAAGAGTCTGCCCCTCACTATGCTATCTAATTAGGTCCATTCCTCTTCATAATATTTTCTATCACTTATTTTTTTCATTCATTACACTTATCTAAATTACACACACACACACACACACACACACACACACACACACACACACACACACCCTTCTCAGCTTACTTTTTTCCCTGCCTGTTCCTCATAAACCCCAGGTGACAGGTATGTAACCTTTTTTTTTTTTACTAATGCATACCAATTGCAATGTCAAAAATGTCAAATCAGGTTGAGACTAATGAATTTCTCAGAGCTTTAATGAAGTGTGAAACTCCAAACTCATGTGACCATTAGATCTTTCTTCAGGATATATACTGTAGACTAACTGCATTGTGGAAAATACTGATCTAAAGAAATAACTGGAAATTTTGCATATGCCAAAACTACTTTCCCCGGGTTATAGAGTTTAAGTTGCATTGATATTTAAACTTAACCTGCTATCATTATGTCATGGGTGGAAAAAATAGAGAATTAGAATTATGCCAAAGATTTGGTGGGAGAGAGTGTGTGACATTCATTTGCCCATTTTTCTCTTAGTTTCCTTTCTACCTTTTCATATTCTGGGGCTAAAACACTGAAAATTAAATTTCTAGATTTCTCAACTGGATGATTTCTGAATGGGTTCTTCCAAAAAGAGGCACTCACAGAAGATTGGAAAGCTGAAGGAAAATTTAAAAATATGTATTTTTATTTTTAAAAATATTCTAACTGTTCCTGACAGCAGTGGTAGCCTCAGGCTGCAGTGCCATTCTTGTCTTCTGGACTGTGGCTAGCAGCTGCAGTTCCAGAACTGTCCACAGTCCCCGAAGCAAAAAAACAGCCACAAAGCCAACTGGCTGTGGCCTCCATAATCTTCGGCAGCTGCAGCAGCGATGACAATGGATTTGGCAATGGCATGGCTTCCGGCCTCCAGCAGTGTCTGCTGTGAGCATCCAGCCGGGTCTGGCAACACTGCCTTCTCCCTGGTGTTCCTCTAGCCAGGGCTGGTAGGGACTTCCTATAGTCACTGGCTCTTCATTACCCTGCCTTCTGCCTTTTGCTCCATTAGGCCTTCCAATGCAGTCTAAGATCCCCTCTGTTTAAAATACCTACAGTAGTTTGCTTTCCTGACTGGACTCTGATTGATATGGGGACAAGGTGGGAGAAGGTGATTCTATCTTCTAAACAGATTGCATGATGGTAGAAAATTATTATCTTCTCTGTCTGATGTCAATGAGTCAAGAATTAAACATTTAGAGAAACACCCAGAACAAAAGAGAATAATGAATTCTGGGAACAAATCAAGAGTAGAAACAGGAGTCCAGGACCCTAATGTCGATCAATCACAGATGGGGTGGCGTCTGCAAATCATTTCACGGTTCTGAACCTAGCAGTCCTCAATTCCTTCCTCCCTGATTGCTTCCAGCCCCTAGGGGAGCACAGAAGCCTGTAACCTCCCCCCACACTCTCTTTCAAGCCACCCCAGCCACCCCCAAATAAGCATTCTAAGTGCCCCGTGCTTGCTCTGCCAATGTAGCTTCCAGACAGGTTTCCTAGGTGCCAACTCTGTCTTCAACTGGACATCACCCAACACCCTATCTAAGTAGAAAATCAGGAGTCGCCACTATTCAACAGTTATTTATTTAGCACTTCTCCTGTAAGGCACTGGGCAGGGGAAAACAAGCTTACGTAATAATGTGTGGGAGAACGAAGCATACAAATAACAGTAAAGCTTTGAGTGAAGCAAGGGCTATCACAGAGATACAAATTAAGGCAACAAGTACCGGGAGGAGGGAACAATTAATTCTGTGGAGATCCTTCTAAAGCAGTGGTTCTCAATCTTCCTGATGCCGCGACCCTTTAATACAGTTCCTCATGTTGTGGTGACCCCCAACCATAAAATTATTTTCGTTGCTACTTCATAACTGTAATTTTGCTACTGTTATGAATCGTAGTGTAAATATCCGATATGCAGGATGTATTTAGGCGACCCCTGTGAAAGGGTTGTTCGACCCACAAAGGGGTCGCGACCCACAGGTTGAGAACCACTGTAAGGCTTCACAGCCAATCACTGAATGTAGTAGAGCATAGGGCTCATGATGGCACTGAGTGAAAAGAGCTGCGGCCAGTGGAGTCAGATTCAGTGGAACATGCCGAGGACAGACCTACATTATTTCTCTTAGGGCACTCGGAATCCATATGAGGCTTTTACACTAAAAGGTATGTGAAAATATTTGAAAACTTGAAATATATATATATATATATATATATATATATATAGTGGTTATTGAGGAATGATATTACCTGAGGAAGAAATATAAAATATTTTTATATCTGTTACACTTAGGGTATATGGATGGTATCTACCACTGTGATGCCCAAGACATAATAAGCTAAAAGAATTGTGTGTTTTTTAAAATCCTCACCCAAGGATATGCTTTTTATTGATTAGAGAGAGAGAGGAAGGGAGAGGGAGAGGGAGAAACAACAATGTGAGAAACACCAATTTGTTGCCTCATTTACCTGTCCTGAACAGGGATCAAACCCACAACCTGGGTATGTGCCCTGAGTGGGAATTGAACCTTCGACACTTCAGTGCACCAGATGATGCTCTAACTACTGAGCACACCAGCCAGGGACAAAAAGAATTGTCTTAATAAATTACCAAATAATAACACAAACAGATCAACCAAAATGTTGTTGGAAAGAAATAACAATGTTGAAAGGCTAAAAATGCAAGAAAGAATTCGATATCTCTGAACAATTTAGAGTATTACTGACTTGGAAGGCCACTAAGAAATAACAATAGTTTATGGGTGTAAAGAAGCTGGAAATGTGATTTAATATTGCATAATAAGAAGCAA
Organism: Myotis lucifugus; assembly: GCF_000147115.1. Classification (NCBI taxonomy): domain Eukaryota; kingdom Metazoa; phylum Chordata; class Mammalia; order Chiroptera; family Vespertilionidae; genus Myotis; species Myotis lucifugus. Next base: position 2,915,152 of record NW_005871107.1, on the reverse strand, counting down.
ATTACAGAAATATATCCTGAACTCATTTAATTTCTGCATATTCCGTGATCAGTGAAGAAACAGTAATGGCATTGAGATTTTTGAATGCTATTACATGGGAAATTGGTTATGAATTTTCAAAATAAAATGGTGAAAATACCAATAAAGTCAGCACTATTCTGAGCAATGTATAAATGAGGAACTCTAATCCAGGTGAGGACATTTTAAACCTCAAGCCTCTCAAACAATCTTGCAATAAATTGCACCCATAATATCTCACTTTCCTTTGATTAGAACTATATCAAAAGGATGGAGAGAAACTGAATAGAGAAGTAAGAAAAGCAGCTTAGTATTGAGGAAATTGACTTATGAAAAATATTCTAGGAACAAAATATGTGCAACTTTGCAAAGAGATGACTAAGGACTTATGACAGTCTATAAATATTTGAAAGGTATAAACATCCAGTAGGGGAGGAATTATTTAGCATGATATGAAAAGCTATAATTACAGTTTATGAAATGAAATGAGACAACCAAGATTTAAAGCACTCAAAACCACCTTATTTGGGATGCTGAAGACCTATATTTGAAATGACAAATTGTATGACCTTTGAAGCACCTAATGCTTTTGTCTGGTTTTTAAAATTTCTATCTTTAAAAATATATAACAATTTAATGAAGAGAGATAGGCATAATAAATCACTTCTTAAGTGTGAGTACAATAAATACTTGATTATAGTATTTTATGTATTTTGCATATTCCCTGGCTCTAAAAAATGTATATATATCTGGTGGCTCACTCAATTATTTGACAAATAAAATACAAAAGACAAACAAAAATCCATAAATTCTTTCCCAATCAAATGTTAATCTTTTTCACTAGAACTACATACTAGCAAGGAACAAAACTCACTAATTGGAATTTTGCCTAAGCATTTGTGAAGGATTGTATATCATTGATCTAACCGAAGTTATGTACCTAATTGGGGTAAAGACATATGTTGGCTGCTTTACATTGAAAAGAATCAAGGTTTTATTTGCACTTGATGCTAATTACTGCCTCTTTCTTGAATTGTTTCTTTCCCTATGAAAAACCTAAATATCTGACCACATCCACTCTCCTATGCCCATGTTTCATATCTTACACTGATGTCTTGCTGTTTCCTCAACTTAATAGACTCCAAATCAAATTCATTTGACAAACAAAATAAAACTTACTCCACACTTTCTATATGCCAGGCTCTGAGGTAGAGATCAAACCGAGATTTTGAAAGAATACCTACGGGTAGGAACTCCTAGATGTTATCTCCCCACCTTTAACCATTTCCTAAGCTTAAACTACATAATTCTATTAAAAACAATATCTATGGCTGGGTTCCCAAGAAGTACAAGATTTATTGAGATCGGCTGTTCATGATTTATTGAGAGAGTACTCCCAGGATAAAAGGAGTAAGGTGAGTGGGACACAACAGAGGGAGGAACTAAATACTAGTAAAGCCATGGTCACAGCTGGAGTCTAGTTTCAGCCAGATCTGTGGGGAGCTCTGGAGCATGAATGGTACCACTGAGTTGACCCCACCTCCAGGCAAGTAGTATTGTCTTCTGTATGTCCATGTCAATTAAGCATTGACTATGGGCTGCTATCTCCTGCAGAGAGCCCTACCTGTGACCTCTCAATGTTTATGCTCCCATTCAATGGATGGCAATTTTCTGGAGATGGGAACAACTGTGAATCAACTCTCAAAGCACCAGGAGATATATGCACCTCTGGTAAAGAGCACCTGACTGGCTACCAACAATGCCTACTAGAAACATCATCACTCCCCTGGCCACTTAGGATCACAACTCCTATTCCTGTCAAGCCATACTGGATTGGTCACTAAATCATGATAATTCTACCTTTATACTTTCTTTCTTTTGTTCTTCCCTTCTTATTTATTTTTTTAGTCACCACTTAGAGCAGTCCCAGTTCTTAGTGACTCACACTTAATCAACAATCATATTTTCCTAATTAGTCTCAAGATTTCCAGAAGCAAAACAAGGCATGACAGGTGGTCAAGCCATTGGGTGGGGACTTGGGTGTCCTGGGAGGGCGTACTCTGATGAAAGGGTAGTGACTACGCAGCTCCAGATGTGGGAAACTGCACAGTGTTGCAGGTCTTCTGATATTTTAAGAGAAGTCACAAATCCAAATTTCTGATTTGGATTTCTAAATTTTATATGTGGTAGCTAATTCTAGATTGTTATTTTTTTAAGTTCTATGTGAGGTAAAAGGAAAGACATCTGCAGGTAAACACTGCAGCCATTTTACAAACTCTGGCCAAAAGCCTATGAGAAGAGATGACATTTAAATAAATAACTATAATTCAAAGAGAAGGAGGTAAAGGTCTATAATGAGACTTGGGTAAAGTACTGGGGTGGGACTCATACAACTTAACAAAAGGAAGATAAACAACCCATCAAAAAAATGGGCAATGAACCTAAATGATACTTTTCAAAAGAGGACATACAGAAGGCCAAGAGACATATGAAAACATGCTCAAAGTCACTAATCATCCGAGAGATGCAAATAAAAATGACAATGCGGTACCATTTCACACCTGTCAAAATGGCTATCATCAACAAATCAACAAATGACAAGTGCTGGTGAGGATGTGGAGAAAAAGGAACCCTCATGTACTGCTGGTGGGAATGCAGACTGGTGCAGCCACTGTGGAGAACAGTATGGAGTTTCCTCAAAAAACTAAAAATGGAACTCCCATTTGAACCAGTGATCCATCCCACTTCTAGGAATATATCCCAAGAAAGCAGAAACACCAATCAGAAAGGATATATGAACCCCTGTGTTCATAACAGCACAATTTACCATAGCTAAGATTTGGAAACAGCCTAAATGCCCATCAGCAATGAGTGGATTAGAAAACTATGGTACATCTACACAATGGACTACTACGCTGTGGTAAAAAAAGAAGGAATTCTTACCATTTGCAACAGCATGGATGGAACTGGAGAGCATTATGCTAAGCAAAATAAGTCAGAGAAAGATAAATATCACATGATCTCACTTATTTGTGGAATATAATGAACATCATAAACTGATGAACAAAAATAGATCCAGAGACAGAGAAGCATCGATCAGACCATTAAACCTCAGAGGGAAGGTTGGGTAGGGTGAGGGTATTGGGGAGAGATCAACCAAAGGACTTGTATGCATGCATAAAAGCCTAACCAATGGACACAGACACCAGGAAGTGAGGGCATGAGTGGGGGGGAGGGATGGGGCAATGGAGGGATAAGGACACATATGTAATATCTTAATCAATAAAGAAAAAATAGAAAAAAATAAACTGTATTACCTAAGATAGAAAAAAATAAAATAAAATGCAGATAAAAAGAAAGTACTAGGGTGGGGGTCGGGGTTCAGAAGAAAAGAAATAGACCCTGAGTCCTCATGAATGTGGATCTGGTTTTTATTAGGTTTTCCATCTTTGGTTTCTAACACAGTGCTTGGCACACAGAAATTCTAAATATATGTTCAAAAGAGTAAAAAAAGAGCAAATGAAGGAATGCATATCTATGCTTGTCCTTGAGAGTGCAAAGGAACCATGATACAATCCATAACGAAGCAATCATCCTAGCATCCACCAAGCACAAAATTAAAGCTGCCACACTCTGTCCTCTGGGAATTTTCTCAGGGTCACTCAAACACAGTCCCCACTTTCCTTCTCTCTGTCCAAAAAGCATGTGTCAGTGTATTGCTAAATACTGCTCCTAAGCTTGCAGGAAACAGCAGCAAACAAAGAGAAGAGGCTGGAATTGGTCTCTAATAATAGACTTTGGTCAGGTCTATTTTATGGGGTGTATGGCAACACTGGCCGTGATTACACACTTAGTCTCCTTCAGAAGTCCCCTGCATCTCCCAACATACCCCAGTTGGGTAGCTCTTTGTCTTCATGCCATGGAATCCTAACTGCCTTACCTTAGAGGACCTGAGTCAGAAGCAGCTCCTGGAGTCATTGCAAAACGACAATGACTTTGGACCAAAGTTAACCATCACCTGGCAGGGCTCTCTCCCTGCGCCAGCATCATCTAAGTCCCACAGATGCCTGTGGACAGGATATGAGCTGCCAAGATGACATTCCAGAAAAGCTAAGCAAAGCTGAGGTCAGGGAAGCACAATGCCCAGTTGGCTATTTGGTTGCCTCCATGAATCTTAAGACCTTTTCCAGAATAATCCACATTCTTAAGCCTCTTTCACATTAGGATGGAATAGTTCCATAGCAGTTTACAATAAAATGTTTCCTCGCCCTAATTGGCATCTAAACGTGAGGCTTCTTAACCAAGTGGGCCCTTATGTTTGTAGTCTGGGCCTGTTTCTCTAGAATGTTTCTCTACTGTTCAGTGGTAAGACTGCATTTAAGTAAGAGAGAATCCCTACATTCTGGAGTTCTTTATTGTCCCAGCTTTAGAAGGGGACATTTAGGGCTTTCCTTTAGCCTGAGTGAGTTTAATAAAATAATAAATTATTTGTGTACCTCCCAACCCTCTTGTCACCTGCTTTGCATTTTTTAAAAAAATTGTTTCATTACATAATTAAAATTCTTTTCACAATTTACAGAATTAGCTTTTGACAAATGAGCCTTTTGCTTCTTGGCCTGCCTCTGCCTTCCTCCCCTTGTGCTCTGAGAAAATACCTATTCACCTTTTGCACTCACCTGGCAAAACCCCAATCTTGGATGGATCCACCTCTCCCCCTGCCTTGACTCTGCCTCGGATCACTGAGTGCAAATGCTGGAAAAAAACCACACAATGAACCGAGTCTTCGTCCATTTGCTTGCTCTCTGTCAGCAGGCACAGGGTAGGCCTCTTCCTCCAGAGAGGTATTAGAAACTGCCAGACAGGAAGTTCCTCAAAGCCCTGCCCTCCTGCCCACACATCTAACTGTAATTACATCATCTGCCCCCTCTTTCCTCCTGCTTCAGAGACAGAAGTGCCTTTTTCTGTGGAATCCTTCCACAGTCTCTGGAGTCCACCCTCCCACATCCTTCGATCTTCAACCTCTCCCTCTCCACTGCCACCATCCCAGGAGCATTTGAACGTGTTCCTCTCTCTGTATCCTTGACAACCATGACATGGTACTTTGATCCTTTGATCCAGTGTCACTGTTTGGTGGCTACCCTTGCTTTCCTCACCTTTACCCTCAAACTTTGGCATCACCTAAACCTGCTTGCCACTGTTTCTCACCTTTCTTGTCAACACATTATTCTCCGTCTACAGTTCCCATCGATCTTCTCCATGTGGCCAAATCCAATGGACATTCCCAGTCTGGATCCTGCTTGACCTTGGCAGCGTTTGATATGGTTGAGCTCACTCTCTCCCCCTGGCTTCCATGTCTCCACACCTTCTTCTTTTGTTCCCCTACCTCCCTTTGTGTGCCTTGCCTGTGTCCATACTGCCCTGTCTTCCTTTTAACTTTTGATGTGCTTTGGAATTCTGTGCTAGGTATCCGTCTTCACTTTTCATTGCACTAGGTCTCTAAGTAATTTAATTGATTCTAGGGTTTAACTTGTCATCTGTATACTGATAGCTTTTAAAATAATTTTGCATTTGTTTTTATAAAAGTGAGACATGTACATGAAATAAATCAAAGACTTCAGAAAGTTGAGGAGTAAAATTCTGTGCTCTCTTGTGCAACTCTTCCTCACCCAGAGCCTGAAGCATTCAGAAGCATTCTCTGGATTTATGTTTTTTATCTTCATGACTCTAAATAATATGATTATTCTTCTATTTCACAATTTATCACGTTTAGGTGTCTACTGATTTCCTAACACTAAAGGTGAGAATAAGCTTCACATAACGCCCATCTCCTTCTCCTAGATCTTTTAAGATCTATCATTTTTAATCAGTTATCTTTGTAACTTTTTTTTTTTAAATATATTTTATTGATTTTTTACAGAGAGGAAGGGAGAGAGATAGAGAGTTAGAAACATCGATCAGCTGCCTCCTGCACATCTCCCACCGGGGATGTGCCCACAACCCAGGTACAAGCCCTTGACCGGAATCGAACCCGGGACCTTTCAGTCCGCAGGCCGACGCTCTATCCACTGAGCCAAACCGGTTTTAGCAATCTTTTTAACTTTAAATAAGAATTGAATCTGTTTTGATAACATCAACCTTCAACAGTATTTCTTAAACCCCCATTCCATAAGATAAGAATATAAACAGCCCTATCTTTCCTCCTTTCCCACTTCCTATCTTGCACTTTATCATTATATTTTAACCCTGCCACCATAACCAAATCTCTCGTTTCATGTATAGATACATGCTAAAAAGATGGAGACCAACAAACATCATTGTATTATTATTACTCTGTAAATATTGTTCACTGTTGAGCCAAATAGGAGAATGGAATTAACTGCTTTCTCCAATTTCATGACCCTATGCCATTGATGGACAATTCCAAGCATCAAGGACAAATTTTTCTCACACTCCTCCAATTATTTAAAATTAGGAAACATTATAATTTCCTTCATGTGTAAATAATGACTTTCTTATATATTTTTGCCTCACATTTCAAATTGCTTTCTTGATTTCTTACATCATTTGCCTTGATCATCTTTCAGACTCCATCGTAGTAGTCCATGCAGGTCCCTTTTCCCGGGACCTGCATCCTCCTGTTCCAACCTGGCCAGCTTTGTCTTGGGTCTTCTGCACATCTGTTATCCTAGAACTTCTGTTTCTTGCTCGTCCGTGTTGAAATCTCTGTCTTCCTTTTTCTTGGATATGCCTTTGTTTTCCTAGAGTATACTCTCAGATGACTTCTTTTTAAAAGGTACGTATGAGGTAAAATACCCGATTCTTTGCATGTCTAAATTTTATTTTATTTTGCTTTGCTTTCACCCCTGAAGGGGAGTTTGGCTGACTGCATTGCTCCCCTGTCTTCTAGCCTCTGGTGTTGCTCATGCCAGACTGATTTTTGTTCCTTTGTAAATGATACAGTATTTTTTCCAGTTGGAGCTCTTATACCCTTTTCTTTATTTGGTGCTTTGAAATTCATGCAGAGGCGTCTAAAGAATGGTCTTTTTCATTCATTTTCTGGGCACTTGCTGAACCCTTCCTGGAAGGCTCCTGGAAATCCATAGATGTGCAGCCCACTCATGTGCATGCGCAAATCACTCCCGGGTCTGGCCTCCCAGGCCCTCCCCTGCACTGCCTTTGGGCCTGTGTCCATTCAGCACGTGGCCATGCCCTGGGGCAGGTGCCGCTGCACTTTGATTCTGAGTGCAGGGGGGAGGGGGAGGCAAAGCATCCATGAGCATTGGCTTTTGCTTGATAGGTGGTGTGAGCTAGACGCCTCACAGCTGACCTGCGAGGGGCCTCCGCACCTGGGTGACCCAGGTGTTTCTCATCCCAGGACTCCACTACCTGCCCATTAAGATCTCACTAGACGGCCTGAGATACCGCGAGATAAGCGTCCTCTGGGCAAAGTAGCCGCCATGCGGCTCGTTGGCAGGGATCCGCCATTCAACGAAGACTTGTCTTGGACTGGATTTCCTAGAAAACAGCGCCTGAGGTAAGCACAACTAGGGAGCGTAGGTGATACCAGAGAAGCAGGCCTGAGAGAAACGGTGTGAGGCGAGGCAGGCCACAGCTCCCTGAAAAGCTGGTTTCTAGGGCCTGCAGGTGTCTCCACACAGCCCTTCTGAAAGGAAGGGATGTATCTGGTCAGCGCCATCTCCTTCTGGTCAAGGATGGGTCCGTGGATAACGCCTCCACAAATGCAGGTTGCATGTTTATTGGTGCTGACGAGTTCCCACAACAAGGAACCCCCAGGGTAGGAGGGAGGGTGCTGTGAGCTTGTGTCCTCAGGTGCCTGGAGGGACGAAGGCAGCATCACAGCAGGCCCCTCCGTGGCAGCCCCAGCAGCGCCCTGACTCCATAACCATGGAAACAGTGCCAGTTGTTGCTAGGTTCAAACACTGCAGACCTGGGATGGTGCAGAAACTGAATCCCATGCAACTACTATTTTGGTAGCTCTGGGAAATTTTGTATGGTCCTTCTATTACTTTGTTTTTCTCATTATTGTTTTTCACCTTTAAGAGTTCTTCTTTGGTCTCTATTTATTCCTTCCTCACAGGATCTTGTTTTTTTTTTGAGATTATAATACCTTCTAAGTATCCATGAGAATATTCGTTATAAGGTTTTCTGCTGTGGGAGGGAGTCTACATTGTGGTTAAGAGGATGGACTCTAGATCCTAACCATCTGGGTTTGAATCTCAGCTCTGTATGGCTTTGTGTCCTTGGGAAACTTGCCTATGTTTTAGTTTCTTTTCTTTCTTTTTATTTATGTCGTTTGCTTCAAACAAACACAAAATGCTTATTATTAAAAAAATGCATGAATTGCCAAATTATCAACTTGTTAAACTTAGAAAAAGTATGAAGTTATTTTATAACTCGAAAAAGAAAATTGCATTCTTGTTACTCAGCCTAACTTACCTCCAAATTCTTAAAGTTGGAGATTCTTTAATTTAAAAAGTGATTCTAAAAATTGTTCCAATCAGCCCAGCCAGCATGGCTCAGTGGTTGAGCATCAACTTATGAAGCAGGAGGTCATGGTTCAATTCCTGGTCAGGGCATATGCCCAGGTTGTGAGCTTGATTCCCAGTGTGGGGCGTGCGGGAGGCCGTCAATCAATAATTCTCTCTCATCATTGATGCTTCTATCTCTCTCTCCCTCTCCTTTCCTCTCTGAAATAAATAAACATATATATATATATATATATATATATATATATATATATATATTTAAATTGTCCCAATTAATTACATGCCATAAAAAACAAAATGTCTTTTAAATAAAGTAAACTTTGTAACATAAACTTATTTAAATAGCTTTTATATTAGTAACATATGCGACATTCTCATAAACTATATACCAATTTTATTATCTCATATTCTTCTCAATTCTCTTTGCCTATAGCCCTATTGTGGAATATGATGGTCCTATATCTTCTGTCCATTCTTTCCAAACTTTGGTATGTTTGCAAAGCCTAAAGATAGCTCTACTAATATGTTTTCACTCTATTCTTTTAATTTTTCTAGTAATATTTGTTTTCTGGCTTTTCATCTTCCTTTGCCTGTCTGTCTAGAATTTTCTATTCAAATGTATGTAAATCTCTTTTTTAAAACCTGGAAATTTCAGCAGCACCACTTTCCTTTCCTTTTCTGCCTTTTCTGCTGTTTCCCCTATCTTCTTTTCAAGCTTCAAAAGTTCTTTCTGTTTTTTTTCTTCTCCTGGGTATAAGTTTCTAATAGAAATTTACTTTAAGCTGGTATTGGTGCTCTTTCGGCTGTTTTCTCTTTCTCTTCTTCTTTTAACTTCTTTTAAAGATAGAATACATTTCATTGAAATTTATATACTCTTATGGGGGTTTTTGTTTTTTCAAGTTTCAATGGGAAATTTCTGTTTTTTCTTTGTTCCTCTTTTTACTTTTGATCATCTTGTTTATTCTAAAGAAGCATAGGTATATTCTCTGCCTTTAACTTGAAAATTTCCTCTATTTTGGCTGCATTTAGTTTTTCCATTCTGAATACATTTTTCTCTTCCTTCTAGAGTCAGAAATTTTTATAGTTTGTCCCACTGTTGTACTTCATCCTGTGTTCTTCCAGAACAGTGTTCTAAAACTAGTCCCACATATGTTGGCTTTTTTTTGTTTGTTTCTCACTTTTACAAAGTTCTGGTGATCATAATCATACATTGTGCCCTTGTCGCCCTCCTGTTTGCTGAAATTTTTCAGAATCTAACACTTCCCCTGGAAAGTACATGATGGTACTTTGTCTACAGAAACTTTGCTTGACCTAGCTGTGAAAGTTTTCTGTGTTTCGGTGACCCAAAGCCCATGTGTCAGTTTTTCTGGATATGACACTCAACTCATGATTAGTTGTTTTCTGTAATAAGCTTTCCTACTTATTATTTAAGAGTGTTCATTGGCCCTGGCCGGGTGGTTCATTTGGTTGGAGTGTCATCCAGTACACCAAAAGGTTGCTGGTTCAATCCCCCCCTCCAATTGGAGTGCATGTGGGGATCAGCCAATTGATGTTTTTCTCTCAATCAAAGTTTCTCTCTCTCTCTCTCTCTCTCTCTCTCTCTCTCTCTCTCTCAACATCAATTTAAAAAAATATATCCTTGAGTGAGGATTAAAAAAAAAATTTTTTAAGTGTTCATTGCACTTTCAATTGTTTCCATTATTGCTCATAGCTTTTTAACAAAATCAGTTGTGTCATTTCTTTTTACTGATGCTACAGTCTTTTTACATCATCATGTGTTTTGGCTAATTGCTGCTGGATTTTTGCTCTTTTTCCTGCTGATAATTTATTTTCTAATTCTTCTACCACACTGTGCTGAATTCTGAAGTCTTTTTTTTTTAAAGAAATGAATGGGTTTATCTTTTTTTCTGCTAATAACTTAATTTAAATTTTTTTCTGCTGTGAGATCTTTGCTTTCTTAGTCTAATTAGCTTGCTGCTTCTAGTTTTGGCTGAATTCCACCTGAAGTGCAAAAACAGCCATCATTCTGTGCCACACTGTGATAAGGGTGGCCATATTCTCTTGTAGAGTCGCTGGGGCCACTCTGGGCAAGTGGGCCTAGGAGTTCACGCAGGGGGCACTAAAGAAACAGTCTGCACCGGAGGGAGAGGCAGGGTGGACTGTGCCTTAATTTCTTCATCTATAAAATGGGATAATATATTACCTACCTCATGTTATAATGATTGAACTTATGAGCTTGAAATTATTCCAAATTTACACATATATTATCTCTAGTCAATTTTTCTGTATGCTTATGTTTTTCTTTTTTCAAAGGACCGGATGGTGGTTTTACATGTGGTAAAATACTTCTCCTAGGGGAGTACAGATGAACTGAAAGACAGGGGCACAGAATACCAAACAGGAGGGAGAAAGATTGGGGTTGGACAACACTGGCACAGGAGATAGGAGATGGGCATGAGGTGCCCATCCCTGAGGCAGCAGCCGGGCAAGGCCCAGTCCTCATTGGCACAATCAGCTCTTTCTGGCCCATCTGGGATACTTCAGGGTGAGCGTGAATGAGCAGTTTTTGGTTTCAAAATGAGATGGACCAGAGTATTCCATGGGCTCCACACCCAGGTGACCCAGGGACTGGGGGCCCAGACGCAGAGGGTCCCTCTTCAGATGGCAGCAGGCAAGGGATCTTGTGAGCAAAGCTTATGCCTGGGGCAGCTGAAGGTGGAGGCATGGAGGTGGGAGGTGGGTAGCCGTGTCTTGGGTTGCCCATTCCTCAGGGTTAGGTCTTGGGTGGGCAGATGGAAGTACATCTGATGCCCATCAGTTTCTACCCAGACTCCTCCCCAAGCGGCTTCCACCCCATAGCTTTCTCCTATCAGACAATGCTGCCAGAAAGCCGGGGGAGGGGGCATGATGAGGATCCTGAATCTGGAGTTTGGGAAGAGAGTCCTCATTGGATGTCTGCTTATATTTTCCTGTTTGCTTTTTAAAAAAATGTTTTTATTGATTTTAGAGAGAGAGGAAGGGTGAGGGATAGAGAGATAGAAACAGAGATAGAAACATCTATGAGAGAGAAGCACCAACATTGATTGCACACCCCTACTGAGGAATTGAGCCTGCAACCCGGGCATGTGCCTGGACCAGGAATCAAACCCATGACCTCTTGGTACATGGGTCGATGGTCAACCACTGAGCAACACCGGCCTGGGGTGCTTATTCTTTTAAATGTTACTGGTATTTCTCACATGCCTTGTTATCCTTGGATATCCAGTCATGCTTTAAAAAGCCTGCGTCAGTAGAGTTTCTTCTGCTGTAAAAATAGGATAATTTTCCTCATAGAACTTTCTGGTGAGAAGAGTTTGACTGAGAACTCCATGCACATGGTGGATCGGGCACACCCACTATAAGGCTTCATGTTAGGGACTGGTGAGCAGGAGCAGAATGCCAGTCAGGCTCTGGATCCCCAAATATGGTTGGCTTTCATACATGTCATATCCTTTTTATTGATTTTCAGTTCATATGGCATTAAAGGAGAGTGGTGTTGATATCCTAGCATGGTAGATATTGTGAAAAGAATGTACAGGATACATAAATCTTTAGAGATGTTCTGCACTTGGTGTGATAAAAGAATCAATTGCTTAATTACAGGTGAAATGGTTTTAATACTTTAAAATAATATTCTAAGTTTTGTGTGTTTTTTTTTTCAAAAATGACACGTAGTTGACACTCTACAATTGAGGTAATTATAGAATCATTTTGACTTTTTTTGTAGAATTTTTATAAATATTTTTCTAGAATCCTAGGATCACCCGTGATTTATTGGAGAATCTAAATTTGTTGATTCAAAAATAGAACAGTAGCTTTTAAAATCCTTTTTCTGTTGAAATAATGGTGTGTGTCTGGGTCACCTATAAACTCTGGGACCCAGAAGAGGAGAACGAGAAACAAAAGAGTAAATATTCTTCAGGAAACAAGCTCTGTGACCCAAAAGTGGAGTAAGAACTTCCTGTTCAAGTCTTAGGATTTGGTCAATAGCTCTACATATTTCTGCACTGAATTAGGTTTCATAACTTCCTGTGATGTCTTTTGTCCCCTTCCTCCCCCCACCCATCTCTACCCTCAGCTTGAATTAGGACTTCCCTTCCAGAGTGCTGTCAAGGCAGTTTCCTTTAGAGTACTTTATAATCAAGTATTTCTACTAAGGTTTCATGAAATGAGTCCTGAATGAGAAGCCTGGATAAAGATATTTCTAAGGCCAACTTTTCTTCTTATCGTTTGACCTTAGAAACCAATGTTCATACCAAGCCTGCACTTCCTAAACAATTCACATTCTTGGAAGGTAGAAAGAGTTTCCATACAAATTAACGAGTTCCCTGTCACTGAAGGTATTCCAAAAGACTCTTGAAAGCCACTTCTTAGGACATAACAATTGTAGAATTTTTATGTAAAATAAAGATTGGATTTAATGGTCCTAAAAAAAAAAGATGTTTCTGATCCCTGAAACTCAATGATTTTCTGCTTTAGAAAGGAGCAGGAAGTGAGGAGGGAAAATCCAGCCTCATGTGGATTTCGGCCTTGGCTGCTGGAGTTAGTCCAGGCTTCCAGAGGTTGTGCTGTCCCTGTCCATTCTGACTCCATACTTACTAGCACATACTCACTTTTGTGGTTCACTAGTCCCCTCTTATCTGTGTTTTTGCTTTCTGAGATTTGTCACCTGTAGTCACCTGTTGTCTGAAAATATAAAGTGGAAAATTTCAAAAATAAACAATTCATAAGTTATACATCTGAGTAGCATAATGAAATTTTGCGCTGTCTGCTCTGGCCCATCCAGGATGTGAATCATCCCTTTGTCCAGTATACTCATGCTATATACACTACTGGGCCATTAGTCATTTAGTAGCACTCTTGGTTATCAGATTGACTATTGTGGTGTTTAAATAACCCTTATTTTACTTAATAATGGCCCAAAGCCATTCATAGCATATTGTTAAGATGGTTTTATTTTTTACTAGATATTAATCTCTAACTGAGCCTAATTTATAAATTAAACTTTGTCATAGGTATATATGTATAGAAAAAACATAGCACAGATGCTTCTTAACTTATATGCTGGAGTTACAGCATGGTAAACCCATTGTTAGTAGGAACATTGTAAATTGAAATGCATGTAATACACCTAACCTACCAAACATCATAGCTTAGCCTAACCTACCTTCAGCATGCTCTGAACATTTCCATTAGTCTAGAGTTGGGCAAAATCACCTAACAGTGCATACACTGTAGAGCATCAGTTGTTTACCCTCAGGACCACATGGCTGACTGGGAGCTGCAGCTCACTGGCTCTGCCCAGCATCACGAGAGAACATTGCATGGCACATCACTAGTCTGGGAAAGATCAAAATTTGAAGTACAGCTTTTACTGAATGCATATCATTTCCACTCCATTGTCAAGTTGAAAAATCATAAGTCAGGAACCATCATCGGAGTTTCAGGCATTCACTGAGGGTCTTGGAATGTATCCCCTGAGAATAAGAGGGAAATACTGTATTTTCCTCCAGCATCCTATCTAATAAAGAGTAATATGCAAATTGACCATCACTCCAACACACAAGAGGGCCGCCCCATGTGGACACAAGATGGCCGCCACGAGATGGCCTGCAGGGGAGGGCAGTTGTGGGTGATCAGGCCATCAGGGGAGGGCAGTTGGGAGGGACCCAGGCCTGCAGGGGAGGACAATTGGAAGGACCCAGGACTGCAGGGGAGGGCAGTTGGGGGTGATCAGGCTGGCAGGGGAGGGCAGTTAGGGGCAATTGGGCCAGCAGAGGAGCAGTTAGACATCAGTCAGGCTGGCAGGGGAGTGGTTAGAGGGTGATCAGGCTGGCAGGAAGAAGCAGTTAGGGGCAATCAGGCAGGCAGGCGAGTGGTTCGGAGCCAGCAGTCCTGGATTGTGAGAGAGGAGTCCCAGATTGGAGAGGGTGCCCGATCCCCAGTGGGGATCGCCCCCCCCCCCCCCGCATGAATTTCATGCACTGGGCCTCTAGTGTCTATATAAGTATCCTTCAGTCAAAGGCAGGTAGAGGCACACCATTAGTTACAGGAATGGCCAATCAATGCAACCACATGATTTCTTTGAATTCTTAGTCTCCATTTAAAAAAAAAATCTATGGGAATTTAAAATTATACTTCATCATATATCTGTTTCTATCTTAATATCAAATAGTATTTAAATTACCAGTCATTGGTGGCAGGGAAGTGAAGAACTAGACCCAATCTACTAATATCTGGGAAGATGAGCCTCTATTTTCTTCTTATGCACAAGGCAAATGCACTCCTACTTAAGAAGCTCAGGTCAATACATTGGACTGGCTTTCGGGATTCAGATTATTACCCATCATCGTCTCATAATCCTTGTGACCTCCTTCTTCAAGGCCTACCTTCTCCAACACACCAGGTCCCCATTCCACGTGGAAGGGGATTCATATGTTGGGAAAGGTTAATGTGTTATTTAAATAGCCCCCTCTTAGTTCATTCATGTTTCTCTTTTCACTTGACTCTGAACTCTTTACAATGCCATAGCTAGTAGAATTATTTAAGAATCTGTCTTAACTCAATCTTAATGTGCCTCACTAAGCTAATACAATCCTTGCCCCTGAAAAAGGGTGTATTATGCTATAATTCACAATGTGTCTTTGGAGAAGAAGTGTGCATTTTATATAATATGTCAAGGACAATTTCAAAATGGGTAACATCATCAATCTCATTGACATCTCTAATGGCTTCACTCTGTAGTCAGAGTTTTGCCAAATGCAAGCTAAGACTCAGGCCATCACACACCTGCTCCCTACCTATTGTTTCAGATGTATCATCTGTTGAAAAAGCAACCAAGTTTAGGAAAATAATTCATCCCTGAAACATTTCTTGTCTAATTAAGTCAACAGATGTTGTTTGAAGTCTATACCTGAGGAATTTATTACTTCAGTTTTAAATAGTAAGAAGAATTCACAGACCTGTCTTTATGATAATTATGGTTGTTGTTTTTTTTTATCAATGTAGCTAGCCCGTTAATGACTGATAATAGTCAAGAACAGGGGTCCTCAAACTATGGCCCGCGGGCCACATGCGGCCCGCCGAAAACATTTATCCGGCCCGCCCCGTGTTTTTGCCGCTGCTGTGTGCATAAGAATTTGTTCATAGTTTTTTTTTAAACTATAGTCCGGCCCTCCAACGGTCTGAGGGACAGTGAACTGGCCCCCTGTTTAAAAAGTTTGAGGACCTCTGGTCAAGAATTTGTGATAGTTGTCATTTTCAACAGTTTGAATGGCATTTCCAAAAAGTGCTTTCACTTGAGTTATCATCTGGCCTTTATTCCTCCCTGGCTGGGTGTCTGATCTTCTTGTGCTAGGGCTTGGACAGAGCTGGCCTGGCTCAAACAGGCTTGAGGGGCTGGGGCAGATGGCAGGAAGTGGCTCCCTGCCCTTGCATGGAGGCAAAGAGAGAACAGTAAAGTCAAGGGTCAGTGTCAGAATGCATGGCTTAACCAGTCACCAAGGCAAGAAGAGCCTGAGGCAGGGCAGCAGGTAACTGGTACAGCCTGTGAGTAAAAGAGCCAGTGAAAATGAAAAGAAGGACCCACTACTAGAAAGATGGTCATCCTGGCCAGCAGCCAAAAGATGAGCTCTTACTGCCCTCTGAAGTTTACCAAGTCAGGACTAAAGGGACACCCAGTGCCCATGGAGGCTTCAGTTTCTTAATCTGTTTCCTACTCTCCTGCCTAGCCTAATAAGGGTGTGACAAAGATCACATTCAGTCTTACAGGTGAAGTCTAGTTATTATTGTTGTTGTTAGAAGTTGTTATATAATTGAGAACTAGATGGAAAGATAGATAATTATTTTAAAATCTCCGAAAAAATAACCCAGCTGCATGGTGAGAATATTTTCTTTATGTGGCAGAACAAAATAGGACAAAGCACTTTGATATCTTATTTTCTTTAAATTTAGTCTGGTCTTGTTAGTATTTAACAAAGTATTTAATTAGCATCAGTGATTGCCAACCATTTGATAGTTATAATTTCTGAACAAATTATCTCTTGTGGCAAGTTCTGGTAAATTCACAGATCAACATTTAAATACAAGGCAAAATCCCAGCATGAAAGAATTGGATTTTTTAAAACACTGGGTCTCAAATTATCTACCTACTTTGACAGTTTTAGTGTCTTGATTAAATATTTTATGATGATACTACTTAAGATAAAATGTAAATGCTAATTTATAGTGACATCTCTTTATGTAAAAGGTTCCCAAGCTGATTTATTACCAGGTGGAAGCATGTCAGTGAATACAACAATGTCTAAAGAGATTTTGCAGTTTTCTTCTATACTCCTAGTTCAACATCTTCTGCAAAACAATTTATATGAAAAGCAGTGTCTTTAATTTTACAAGACTCTTCTTTCATATCTCCTTTAGTTTCATTCTTCAATTCAATTTAGTACCTGCTATGTTCTGTACTAAGTAATAAATTTGGAACACTATGATCAATTATAATTCTTTTTCTGCTAAATTTATTATGTTACATCATTCTGAAAGGACTTTGGGGAACATACACACACACACACACACACACACAGAGAAAGATAATTACTTAATCATATTTTTGGTTAGGGCAGGGGGATTCAGGGAATACTTTTAATGCTTTATTTAAGTTACATAAAACTATTTTCCAATAGAATTAATAAAATAAAGCACTATAATTGCAATCTAACCTATAAACTCAAAAAATCTTAATAGTATGTTAAGAAGCACTAGAAGTGTAGTAAGGAAGAGAAAATGAAGCTAAGAGATGCTATAAATAGGACAAAGAAGAGACAGCAAAGCTAGGCACAAGCTGAACAAGCAACTGCTTATGGCACACTGCAAGATCTGATGGGACAGTGTGTGATACAGGAGGTGGCAGCAACAGTTGTATAATGGGGGGAGAAAATGTCCTTGGTGACAGCATTTTGGTGGGAAGAAACAGGAGAAAATAGGAAAAAAATTAAGGGCAGAGAGAGACCAGATGGTGATAGTATTGAGCCAAAAAAAATTCCAAAATGTCATAAACTCAAATCTTACCCATTAAAGACCCATTAAAATTAAAAAATAACACAAATAGAAAAATTAGAATTTATTTTCATCATGTTAAAGTACTTACATTTTATTTCATCCAGAAAGTATTGGAGATGGATTATTCAGAAAGAGAAGGAAGAGATATTTACAATAAGATTCATAAATAGAGCCTAAAGAAGTAAGGGGAAGCATATGCCAATCATAAGAGCCAATAGAGTGGCTATGTTTGAGCATGAAACCTGGAGCTTCCTTGTAGCCATGATGAAGATGGAAGCTTTACCAAATAAAATTATAAATATCATTATCTGAAATAATTTTCAAAAATATTTGGGAGATAACATTTTCTTGGTTCGAAATATAATTCCTGTGTTACAGTAGAGGGGATAACAATATAGTCAGTAATAACCTTAGTGGCAGTTGAGAGAAGGAAATTGAAGTTGTTCCATGGAAAAAGTTGTTTGTAAATGGGCTAAGTAGGGCACCTTCTGAAAAGGAGTTTGAAAATCTGCAGCCCCACACTGCCAGGGGCAATGGCTTTGTGGAGGGCTTTAAACATACCCTGCACCCGAGGAACTGTGCCAGAGGCCCCTGGCCTGGGACCAATGTCATATCCCTGCTGAGACCTAGGGCAGGTGTTCTGCAATGTCACATGCTGTCTGGTTTAGGAAGTTGAAAGAATGAACCTTCAAAACCACTAGACAGAGAAGTGTGAAGAAAAAGAAGAGGAAAAAAATCTCATTCAAAATGAGGCTGCAAAACAAAATTTTAAAACACATGGGAGCCCTAATTTTGTAAAGGTGATCTAGCCCCAAATCAACAATTGCAACATAATTTCATTCCAGGTGGAACTGTCTAGCCAAAACTTTCGAATAAGTATGCTTTGTATACTCCAGGAGAAAAATGAAAAAAATTACGAATTTTTAAAGAAAAAATATTAAAGCCCTAACCGGCTTGGCTCAGTGGATAGACTCTATCCGATGCAGGGGTGGGCAAACTTTTTGACTCCAGGGCCACAATGGGTTCTTAACTGGACCGGAGGGCCGGAACAAAAGCATGGATGGAGTGTTTGTGTGAACTAATATAAATTCAAAGTAAACATCATTATATAAAAGGGTACGGTCTTTTTTTTTTTTTAGTTTTATTCATTTCAAACGGGCCAGATCTGGCCCGCGGGCCGTAGTTTGCCCACAGCTGCGATAGAGCATCAGCCTGCGGACTCAAGGGTCCCAGGTTCGATTCCAGTCAAGGGCATGTACCTTGGTTGCGGGCACATCCCCAGTAGGGAGTGTGGAGGAGGCAGCTGATCGATGTTTCTCTCTCATTGATGTTTCTAACTCTCTATCCCTTTCCCTTCCTCTCTGTAAAAAATCAATAAAATATATTTTTTTAAAAAGAAAAAATATTAAAAACAGACAAAGGAAACAAGTAAATTAAAAGCAGAATGACTAGACATCTTGGAAATTAAAAATATATTGATTAAAATAAAAAATTCTTAATCCCTTTCACCTTTTTTAGCCATCTCCCAACCTCCCTTCCTTCTAGAGATTATAATTTATTCTCTGTATCTATGAGTTTGTTTTTGTTTTGTTTGTTTATTTTGTTTTTTAGATTCCATATATAAGTGAAATCGTATGGTATATGTCTTTGACATATTTCACTTAGCATAATACCCTCCAGGTCCATCATGTTGTTGCAAATGGTAAGATTTCAGTTATAAAAATAGTCACCAGGATATAAAGTATAACATAGGGAATATTGTTAATAATATTGTGATAACTATGTATAGTGTCAGATGGGTACTAGACTTATTGGGGTGATCACTTTGTAAGGTATATAAATGTTGAATCACTATATTGTACACCTGAAGCTAATATAATATTGTATGTCAAGTGTAATTGAAACAAAATTTTTTTTAAAGTAAGTACTAGGCAAGGTGTCCTCTAGCAAAAAAAAAATAAATAAATAACAACAGCAAAAATTGTTTGACTAAGTGAATAGACAAATTCTTTTTCTCACATGTAATATATTATGTAAAACATTTACATAAGCCATTGAATAATTTTGAGTCAAGTTTGCTTACAGTCATTTAAAAAAATCAAACAATGTGAAATTTCGGGAAACATGTCTGGTTGTGTTCTCAATGACATTTTGCTTTTAAAATGGCGAACATTTGTAAGCCCTTGCTAAAACAATGACTATTTGAGCAATAATCATTGTGAATAGTATGAGTAAATTATTCTTCTAAAAAAGAAACAAATTCAAAAGTTGTGGCAAACTTTGAAGCAGAGACAATAAAAGTGAAAATAATACATTTGAAAATATTGCTATGGATTCCCCTAGATCACAGCATAGGGAATAAAATATGAAAGAATGTTAAGTAGAGAGATCATACACACCAGTATGCCTGGGAGAGTTTCAATTTACATGTAATTATTAGTGGAACTCCCTTTAACTCAAATATGCCCCAGTTTAGACAATAAATTACATACTCACCCAAGTGTTAAGAAATATGTAGACTAGGCTGAAAAACAAGTAAGACTGCCAAAAGGAAAGAATAGAGAAAGTCACAAAGAGATAATATATGAAAAGAGCTGTGGATTTTCTAAATCTAAATAAAGACTTGTGCCCTCAATTGAAAGTGAATTATAAGAAACAAGCAGGATATACAGATACCAAGGGGTAGCTGGAGGATTGGTTCTAGGACCTCTCGCAGATACCAACATCCACTGGTGCTCAAGTCTTTTATATAAAGCAGGTGGCCCATTGCATGAATTCGTGCACATTGAAAGGAAATTAATTAGAAGAAATATTTTAATATCGCTATTCGCCCTTTCTCTATAATAGAAGTGTCAGCCAAATTCACAATTGACAATGACAGATGGAAACATGCATGTGCGATTGGCACCAGTGATAGCTTTATATGTATCGCGCATGCGTGAGTCAACTTAGCCTTTTATAGATGTAGAATAAACTTACTTAATTAGACCTGCTTTCTGATGTAGCTAAACTTTTTCCAGCCCAATGAAGCACCCCAAACTTCTCTTTCAGGTAATTGTCAGCAACACAGCAGTAAATTTCAACATGAAACAGATTATTATTGCAGATCACGCAGGGAGAACAAAGGGTAAAATATTTAACTGCAGCAGTGTTTGACTATATTCTGCTAAGTGAGAAAACCTGAAGTCATTTTCAAGGTCCACCATTTCTTCTTTTCAATTGGGTCAAGTTTCTACACTTTCTAAATCTCTGTTTTCTGGCTAATGAAAAGAAAATAGTATTCTATCGAGTCTCCTATCTACCTACTCCAGGACTTCTGTGAGGATCAAATGAGATGAGGCATGGGAAAACGCTTCACAGACATTTGGTTAAAGTGTAAAATGTTCCTACCTGGCTATAAAGCAAGTCGTGTTCCTGGGCTGAAGAAACTCCAAGGAGGCTAGTCGCTAGGGAGAGGAAGCCAGGCTTTGCTATGTGACGTTATTACCCGGCGCCCACAGCCACTGTTTCTGGGCTGAGCTGTGGCTGCATTTTGTGCCATGGGGTCTCAGCAGCGTTGGCTGTGATTTGATGGGCTGTCGCTCCAGGGTGGTGGCAGGGCCTGTGTCCCACTTGGGGGAAGCTGAGTGTTGCTTTGCAGACGCCAGGTCCATGGTGCTATTTCTCTGTAAATGGCCAGTGAGCGTCACGGCAGCTCCTGCATTGAGCATCTGCCCCCTTGTGGTCATTGCGCATCATAGCAACTGGTTGGAGGGTCAGACACTTAGCATATTCGCCTTTTATATATATAGATGGTGTAGTATTTGCACATAACTTACGCACTTCTATATATTTTAAATGTATTCTAAATTACTTATAATACCTAATACAATGTTAATGCTATGTAAGTAGTTGTTATACTGTATTGTTTAGAGAATAACGATAAGAAAATAAAGTCAGTACATGTTCATTGCAGACACAACCATCATAGTACACATCAGCAACAACTTAACTTTTTGAATATTTTTGATCCACAGTTGGTTGAATTTGTGGATGCAGAACCTATGAATACAGAGGGCTGACTGTATAAAATATATTCACATCTCTACACTCATCATAGTTAAACTGGAAAACATCAATAATTAAAATACACTCTTACCAACTTCCAGAAGAAAAGACAGATTACCAACAAAAATGGTTAAACATTAAACCAAGCAGGTTTCTCACCAGCAACAACAAATGCCATAAAACAAGAGATATAGTCAGTGTAATAGGGGGGACTGATAATTTAGAATATTATATCCAAATAACTAGGTAAAAAAAACAAGTTGCTAGAAAATAGATATTCAACCTATACTTAATATATATTTAAGTTTTGGGGCTTGAGAAAAATATAAATATACTAGATGACTTTAGATATTTTTATAGAAATAAATTTTAGTTTACATATTTTTTAAAAGAATGCAAAAGTTTATTGATATGCTCTCAGAGTCTCTACTGTACTCTTTTTTATTAAGGTATAATTGAAATCTAATATTATATTAGTTTCAGATGTACAACATAATTTGATGTCTGCATACATTGTGAAATGATCACCACAATAAGTCTAGTTAACATCCATTATCATACATAGTTATAATTTTTTCTTTTTTTCTTGCAATGAACATTTTTAAGTTCTATTCTCTTAGCAACTCTCAAATATGTGATATAGTATTATTAACTATAGTCACCATGCTATACATTATATCCCCATGACTTGTTTATTTTATAGCTGGAAGTTTCTACCTTTTGACCCCCTTCACCCATTTCCCAATTCCCCTTTCAACCACCAGTCTCTTTACTGTATCTAAGAGCTTGGGGTTTTTTGTTTATTTTGTAGAGTATCCCATTGTATCAATACACCACAATTTATTCATCCATTCTACTCTCGCCGGCCATTTAGATTGTTTATAGTGTTTGGTGATTATGATAAATGCTGTTTTGAACATTCTTGTTCCTACCCTTCAATCACAGTTATGTTGGGTATATAAGTAGGAGTAAAATACTGGAATTGCTGGGTTGGAGGCTATGCATATGTTTAGCTTCAGTAGTTACTGCTAACAGTTTTCTGAAGTGGTTGTACCAATTTATATTCCCATGTATACTGCAGGAAAGCTCCACTTGATCCACACCCTTACCTCTATGTGGTTCTACTAGTTTCTTTAGATTTTACCTACTCTGATGAATGTGTATATACACAATTTTCAATTCCCTGATGAATAATTATGTTGAGTATTTTATTGCTTATCATATATTTATCTATTCTCTTTCATGAATTACTTGTTCAATGTTCAAAGCCATTTTTCTATTACTTCATAGGAACATTTTATATATTATAGATAATTGCTTATCAGATAAAACATGGAAAGTATCTTCTCCAGTTTGTAGTTTCTCTTTCACTCTTTTACTGGGGTCTTTTGATAAACAGGGGTTCTTAATTATGTTCTCTTTAATTATGTCTCATTTATCAATATTTTTATTTAAAAAATTATTTGCCTATCCTAAAGTCATGAAGATAATCTTTGTTATCTTTTACTTCACACATACATACAACTCCCACCTGGCCCAGAATTGTTTCTTGTGTGAAGTAGAATATTAAGATTATTTTTCTCATATGTATACCCAGTTGACCTACCATCATTATTAAAAGAAACATTTCTTTCCTTATTTATTAATATTTTATCACAAAACAAAGACACATGTTTTTATTCCATTGACTATGTCTATCTGTCTATTCTTGTGCTAATACCAGACTGTCTTAATTATGTAGCTTTGCAAAATATCTTGATAATTCTTAGAGCAAGACATCCGATTTTGTCATTCTTGAAAATTGACTTATCTAGTCTTAGTTCTTTATATTTCCATATATAGATAAATTAGATTTGTGTTAATCTCAACAAAAATACTTTAAAGTTTTTAACATACAAGCCATAAATAAGTTTAATTAATCCATTATAAGTAAACTATAATGTAGGCAGTAAACTCCTTGACATCAGTCTTGGTGATGAATTTTTGGATATGACTCCAAAAGCAAAGGCAACAAAAGCAAAAATTAAAAAAATCAAATTAAAAGCTTCTGTGCAGCAAAGGAAATCATCAACAAAATGAAAAAGCAACCTACTAAATGGGAGAAAATGTTTGCAAATCATATGTCTGATAAGGGGCATCCAACCTCATAGATAGGTCTAGCAACATAGCATTGAGCAATAAGAGTCATAAGCAGAGTTAATATTTTAAAACTCCATTTAAATGAAGTTCAAAACAGGCAAAATTCATCTATGGTAAGGAAGATTATAGTGGTTAACCTTAGGAAGGGAAGGGGAGAGACTGGGAGGAGGCATGAATAGGGAGCCTTGGGTTACTGGTAATGTTCCACTCTTGATCTTGATTGTTGTTACACAAGTGTATTGTGAAAATTCACTAAAGTGTACACTTATGCAAATGCTCGTTTCTGTGTGATTGCTGTACAAAAAAAAAGCAAACCGTAGGTAACCAATATATAAATAACCTTAATATCTCCCAAATCAATAGATGAATGAAAAGGAGGATGATAGGGGATTTCAAGGATTTGGAGGAGGAAGAGGAGGGGAGAAGAAAGGAAGAAAAAGAAAAATACAGGACCCATTATCAATTCAATAGAAAGTAGGATTGCAGGGAGAGAAAAAAAAAGCAAAGAAAGAAAGTGGATGGTAAGAGAATACACAAAAGAAATTGGCAAAAATAACCCTAAATGCATGATCAAGGTGAATGTGGATAGATAAAACTCACCCATTAAAAAACATAATTAGATGGAATAACATAAATGCATCTAAATGCCAATTAGAAAGGGCACCTAAAACCAAATGAAAAAGAAATTTTGAACATAAAGTTTTGAATGGCTAAGTAGATCTTATAGTAAGGTGTATTTCAAAAGATAGAGAATAACCCCCAAGACAATAAAAATTTGCACTTAATAATACAACATTGCATTAGAGCAAACCAACAGGATTACTGTACAAAGTAAAATGGATAAACCCAGAACTATAGTAGATGTCCAAAACTTTAATGAGAAAAATAGATCAAATAAAAAAAGCTAATAAGAATATAGAATAAAGAACTAGGCTGTATCCAATATCAGCTTAGCTCTGTGCCTACTCCTACTCATCTCCCAAAATATGCACACCAAAAACCCCAGGCTGCAGATAAGACAGTAGAATTCAATAACCTCCTCTCATGCTATATCTTCTGGGAAAGACCCTTGGGTTCAGAGCATATGGAAAGGGACTTAAGGAGGATTCACCTAGACAATACCAGATTTAAAACAAAGTCTACATATAGGCTTCATTGGAAATATGAACAAAATGAAAATATAATGACATGAAAACTATGCAAACGGAACAAAAATATGATAGAAACTCTAAAGCAACCAGAGTCTAAAGAACACATGACAACATTTCACCAGTGTTTCATACTATAGAAAAGTTTATTAAGAACGTGACTTGAATAAAATAAGAACTTAAATCTAAGATGATAACGGCACAGAATGAAATGAAAATGGTAATTGAAAATGTAAGAAACAAATTGAAACTAAAATAACACCATCACAAAACTAATAAGTTGCATACCAAAAGGAAGCAGATGACATGGCTGAAAAATAATATTTTTACACAGAGGAAAGGCTTGAGATAAGCCCAGGAAAGTCAAAGGAAGATGATTAATGGAAAAAGAAGATGATAGCTGTGGAAGTGTGACAAAGATGACATTATACAATTATCCCCGAGTTAAAGAACTCAATAAATGAGTCAGAAAAAGTATTTCAATAGAAAAAATAATCCTGAAATGCAAGAATAAGAGACTCAATTACTCAAAAGTTCATATCATACTCCAAGACAAATATATTCAACAGTGTCCATTCAAAATCATATTTTTCTTATTGAATTCTGAGAATTAGAAAAAAAATGTCAGGCATCCAGAGACAAATAGTAAGTCTCTTATAATTGAGAACAAAAGTAGGCTGACCCCAGTCTTTTCCAGAGTAATATTCCAGGATAACAGACAATAGAGCAATGTCTAACAACCTCCAAAGGAAAAGAAATGTGACACAAAAATATTATGTCTAGCCACGATTCCATTCACTTCATATATAAAGACCACAAATAGATATTCTTAAAAGTGAAAGAATAAAAGGGTTGTAGGATGTATTAACTTTCTTGAGATGGGAAAATGATTCAGTGAAGGAATCTAGCCAATCAAGAAATGAATAATAACACCATGGTAAATGGTGATTCCTTCCATGTTGAATGCTAAATGACAGTAATGTCACAGCATTATTAGAAAGTTTGACCCAAGTGTTCTGTAATCAGCCAAGTAGTTCTTCAGGTTGAAAGGAAGTAGACACACAGTCTTCTCTAGTATGAAAGAACTCAGGGAACATAGCACTTACAGAATATTTTTTATAAACTCTTTGAAATAAAATCCATACAACAAGAGGAGATCAAAACTTAGCACTTAGGAACAAAAATGTAAAAAAAAAAACAACAGGTGATAAACATGAAGTCCATTGAAATATAGAACTAAAAATAACAGTGGGAAATATGGTTATAAAACATAAGTGTCGTAAAACTTTAAAATGTTTAACTTCAGTGTCTTTTCTTAATGTCAGGTAAGAAAATGAATTTAGTTTTTTATAAAAAAAACACACACAGAATGTAGATTTGATAGTGGTTCAAGATGACAGACTGAGTTCATGTGTTGATCAACTCTCTCTCCCAAGACTGGATTAACAAGAGAGTAAAAAATAAAAAAAGGTCAAATAAACAAGGTAAGGCCAGTTGTTGACAAAAAGAGTTCAGCAAGTTTGTCCAAAAAGCAGATACGGGGGCAAAAGTGTATGACGCATGCAGAAGCCTGGTGTAACAGGGCCAATAAAAATAATTTAAAATGTAAATATAAAACAGTCACCCCATATCCTCTATCTTCTCTTAGCCCAAAACCAAATCAAAACTAAACAAGACAGCTATTTTTTTTAAAAAAGTTAATTTTGGGAGACCCAAAGTAAAGATGTTGATACTTTGCATAAAACATACTCTATCTTCTCATTTAAGGATTCTTCAGCTTAAAGGCCCGCTCACTGCCCATTCACCTTTAAGGAAACCACTTACACATCATTTCCAGTATACTTTTTCATTATTCTAAAACAACGAACAACTATGGATTATCTTACTATTAAGGGAAAATAGATAAAGAATGAGACCAAGATAAATGTGATAAAATACCCTAGAGAAAGAAAGCTAATTTGAGAAATGGAAAACAACTTTTAAATATTCTAATTTTTATACTAGAGATAACTAGAGGATGTTACATGCATATAACAAGAATAGGATCTATAATAAAAAAACAGTAAAATAGCAAGAAAGAACACTTAGAAAATTAATATATAGCTACTGAAAACAAGGAATGTAGGGAGGAGAAAAATCCCAAAGAAAAGTGGACAGAAACATGCCAAAGCCGAGGGGATAGATAGGTGCTCAGATTGAGAGGACCTAAGAAATGTTCAGCATAAGTGAAATAAACATCTATTTCTAAATATGATATTGGGAGATTTTAGGATACTAAAGTTACAGAGAAATTTTCAGAGAAAAGATAGCAACACTGATTGCTAACATAGAAGGAGCATTCCCTTCAAAATTGATGAAAACTGATATTAAACTTAAAAGTCTTTACCTAGACAAATTATTAATCAAGTATGGTTATAGAATAAAATTATTATCAAATATCTAAGGACTCAGAACATTTATCTCCCATGCATCCTTATTTATGATGGCTCAGGAAGAAAAACAAAAAGTAACTAAGAATGAGAAAGGCAGGGAATGTAAGAACAGTCTAACCTGGGACAATAAGGAAGGGAAGTCCTAAGCTAACTACGGTGCAGCAAAATCAGTCCTGAAGTAAGGTCCAGAAATAAGCATGAAATAAGTTTTATAAAAGTAGGTCTGTGAGGGTGGCTATTCCATACACTGGATAGTATCCTTGAAACCTAAGGATTGGCTAAATATAAGAAAGGCAGTTAGAAATTTTGAAGACGAGGGGCACTGTACACAAGAAATATATGTAATTACATTGACATCATTATGATAATGAAAAGCAATGATTATTGATTTTTTAACTTTTAAAATCTAAACAAAGGCAAAACTTGCAGAAAACTGTGGTTATAGAACAGAAGGAAAATATTTTCAGTCTTGCCAATATGACTAAGTAAAAACAAAGCTTGCAAGAGTAAGGGACTAAAAGGGGCAAAGGATTGAGAACTTCACTTTAAACAGTAGGGAGTCAAGATAGACTGTCTTTTATTACTGGAACAGAAATAAAGGGAAAATACAGGGTGGGGAGAGAGTAGGATGACAGTTGTTCATATGGAAAATAATGCAATATTTAATAAATAAAAACACAATAAACTGTGTTTCATGTATTCACAACTGTAAACCTACTTTAGCCCAACCCTATATATATTATTGGGGATACAAAAGTGACCAAAAGAGGAACTAAGAATAGTTAGATAATTACTGTGGCAGGAGAGAGAAAGGAGTTTAGAGAAGTATAGTGAGCTAATTCCTCATTCAGCATAGCATCAAGTCAGTAGACAATGTTTAAAATAGATAATCCAAAAAAATCACGACTAATCAATTTAGAATTTTAAAAATCTAAAAATAGAAAAATATAATTACATGTCTCTTTTAAAAAATAATTTCTGCTATTTTTCCACTTATCTAAATAAATTTATAAAGATGTATTTATAGTAATACTAGAGGCCTGATGCAGGAAATTCGTGCAAGAGTAGGCCTTCCTTCACCCAGCACCTGGGACCCGGGCTTCCCTTGCAGAAAGGAAGTAGGCCTTCCTTCACCCGGAGCCTGCTGGTCGTTGGCCTGGGCCTCCCTCTGCGGGGCAATCATGGGGCAATGGATGGGTCCCCAACCAATCACACAGCACCCTCCTTGGCTGGCCTGGCGCTGTGGGTGTCATGGCGTGGTCCCAGATGGTCATCCAGATGGTCGTTCCGCTGTTCAGCCATTTGGTCAATTTTCATATTACGCTTTTATTATATAGGATACATCTAATATTTTCAAATGATGAGATTTGAAAATTTTTACATCATTCTTTGTACCTTTATGTGTTTCTTGAATAAATTATGTCTTTATGTCACTTTTTTAACAATGACATCATTATTGTATACTCTGGGAGAATTAAATAAAGAGATAAAAGTAAAAGCAGGAAACCCACTAAACTATTTATTACAAAAGCCTGTGAGAAAGTATAGTAGTGTGGGTAGGATGCCTATGTTTCACATAAAGAGAAGAAGCCATGCTGAAGTTTTTTAATTGAGCCATTGGAGAGCAGGAAGGCCACAGAGTAGAATGCATTATTTCCAAGGTGAGATGTGTAGCTAGAAGCAGGGTCAAGGGTTTGGCTTCCTAGGCCTAAATTTGAATATCTGAGAAACGTACAAGTAATGATGATGTAGTCAGTTGCTTACTACACAAGTTGAAGCTCAAGTTCATGCTGGGTATATAAATTTGGGATTTTTCAGCAAATAGGCTATGAAAGCATTAGGCAAAAGGCTAAAATAATCTTAGGGCCATTAGTACTCTCTAACTAGTTACTTTAGTTATGAGAGCAGTAACCTTAATCAATTTTTATTTTTCAGTGGCCCAAATTCTATTTTATCAATTTTCCTGAGTAAAAAATAATACTAATATTTGCTCAGACATACATGGACTCAGAATGTTGGAACTTAAATCTTAGATATTATACACCCTAATTCTTATTAGACAGATAAGAAAACTGAGGCGCAGTTTAAGTAATTTTCCTAGAGTCAAAGAACTACTTGGTGACAGAAGTAGAAATAAAATGTAAGTTTTGAGATTCTCGACCTATTGGTAAGAAAGCGCACACGCACGCATGCACACACATGTGTACACACACACACACACACACACACACACACACATAATGCCGCCTGCATTAAAAAATCAAAAAGAGCTTATTTATCAGATTCTACTAAAGTCAAGTGAAAGATTGATCTTTGTCAGTTTCTTTGGCTGTAATAGGAGAATTTTATTGCATGTGTTCACAAGATTTGTGTGTAAATCTTTTTTTAAAATCACAGGTAAAGAAGACAATTATTTGACTATATTTTGAAAGATAAGAATATTTTGTTGTCTGCATTGCAAAATAATCCATCTCTTTTTTGTTGGCAATTATTTGTTAGATACATAGTTTATTGCCTCCCCTAATTCTGTTATCTTCCTAAATTTCTGTATAGAATAGTTTCCAAGGGGAAAATTATTCCTCACTGTATTTTTGTCATTTGATTAATTTTTTAAAATTAAGTCCAAATGATTCAACTTGTTTTTCACACTACAACAGACAGCCACCTGCCACCTCCCTCATAAAGGAAATATCCCATCAGATTTTCTACATAAATAACTTCTTCCCTATGAGGAAAGAAAATGCACAAAGTGGTACTTACCCTCATTTTTACAAATACTTCTGTTGGATTTTGTAGTATGCTAAAATGCCTTTGTGGACATTATATTTAATCCCTCCCATTTTTCTTTGAGGTTATAATTAGTCCCTTTCCTCTAATACATTTTCAGTTGAACACTAAACCTTTATTACTTCTGAAAATGTTCTTGGAAATATTTTTCTGTACAATTAAGGGCACTCAAGTGATTCTATAATTAAAAGTTTCTGAACAATGTTCTATTAGGACATATAACCACTACATACTCAAAAAAGCTTGCTAATATTATTCACCCCTACCTCTGCATGTGAGCAAACTTAAAGAAACAGAGGAGTAAAAATATATTTTCCTATTACTCTTAGTCAGATGTGCATGGCATGGGACAGATGGAGAAGGCCACAAAGCATGGTTTCTGTATTCCTGGCTTTGCAGCAGATTCTACTAAAAACTGGGGCGGTGGGGGCTTGTCCTGGGGGTTGGGAGGGGTGGGGGGGGTGGTCAATCAGGGAAAAGGGAGACATATGTAATACTTTAAACAATAAAATTAAAAATAAATAAAATTTTTAAAAGACTTGGGAAGGACAACTTTGCATTGTAGTAATGGTCAGAGAAGGGTTCACCATGAAACTAACGAAGATTAATTCCTAGTAATGTGTTCACATGATTTGCTTTAGAAAAATTTGCAAAAGTAAGATATTTTTATTGCCATCAGTTAAGACTATTGCTATTTTCTACTGCAACTTTTCCTGGCATTATACTTTCCCACCTGGCACGAGGTCCTAGAGCAGCTGTGGAGTTTGGGTTTCAGGAAAATGTATTTATGTGGTTCACAGTCAACTCCATGGATAGTCATATTACTGTTAGCTACCCTGCGTAGGATTGGCTGGGCAACGGCAATTTATCTTAAGATACTATAAATGACACTATTATTTCTATTGTAATTATATAAGTTGTGCTATAAAAAAAGATTTTAGTAAACAAAAAATGTATTAGGCAATTGATTAGTAAAAAATTTATATTTTCAGGATTGTTCTATTTGTAATATTAGCTCTTAAGAGTGGTACTGAGATATGACTTCTTTCTCGTTCTAAGTAAACATTCATATTTGTACTTGCTATTCATAACATTTTACTGTTTTTCATAAAATGGGTCACAAAAATCATGTTGAATTTTTTGGCAAACAACATAGGTATACTTCCCACTACTTTGCATCAGGTAGTATAGAATGTCCCATTATTGCTAATGCTAACATTGATCACTTGGTTATGATGGTGTCCCCAGACCTCCACATTGTAAAGGAATCTTTTACACTTTGAAATTAATATATAATCTCTGGGAATACTTTCAAAGGTCTTTGTGAATATTCTATGCCCAATAACTTTTCACTCAATAGTTTTTCTATCCATTGATAATTTTTGCCGAAGTAAATTATTTGTGTTTGAAAAATGGCAACTTCTAATGCTGTTATTATTTCTGCTTTCATTAGCTGGCATTCTTTTGTCAAGAAGTACTTTTCATTCCCTTCTGCCTTTTTGGAATATCACTATGGATTTATGAGTTCATTTTACATATACTATGTTGTAATCTATTAACTACACTACTGTTTTTGATACTCAAACTATTCCCAAACATGGTAAGTGTCATTCTGTTAAGACAGTTCTTGGATTTTTTTTCCAATTACAGTTGACATTCATTATTATTTTATATTATTTTCAGGTGTACAGCATAGTGGTTAGACATTTATATAATTTACAAAGTGATAAGTATAGCACTCACCAGCGCCACACATAGTTATTACAATATTATTGACTATATTCCTTATGTTGTCCTTTCATCCTCATGACTATTTTATAACTACTAATTGTATTTCTTACTCTCTTTACCTTTTTCAGCCAGCCCTCCAACCCCCACCCCCCCTTCCCATCTGGCAACCATCAGTTTGTTCTCTGTATCTATGAGTCTGTTCCTGTTTCGTTTCTTCATGTTGTTCTTTAGATTCTACATACAGGTAAAATCATACGGTATTTGTCTTTCTCTGTCTGACTTATTTCACTCAATATAATGCCCTCTAGGTCCATCCATGTTGTTGCAAATGGTAAGATTTTATTCCTTTTTATAGCCAAGTAATATTCCATTGCATATATGTACCATATCTTCTTTATCTAATTGTCTATTGATGGGCACTTACTAGTAAATTGTTTGCGTATCTTGGCTATTGTAAATAATGCTTCAATAGACATGGGGTGAATATATATTTTTGAATTAGTGTTTTGCATTTCTTCAGATAAATAGCCAGAAGTAGTACTGCTGAATTGTAAGTTCCATTTTTAATTTTTTTTCCATTTTTAATTTTTTTAGGAACTTCCATGCTGTTTTTCATAGTGACTCCACTAATTTGCTCTTGAATCCTTTTGACTTGTCCCCATACTTTTGCCAAAAGATGTCTCAGGTTCACCTTTCACTTTTCCCAATCCCTTCTCAGAACCAGGCATTACTTCAAGGAGCTGCCCTAATTCCTTTTACTGAAAAATGTTTTTAGAAACATAGAATGTTGGTTGCTAGTGGGATGTAATTTTTCTAAATTCATTCAGTGAACAGAGCTAAGAATATAGATAAATATAGATAGATGTATATGTAGGTGTAGGTGTAGGTATAGGTATAGGTAGATATCTATATATCTACATCTATCAATATAGCTATATCTATATCTACATATATCTATATAGTTGTAGATACATATCAGGAATTCACACTGATGGCTACAATTCAAGTCCAAACACTTTCACCCATTCCCAATTAGTATCTCCTTTCATTCACAGTGAAAACATTGGTTCCCAATGACATCAATATATTCACTAATTTTCTCTTTTCTACAATATGTACAAAATAGGTTCAATATTACTACATCAACATTATTAGCAATAATAAAACTAAAGTTCAGAATTTTTTGTAGGTTTTCTTGTAGTTAGAAAAAAAATCATTAATGATATATAGTCAGGATACTATGTTCAAAATTTACTTTTTCTGTATTATATCAAATTGATATACAGTTAGGCTCATTTGTATCAAATTGTAGGTTATCTTTTTTCATTTTAATTTAATTTAATTACTAAATATGCAAACATTTATGTTGTTCAGAAGTTAAAACTGTATATTCTGAAGAGGCCCACATGTTTATCCTTCTTGTATTTCCATTTTGCAATACACACACACACACACACACACACACACACACACACACAAACAAACACACACACAATCTGTATCCATATAAAAATGTATGTATATAGTCTCATTTCTCTTTCTTACACAGAAGATAGTATACCATGTACACTTAGGTGTGTTTTTTTAAATAATTTTTTATTGCCGAAACCGGTTTGAGCGTCGGCCTGCGGACTGAAGGGTCCCAGGTTCGATTCCGGTCAAGGGCATGTACCTGGGTTGCGGGCACATCCCCAGTGGGAGATGTGCAGGAGGCAGCTGGTCGATGTTTCTCTCTCATCGATGTTTCTAACTCTCTATCTCTCTCCCTTCCTCTCTGTAAAAAATCAATAAAATATATATAAAAAATAATAATAATTTTTTATTGTTGAAAGTATTACATATGTCTCCTTTTTTCCTCCCTTGCCCCCTGCTCCAGGACCTCACTGCCCCATTGTCTGTGTCCATGTGCCATGCATATATGCATACAAGGTCCTTGGTTGATTACTTCTAACCCACCCACCCTCCCTCACCTTCCCTCCAAGATTCCCCACTCTGTTCCATGCTTCGAGTCTCTGGATCCACTCAGTTCATCAGCTTATTTTGTTACTTAGATTCCACAGATTAGTGAGATCATGTGATGCTTGTCTTTCTCTGACTGACTTATTTCACTTAGCATGATACTCTCCAGGTCCCTCCATGCTGTCTCTAAAGGTAAGAGATTCTTCTTTTTTACTGCTGCATAGTATTCCCTGGTATAAATGTACCACAGCTTTTTATTAACTCATCTACTGATGGGCCCTGGGCTTTTTCCAGATCTTACCTGTTGTAAATTGTGCTGCTATGAACATAGGGGTGCATACATTCTTTCTGATTGGTATTTCAGGTTTCTTAGGATATATTCCTAGAAGTGGGATCCCTGGGTCAAATGGCAGTTCCATTTTTAATTTTTTGAGGAAACTCCATATTGCTTTCCATAATGGCTGCACCACTCTGCATTCCCACTAGCAGTATACTAGGGTTCCCCTTTCTCCACATCCTCGCCAGCACTTGTCATTTGTTGATTTGTTGATGGTAGCCATTCTGACAGGTGTGAGGTGATACCTCATTGTCATTTTAATTTGCATCTCTCTGATGATCAGTGATTTTGAGCATTTTTTCATATGTCTCTTGGCCATCGGTAAGTCCTCTTTGGAGAAATGTCTACTTAGGTCCTTTGCCCATTTTTAAATTGGATTGTTTATCTTCCGTTTGTTAAGTTGTATGAGTTCCTTATATATTTTGGACATTAACATTTAACAGATGTATCATTGCCAAATATGTTCTCCCATACAGTGGGATCACTTTTCATTTTATTGATGGTTTCTTTTGCTATGCAGAAGCTTTTTATTTTTATGTAATCCCATTTGTTTATTTTCTCCTTAGTTTTCTTTGCCCTAGGAGATGTATCTGTAAACATATTCTATGAAAGCTATCTGAGATTTTGCTGCCTATGGTTTCTTCTAGGTTTTTTATGGTTTCATAACTTACATTTAAGTCTTTTATCCATTTTGAGTTTATTCTTGTGTATGGTATAAGTTGATGGTCTAATTGCATTTTTTTGCATCTATCTGTTCAATTTTCCCAACACAATTTATTGAAGAGACTGTCTTGACTCCATTATACATTCTTGCCTCCTTTGTCAAATATTAATTGAGAATAATGGCTTGGATCAATTTCTGGGGTCTCATTCTGTTTTATTGATCTGTATGCTTGTTCTTATGCCAGTACAAAGGCTCTTTGATTATGGTGGCTTTGTAGTATAACTTGAAATCTGGTATTGTGGTTCCTCCAACTTTGTTCTTCTTTCTCAAGATTGCTGTGGCTATTCAGGATCTCTTTTGGTTACATATAAAATTTTGGAGTAGTTGTTTTAGATCTGTGAAATATGCCATGGGTATTTTAATAGAGATTTCATTGAATCTGTAGGTTGCCTTGGGTAGTATAGACATTTTAATGATGTTGATTCTACCAATCCATGAACATGGTATATTCTTCCACTTGTGTATACCTTCTTTTTCTTTTTTCAATGGCCTGTAGGTTTCTGAATATAGTTCTTTTGCCTCCTTGGTTAAGTTTATTCCTAAGTATTTTAATTGTTTTTGTTGCAATGGCAAATGGGATTGTTTTCTTGGTTTCTTTTTCTGAGAGTTTAGTATTATTGTATAAAAAAACATTGATTTTTGGGTGTTGATTTTGTATCCTGCTACATTGCCAAATTCATTTATTAAATCTAGAAGTTTTTTTGGTGGAGTCATTAGGATTTTCTATGTACAATATCATGTCATCTGCAAATAATGAGAGTTTTACTTCTTCCTTTCCAATTTGGATGCCTTTTATTTCTTCTTCTTGTCTGATCACTGTGGCTAAGACTTCCAGTACTATGTTGAATAAGAGTGGTGAAAGAGGACATCTCTGGCTTGTTCCCCTGTTCTTAAGGGAAATGGTTTTAGCTTTTGCCTATTGAGTATGATGTTTGCTGTAGGTTTGTCATATAAGGCCTTTATCATGTTGAGATATGCTCCCTCTATTCCCACTTTGCCGAGAGTTTTTTTTTATCAAAAATGGGTGTTGGATTTTGTAGAATGCTTTTTCTGCGCATCTATTGATATGATCATGTGATTTTTGTCTCTCAATTTGCTTATGTGATCTATCACATTTATTGATTTGCGAATATTGTACCAGCCTTGCATCCCTGAAATAAATCCCACTTGGTCATGGTGTATGCTCTTTTTAATATATTGCTTGATCCAATTTGCTAATATTTTGTTGAGGATTTTAGTATCTGTGTTCCTCATGGATATTGGCCTATAATTCTGTTGCTTTGTAGTGTCATTATCTGATTTTGGAATTACTGTAATGCTGGCCTCATTTAAAAAAGAGCTTGGAAGTGTTCCTTCCTCTTGGATTTTTTAGGATACTTTGAGGATTATAAGTGTTAGTTCTTCTTTGAATGTTTGGTAAAACTCCCCTGTGAAGCCGTCTGGACCTGGGCTTTTGCTTGCCAGGTGTTTTTGATTACTGCTCCAATTTCCTCAGTTGTTATTGGCCTATTCAGGTTTTCTGATTCTTTCTGATTCAGTTTTGGGAGATTGTATTTTTCTAGGAATTTCTCCCATTTCATCGACATTGTCCATCTTGTTGGCATATAGTTGTTCATAGTATTTTCTTACAACCTTTCGTATGTCTGTGATGTCAGTGGTTACTTCTCCACTTTTGTTTCTGATTTTATTTATTTGTGTCCTCTCTCTTTGTTGCTTGATGAGTCTAGTCTAGCTAATGGTTCATCAATTTTGTTTATCCTTTCAAAAACCAGCTCTTGGTTTAATTGATTTTTTTATATTGTGTTTTTTTTGTCATCTCTGTTATTTATTTCTGCTCTAATCTTTATTATATCCTTCCTTCCACTTACTCTGGGCTTTTCTAGTATTTAAGTTGTAGGGTTAAATAGTTTATTGATTTTTTCCTGTTTTTTGAGGTAGGCCTGTAGTGCTATTAACTTCCCTCTCAGGACTGCTTTTGCTGTGTCCCAGAGATTTGAGGTTGTTGTGTGTTCATTTTCAATTGTTTACAGGAAGTTTTTATTTCTTTCTTGATCTCATTGGTAACCCATTCATTGTTTAATAACATGCTATTTAGCTTCCATGTGTTTGAATGTTTTGGGGTGTTTTTACTGTAGGTGATTTCTAATTTCATTCCACTGTGATCTGAGAAGATGCTTGATATGATTTCAATCTTCTTGAACTTGTAGAGACTTGTTTTGTGTCCTAACATGTGGTCTATTTTTGTGAATGATGCATGTGCACTCGAGAAGAATGTATATTCTGCAGCTTTGGAGTGAAATGTTCTATAAATGTCAATTAAATCCATCAGATTCAGTGTGTCCTTTAGAGTCACTGTTTCCATGTTAAGTTTTGTCTGGACCATCTATCCAGGGAAGTTAGCGGGTGTTAAAGTCCCGTACTATGATTATATTGTTGTCAATCTCTCCCTTAAAGTCCTCTAAAAGTTTTTATATATATATGTATATATATATATTTAGGTGCTCCTATATTGGGTGCATATATATTTACCAGGGTAATATCCTCTTGTTGGATCGATTCCTTTAGTATTATGTAGTGACCTTTGTTGTCTTTTGTGATGGCCTTCATTTTGAAGTCTATTTTGTTGGATATGAGTATTGCTACTCCAGCTTTTTTTTGATTTTCTATTTGTGTGGAAAATTTTTTCCATCCCTTCACTCTCATCCTGTGTGTCTCTTTTGTCTGAGGTGGATCTCTTGTAGACAGGGGTGGGATTTTTTTTCTGAATTAAGATGTATCCTGGAAATCACTTCATATTAATTTATAGGCTTCTTCTTCAATCTTTTTCTACTTGTTGGATTTTATTGAATCACATTTACTTTATATTATAGCTTGGGGAGAATTAAAACTCTTTTATGTTGAGTCATTTTTTCTAAAAATGAAGGGTGTCTTTTCACTTATTTAAATCTGTTTTTATGCCTTTCAAGTATATTTTAAAGCTTTCCTCCTATAGATTTTACACATTTTTTAAGTTAATGCTGAAATATTCTATACATTTTTTTGTTGTAAAGAAGTTTTTCTTCCATTTTGTCTTCTAACTGGTTATTGTTTATTTATATGAGACTATTGGTTTTTATTTATTTAATTTATTTTTTTGTTGAGGGTGTTACAGATAAAAATATGAAATGCTTCATGCATGTCATACTTGCACAGGGGCCATGCTAATCTTCTCTGCATCATTCCAATTTTAGTATGTATACTGCAAAGCAAGCACGAGACTATTGGTTTTTACATGTTAAAATTATATCCTGTTATACCACAGAATTTATATATGTGCTAATTTTATTATTGATTCACTCAGGTTTTCCAAGAATATAATCACATCAATTGCAAATAAGAATAGTTTTATTTCTTTATTTCTCCTAATTCTCATGCCTCTACTCATTTTGTTGTGTCTGAATGCATGTCCAACATTCCCAGTTCAATATGAAATAATAGTGGAGATAGTGGGCATCCTTCTTAGGGCAGTTTTTGAGACACATAAATGTAGTGGTGTTCCATTTTCCATACCAATACTAAGTGCAGTCTGCTAGAGCAATAGGCAGTGTCCCCAGGCAGGAAACCTGCTTTATTTGTAATACTCCAAAAGATGAATTTCTATGGAGTTAAATTTAAGATCCAATTTTCTTTTAAGGTAGAAATCAAGGGAACTTATGATACTACCTCAAAGAAGCCTTATAGAAATTCTTTTGAATTACATGTGTCATATTGCTATCTTCTCTCTGTGTTGATGAGGTGATCTAATAAAAGCCATAGAGGGCCTGGCAATAGGAATAGGATGTGCCTTTGTGAAAGCAAGTCTTCTTTCTTTTAATTTATCTTTATTGTTGAAAGTGTTACAGATGTCCCCTTTGCTTTTTTTTTTCCATTGACCACCTCCAACTTGCACCCGCCCTTCCCAGGCCTTCACCACCCTATTGTGTGTGTCATGCATATCCTATCTAATAAAAGACAAAAAGGATAATTAACCATACCTCCGCTATGCTTCCCATTGGCTAATCAGCGAGATATGCAAATTAACTGCCAACAAAGATGGCGGCTGGCAGCCACGCAGCTGAAGCAAGCAGGAGGCTTGCTTGCTCCAGTGATGGAGGAAGCCAAGGTTCCCCACCTGCCGCGGCCAGGCTCTGAGCTCCGAAAGCAACAGCTCTAAAAGCCACAAAGTTTCAATTATAGAAGCTAAACAAACCCCAGATACCTGCTTTCAGCCAGCCACGGCCTCAGAGCTGGGAGCACCAGTGTAGGCAACAGAGTTTCAATTATAGAAGGTAAATAAATCTCAGAATAAAAGAGAAAAAAAGAAAAAAAGGAGAGGCTGGGAGCTTCAGTCACAGGCCAGCCTGAAAACGGCCCTCAGCCCCTCACCCAGACTGGCCAGGCACCCCAGTGGGGACCCCCACCCTGAAGGGGGTGTGACCAGCTGCAAACAGCCATCAGCCCCTCATCCAGGCTGGCCAGGCACCCAAGCAGGACCCCCACCCTGATCCAGGACACCCTTCAGGGCAAACCAGCTCGCCTCCACCTGTGCACCAAGCCTCTATCCTATATAGTAAAAGGGTAATATGCAAACTAACCCTAACAGCAGAAAGACTGGGAATCACTGGTCACTATGACACAAACTGACCACCAGGGGGCAGACGCTCAATGCAGAACAACCAGGATGACTGCTGGACCAGTCACTATGAGGTGCACTGACCACATCTTGGTCCCTTTCCCCAGCTGGCAGGCTCCGATTGCCTGATGGCCACCCGCAATGGGGGCGGGGCTGGCAAGTAGGCGGTAACAGCTGACCTCTCGGTCCCTTCCCCCAGCTGTCAGGCACCGATCACCCAATGGCGAATGGGAAACCGGGGGGTGGGTGGCAGCGGGGGGCGGGGCCGGCTGCAGGCAGCTGGGGAAGATGGCTCTGATCACAGGCCAAGCCTAGGGACTGTACCCACGCATGAATTTTGTGCACTGGGCCTCTAGTATGCATATAAATTCCCCGGTTAATCTCTCTACCCCACCCCTCGACCCCCACCTTCCCTGTGAAATTCCTGAGGTTGTTCCTTGCTTCTATGTCTCTGGATCTATTTGTGAGAGCAAGTCTTAAGGCAAAAGGCAGATTCCAATTACTGATAGGATAATGGAAATTAATCTGTTTTAATGATTTTAAGGTATTTGATTTACTCTCTTTTTAAAAAAATGTTTTTTTAATTGATTTTAGAGAGAGAGAGGAAGGGAGGGGGGAGGGAGAGAAACATCAATGATGAGAGAGAAGCATTGATAAGCTCCCTCCTGCACACATCCTACTGGGGATTAAGCCCGCAACCTGGGCATGTGCCATGACTGGGAATCAAACCAGTGACCTTCTGGTGCACTGGACAACACTCAATCAACTGAGTCAAACCAGTATGTGACTGGAGATTATTTTTGTGTAGTAAAACTTGAAAAAAAATTTAGTCACAGCCAGCAGAGAAAGTATCTCTTATAATATGTCTGCCAAATGCATGTGAATACCAAGACTATCATCTCAATTTTAGGTTGCTATCACATACAAGTGAACATAAATTAATAGCATACTGGGAATATTTTAATCACAGGGACTCCAGTAGAAGTACTTAATAGATTCTCTGAAATTTTTAATTAGTAAAACTTAAGCCTTGGGAGTAGTTTGAAAAAAGAGTTATAGCAAGGTAGCACAGTATGCAAAGTAGTAATCAAATTTACAGTAAAAATGCTTTAGCAGGTATTGATACTTCCACATCTAAAACTCAAAGAGAAGTTTTTATGTTGTATCAACTCAAGGAAAACACTACCTTTAAAATATACTAGTGTTTTATTTCTGATATAAAGAAAAATATTTTTTCTAGGCAATTGGTCAATAATGAACAAAAATTAATGAATTAATTAATCAATTAATGAATCAGATATTGAAAAAAGGTGTTTTTGAATGGGAATTATTTTCATCAAAAATTTCCAAAATTTCCATTAAATTTATCTACTTATTTTGATAGCATATAAAGAAGTTCCATGCAGAGAGAAGTCAATATTTTGACAAATCTCCAAAAAGAGAATAGGATAAAATAAAATAGGCTGTGTTTTGTTATTACAACTTAAAAAGCCTTTAGTGGTTTATTGATATCATTGAATTTATATTTGCTATGTTAAAATAAATGTTTGCCCAATACTATTTTAATTTTTGAAGCAAAGGATTGTGTATATTGCTTTCACTTTAACCTTGTATAATCTACATAATTGCCTTATTACTTCACTTTCACATGTCAACACAGCTTTTCAAGATTTATTATGTGCCACAATGATGAATAGATAGAAATAGCTCCTTTTTAAAAGAGCCACAGGGACTATTGGCAGGAACAGAAAGGTAAACTCGTAATTGCAATTCAGAGGTTAAAAAGGAGAGCATAGTGATCTGAGAGAGGAAGGCAGGATCAATACTGCAGGGAGACATCAGGGAAACTTTGTAGTCATGGAGACCTACATGGTGGAAGATGGGTCAAGAGAAGAGCAGGCAAGGTCAAGAGAAAGCAGTAATTCATAAAGATTCATATGTTTGAGAATGGGAATTGTCTAAAATGCTGGAAACTATTTGTTTAGTGTTTATCTTCCCAGATAGATTTCAAGGTCTGTATTCTTTCTCATTCAACATAATATTTCTCTCTAGTACTAACATTGCCTGGCACTTTTAAGAAACCCAATGAGTCTATTTATTGTTTGACTAATTAATTTTATTAAAATAAATATTAATATATTTAATAATATTTTATTATTAAGTTAATTTTGATAACTTCAAATTAATTTTTGATAGTTAAACAGTTATATTATGTAAAAGTCCTATAATATAATTAAGTCCTATATATATGCCTAAGGGACCAAACAACTGAATGACCTTTTGACCAGTTGCTATGATGGGCACTGACCACCAGGGGGCAGATGCTCAATGCAAGAGCTGCCCCCTGGTGGTCAGTGTGCCCTCACAGCAGAAGTGCTGCTCAGCTGACTGAGGGTCATCAGGTGCCGGGCTCACAGCTGGCGAGCCCAGCTGCAGCAGTGCCAGCCTTTCCTACCTCCATGGCTGTGTTCTACCTAACAGTGGCAGCTGCAGGTGCAGCGGGGCGGGGATGAGCAGGAGTGGCGCAGCGCTGGGCCCGGGTACAGATCTATACTAATAAAAGGGTGATATGCTAATTAGACCGGTTGACCCGACATCTTCGGGATGTCCAACTTCCTTCCGGACAAAGCCATGGTGGTGGGGGCTGAGGCAGAGGCAGTAAGGGGCGATCAGGCCAGCAGGGGAGCAAGCAGTTAGGGGGTGATAATGCTGGCAGGGGAGGGCAGTTGGGGGTGATCAGGCCAGCAGGGGAGTGGTCAGGTGGCAATCAGGCCAGCAGGGGAGCGTTAGGGGATGATCAGGCTGGCAGGCAGAGGCAGTTAGGGGCGATCAGGCAGGCAGGCAGGTATCATGCCTAAACTGACAGTTGGACATCCCCCAAAGGGTCCCAGATTGGAGAGGGTGCATTCCGGGCTGAGGGGTCCCCCCCACCTCCTCCCCATTCATGAATTTCGTGCCCAAGCCTCTAGTATGTATTATAAAAATAATCTTCTTTAACTTTGGGAAAAGATACAATTGTCAAATTTAATCAATCATTCTTCTTTTTGGTTTGTGCTCTTTAAGTCTTGTTAAAGAAATCCTTTCCTACCCAGAATTTATAATGTATTTATTAAGTTAGATTATGCTATATTCCATTATATTATACTATATCCCTTTCAGGTCTTTATCCACTTGGAGTTTATTTTATTTTTTTAATCCTTACCTGAGGATATGTTTATTGATCT
Organism: Myotis lucifugus; assembly: GCF_000147115.1. Taxonomy (NCBI): domain Eukaryota; kingdom Metazoa; phylum Chordata; class Mammalia; order Chiroptera; family Vespertilionidae; genus Myotis; species Myotis lucifugus. The sequence continues at coordinate 2,872,355 of NW_005871107.1, read as the reverse complement.
TAGAGAGAGAGGGAGGAAAGAGAGAGAGAGAGAGAGAGAGAGAGAGAGAGAGAGAGAGAGAGATTGATGTGAGACAGAAACATTCATTGGTTGCCTCCCACATGTGCCCTGACCAGGGATTGAACCCGAAATCTAGACGTTATTAGTGGAAGAATTTTCACAATATCTAGTCTAACAAGAAGTTTTCCTACATCTCTTTAAATTGAGAAAATTTCCAACTCCATTCTAGCAAGGCTATTTCAATAAATATTAAATCTTTAAAAGACTAAAACTAAATTCTATACTTAAATGCCTAAAAATATCTTTTAAATGAAATTTGGATTAATGTGGAGGTATTACCAAGAAAAATTAGCCCTGGCTGGTTTTGCTCAGTGGATAGAGAGACAGCCTGTGGACTGAAGGGTCCTGGGTTCGATTCCAGTCAAGGGTACGTACCTCAGTTGCAGGCTCAATCCCCGGCCCTGTTTAGGGTGCATGCAGGAGGCAACACATCAATCTCTCTCTCTCTCTCCCCACTCTCTCTAAAAATCAATGGAAAAATATATTCTTGTGAGGATTAACAACAAAAAAGAAAAGAAAATGAAGGAATGTCAAGATTATCAGGATTATTACCAACATTTTACTTAATAAAGTGTCTATCCTCCTAACCAACATTTTCATAATGTTAGAGAAATTATATAGTTGTGATGCAAATTTGAAATTTATTGGCAGAATTGATCAAACAGTTGATATTAATTATATAGAACTTATTCAGTAAAAGAAAAAGCCCCCCCCCACCCCCCCGAAACCGGTTTGGCTCAGTGGATAGAGCGTCGGCCTGCGGACTGAAAGGTCCCAGGTTCGATTCTGGTCAAGGGCATGTACCTGGGTTGCAGGCACATCCCCAGTAGGAGATGTGCAGGAGGCAGCTGATCGATATTTCTCTCCCATCGATGTTTCTAACTCTCTATCTCTCTCCCTTCCTCTCTGTAAAAAATCAATAAAATATATTTTAAAAAAAAGAAAAAGCCCCTACTAAAAAATCCCCTACTGTGTTTTAACCACAAATTATATATATATATATATATAAAGACCCTTTTGAAAAGGTTATCTAGATTGTAGCTTAACCAGTTAATCATCATTCAACAAAATTTTTCCCAAAGCAAACCCACTCTAATATTAGAGATCTCTACAATTTCTCCTATAACCTACTCTAATACAGAAGAAAACTTTTCTGTATCAAAATCTTTCTTTTTGCCTTAGCTCAGGGGTGAGCAAACTTTTTGACTCGAGGGCCACAATGGGTTCTTAAACTGGACCGGAGGGCCAGAACAAAAGCATGGATGGAGTGTTTGTGTGAACTAATATAAATTCAAAGTAAACATCATTACATAAAAGGGTACGGTCTTCTTTTTTTTTTTAGTTTTATTCATTTCAAACCGGCCGGATCTGGCCCGCGGGCCGTAGTTTGCCCACGGCTGCCCTAGCTGGTTTGGCTCAGTAGATATAGCATAGGCCTGTGGACTGAAGGGTCCTGGGTTTGATTCTGGTCAGGGGGACATGTCTGGGTTGTGGGCTCGATCCTCAGTAGGAGACATGTAGGAGGCAGCTGATCAATGATTCTCTGTCATCATTGATGTTTCTATCTCTATCTCCTCCCTTCCTCTCTGAAATCAATAAAAATATATTTTTTAAAAATCTTTCTTTTTATGTAAGCTAATTTAATCATTTTGAATTTCAGTAGATGATAACAATGCATTATTCATTTTTATTATAAAAATGCTACCCTAGATTCTTCATGTTTACTCCATTTTATATACTTCAAATTAAGCGGTAATACTCAGCAGGTGGTATATAATCTCTAATAACTAAAAAATCTTCTTTAGTTTTTCCCATTGGCATTAGTACTATGTTTACCTTGGCAATAAAGAAATAGCAAAAGGAAGAGAAGCCAAAAGGACATAAAGCACCAGGTAGTATTTTTAATATCTCTGGCAAAAATTTCTATCTGTGGCAGCATGTAAGCCAGCATTCAAAAAAGTGCATTATCTCTGGTTTTATACAGACTCCCACAAGAAGGGGGAAAAGGCATGTGTGAAGTTGGCAATTTAAGAACTGCTGAGCTAAGGGTCAAATTTTGCCCCACTGAATAACCAATAAAACTCCATCATACTCCGCTTGCTATTGCATGTTCAGCAGTGACCTTCATCAAAGTGGTTTTGGTAGATTGGTAGAAACAGATGAAGAATTCTCTTTTAAATATATAGATCAGATCATCTAACCTCCCTTCTTAAAACACTTAAAGCAGTTTACTGCTTTCAGAATAAAATCCAAATTTCTTATTTAGGTCCACAAGATCTTACACGATTTGGCCCCTGCCTTTCTGTCAACATTGTTACACAATACTCTCCTCCTCTCTCACTATATTCAGGCCATACTGACCTCCTTTCTATTCCTGGAATATGCCAAGTCCTTTACCAAGTGAAGGTAAAAATAGTTTAAATTGTGCTGGAACAACTGGATATCTATATTTAAAAATTAGTCTCAATCCATACATCACAACATGGATAACAATTAACTCAAAATGGATCATAGACTAAACTTAAGAAGTGAAACCATAGAACATCTAGAAGAAAACAGAAGAAAATCTTTGTGACCTGAATCAAAGATTTCTTAAATAGGACAAAATAAATATGGCCTAGAAAAAAACTGATAAAATATATTTTATCAAAATTAAAAACATGTTTTCTTAGACAGTTTAGAGAAACAAAAAGATAAGTCCAGTCTAGGAAAAAAATATTTTCAAAATAAATCTGATAAAAACTTGTGTGCAAAGTAAAAAAGAACTTTTTTAACTCCATAATAAGATAAACAATACATTAATAAGAAGACAAAAAGATTTGGACACTTCACACACAAAAAAAGGATAAAGAAATGGTGAATAAGTACATGAAAAGATTCTGAACATCACAAGACATTAGGAAAATGATTTTTTTAAAAATATATTTTATTGATTTTTTACAGAGAGGAAGGGAGAGGGATAGAGAATTTAGAAACATCGATGAAAGAGAAACACCGATCAGCTGCCTCCTGCACACTCCCCACTGGGGATGTACCTGCAACCAAGGTACATGCCCTTGACCGGAATCGAACCTGGGACCTTTGAGTCCGCAGGCCGACGCTCTATCCGCTGAGCCAAACCAGTTAGGGCAGGAAAATGATTTTAAAACCATTAGGAGGTAGCACTACACAGCACTAGAATAGCTTAAATTAAAGATACTGATAATACTAAGTGTTAATGATGACATAGTGTGATGAAAACTCTATACATTGCTGGTGGGATGCAAAATGTCATAGTCACTTGGAAGTCAGTATAGCAGGATCTTACAAAGTTAAACATATGATCCATCAATTTTACTGTTAGGCGTTTATCTAAAAGAAATGAAAATGTGGTTCACATGAAGACTTGTACCAAATGCTCACAGTTATATTGTCTACAATTGCCAAAAACTGGAAATAACCCAAATATTCACCAATATATGAATGGATAAAAAAATTGTGATATATCCCTATAATGGATTACTGTTCAGCAATAAGAAGGAATAAAAAAGGAATACACACAACAAGATAGATGAATCTCAAAGAACATGTTAAGTGAAAGAAAACAAACACAAATGATGGCATACCACTTGATTCCATCATATGAAATTCTAGAAAAGGTAAAAAAGCATCGTGAGAAAAAGCATAGGTTGCCTGGGACATGAAGGTGAAGCCAGGGGTCAATTGCAGAGGGACACGAGAAAAGTTTTTAGAGTGATGGAACTGTTCTATATCTTGAATACAGTTACCAAAATTCATCAAACTGCGTAGTCATTACCATTCATCAAATGTACACTTTAAGTAGGTGACTTTATGGTATGTAAATTAAATCTCAGTAATGCTGAAAAATAATTAGCAACCACAGTAATTGTCTAGATAGAACCAAACCATCTTAATGTTTAAGGGTAGATGAGTATTTTATTACTGCCTCTGTTTAGAGTTGCTCTTGCATGCCAGCAATGAGAAGTAGATTGACTTTCAGTTATCCCCAGAGGAGAATAGGAATGAGATGTAGAAGTGAACACGGGAGTTAGTGAAAGTCCGCATGAGGTGTGGGTTGCACAATTCCTTTTCCCATACTGCTTCTAAAATACTAGCAGTCTTCATGTTCCCCCAGGCAATTAAAGGATTCTTTTCTATCAAAATAAACTAACTCCAGAGAAAAATTCTTCAGATATGAACATGGGAATTCACCCAATGAAATGTGCTCACATTCAGTACCCCCGCCCTCCAGAAAAGCTCTACAAAGGGCAATGCCACCCATGCATGTAGTTTCATAATGTGTAACTCAGAAATACTGGGGCAGTCCAGAATCATCAGATGTCATGAGACCTTGCAATGTCGGTGAGAGGCCAAGAAAAACACACAGAGAACACAGAAATGATGTATGAAACAAGAGGAACTTCAGGATCAACTTCATTAATTGGTTCAACAAACATTTGGGAGACTGCAGTTTTATATCATGCTGGGCTTTACATTGTTAGTTAAATTAGTTAGAATTCAATTAAATTAGTGGGAAAATACTGAAGTAGATGTCACAAAATCGTGTTTCATGTTCTTGCTTATCATTTGCTTTGGGGAAATCGTTTATCCAAGGTGAACCTCAATTTGCTCCTTTCTCAACTGGGTATAGAAATATCTGACCTTGTGGGGTAGGGTGGGCCATGACTGGAAGGGGTGTAAGGTGTCTTCTGGAGTTTGGGTAAAATTTTCTTTCTTTACTGGCCCAGATGTGTTTACTGTATACTATGACGTGTGTACTTTTCAGTATGTGTGTTATACGTTAATGTAACGGTCACCAAAAATATGAGTTTAAAGGCCTCTTCCCAGCCTGAGAGAAATTCTATGATTCTATGACTGTTTCAATTAAAGTATTATGGTAGAGAAAAGAAATGGGGAAAAGATATTTTAAAATGTGATCCTAGACCCTTTTAACCAACTAGGTGTGATCTTCAACCAAACAACCCGTCTCTAAGGAACTCCATTTTATGATACATACCTTGAGAGGTGGAATCAATTTGGATTTTTTTCTAATATTCCCCCATTCTCTCAAATTCTAGTTATTGTTATAAATAATTAACCACAACTAATGATTTGCCAAAACACTGCTAAGGAGGATTGTTTCTAGCCCTTTTGTTGTAAACAAACAAATAAAAGCATCAAGTGAAACATGTTTGGTTTGCAAACTGCTGTTTATGACAAGCATGGCTTATTCTCATAATTAAGTTCTGGATCCTCCCTAAAATCCTCTTTATGATATTAATTTGCTTAGGGAACCATTCTTTTAGTTATAAAAAAGTTGAGATGAAAATAGTTTTATCATACTCTGTAAATATATTTTAGTGGGCATTCTTCAAAATATTTTTATTCTTCCTTGCTTGGATTTTATATTCTCTTTCTCCATCTTTTTTTTTTCTTCAGAGAAAGAGCCTGACCGTCTAACTTTATTCCTCTACTTGAAAAGCTCATAAAACTTTTTAATTTAAAAATCATTACTTTTTGGATCTGTCTATGAATCTTTATTTGAAGTAGAGGAATAATGGGAGTTATTTTGAGTTTTCAACAAGGATTGTAAATTCTTTAATTCTTTCCTCTATAAACCATTTCATTTATAGGCCTAGTTCAGGAATTAATGGATCATCTAGCGTGAGCTGTTTCTTGCATCTGGAGAAGAGTGAGGGTTTTTCCCCCAGAGTTTAATAGATGGAAGGTATCTTTTCAAGCCTGAATGCTATTAACACCATTAAGAAAGATGAATTTTTCTGGAAAAGTGTTATAGGCATCTCTCTCTAAAGAAGCCTCTTTGGAGATTCCCTGAGGCTATTGTTTGTGTCAGTTATTTATATGTCTTCTTTGAACTCTGTTGCTACTTTTGTATTTTCTCTTGGAGAAAGGTGAATAATCTCTTTTTCAGTCCCCAGGAATTTGGATAATGGATGACTTCAATTTTGAAATTATCTATCTCTCGTAGATATATTTGGCTTTTGGCTTTTCATCATTCCTACCCCCCCTTAGAGATAGCATTTGGGGACCACATTTCTTGGAGTTAACACTTAAGACAACTGATCTAATGGGGAACTATATGATGTGCTTAACAAATTAGTTACTAATGTGTTTTCATGACATCTTGCTTTCAGATTTCCATGTTTTCCTCATTTCTTAGAATTCTTAGTACTAAAAACAAAAATGTCCTAAACAACAAGAATTCACTGTAAAGATAGCTTGTCACATTATTCTTGAAGTGGATATATTTTCTATTTTCCCCTCACAAAGTTTTTAGACTCAGCAAAGAAATTGAAGAGGCCTTTAAAAGAAATGCCCTTAAGTCATCCCAGAAAGGTAATTACCTCCCCCTTTTCTTAAAAATATCCAGAGTCTACCCAGGTCTCTGCTGATAATGGGCTGTGTCCCCTCCAACCCTGAAGCAGACATAAAACTATTCTGCGCCCTCTTTGCTGTCACATTTTTCTTTCCTTGAGAAAAATTACCTCTCCCCTCTTGCAAAACAATATCCCTTTTGTAATTTTAGGTCCATTTTTCTCAGTCCTCTCCTTCCAAAGAAGACTGACCCATAGAAAAACAAGCATTTGTTTCTGAGCATTTCCAGAGATTCCTTCTCCTAAGGAGAGATGCTCAGATAGGAGAAGTCTCATGTCTGGCCATGTTTCCTCAAGATCTGGAACACAAACCTTAGGCCCCTAGATCAGAATTTGCAAATTCAATCTAAGGGAAAAGCAAGGCTTACCGCTCCCCGCCCCCACCTCCCCCCGCCCGCCCCTAAAGTGCCCTGACCGCCGTCAGGTCAGCAGGTAGGCAGGCATCCATCAGCACAGCACACTCTGAACCCCACAGCCTGCTCTGTCTCAGGCTGCCATGCCAGGCACTGGAAATACCACCAGGTCCAGAGGGGTCTGTAGTCAACAACTTTATGCTTATTCAGTTTTTTTAAGGCCATAAGGATCACAAATATTACCAACTATGATCTTTACAAAAACCTTCTAAGGAAGGCAGGACAGGAAAAATAGGTTCCTCCCCCCCGCCCCCCCTTCCTATTTTAGGGAAGAAAGAAGCAAGAGACAATACCACCTTCTCAATTTAGGAAGGTGAAGAGTTGGGACCCAACTCTCCTTCCTCCACGTTTAGGTCATCACTCAGTAACTTCCCCTTGTAGCCTCCGATCCAAACCCTGGAATATCCTATAGTAGTTTTTCTTGTTTGATTCACTTCTCTCCTGTAACCCTTTCATCTCTGATATGTTAGTGTCAGAGCACAAATGCCAAATGTTTTTCAACTCAGAACCCAAGTAAGCTTTTAAAAAACCCAAACAAACAACAACAAAAAAAAAACCAAAACACATTTCCATGTGTCAAGTTGTTAATTGTGTTAAATTACTTCCCCAGGAAAATTGATGGGACAGTATGGAACTTACTGATGACACTTGTGGCAACTTTCATTCTGTTACTAAGCAATAGTAGGTAAAGTTGGAAAATGTGGTATTAGGGAAATTTTCAGTTAAATGCCCTGAACAATCTAGTGAGGAAAGAACCCTTTATTACAAGGGAAGCAGTATTCTGGAATATTGTGAAGTGAGTCTCTCAGTTTCCATCTGGCTGAGTCCCAGGTGCCATCTTTTTTTTCCCTGAGTTAATTGAAAAGCAGATTTTTAGCATGACCGCTGTTATTTCTCACCACTGCTGCAAGTGAATCTAAGAACGTCATGAACAAGGAACATTATCCCAGGACTGCTGCCACCTGCAGAATCCCTAGGATGGTTAATAAGTGTTTCTGTCTGGCTGGGCATTTGTCCTTGCCAATGCACGATTGACAAGGGTGAGCAAACTCCTCAGAGTTTATGGGATAATAGTGCTTGGTTTTTAGAATAAATGAGATCATCATTCACACTAACAATAAAAAATAAGCATTTATTGTGTATCTAGTATATGCAGGGCACTGGCTTGTGTGATACAAGATACAGGCATAGATTTTTTTACTTAAAGGAATTGACATTATAGCTGGAAACATAAGACATGGATCTAAAAATTAAAATTACCGTTGTAATATAGTATCTTTAAACCCAAAATTGGTAGTATGGAGAACAAGTATAATGGGAGCTCATGTGACAGAATAATTTAGAGGACTGGGGAGTTACTGGCTACAAAAGTTACTGGCTACATTTATTTTTAATTCGGTCCTCATCATGACCATACAAGACAAAATACTGTTTATTGCCTGTATTCTTCCCCCATTTTACAGATGAAGAAATTGAGGCTTAGGGTTAAGTAACTTGCCCATGTCACACACGTGGTGTCCAGGTATTCTGAACCTTAACCATGACCCTAGAGGAGGAAATCCCCATCCTTCCCTGAACATGAAGGTGACGGGGAAAGGGAAGCATGTCAGGGAGAAAGACCAGAGTAACCAATGGAGTCTCATGGAGTTAATGATGAAACACTGCAGAGGCCATTCAGGCTGGTAGTTGGTTTTACCAGTCAAACCTCAGGTGTCAAGGGTGACCCCACAGAGACACAGCACCAAAAGGTGGCAACACCAATAAATCAAGCAGGTAGCACCCTCCAGGACATGTATCAGCGAGCAGGCTGCAGTTTATGGAGAGAACCCTGGATCCTGGGCAGGGCAAGGCAGACATCTTGACACACTGATGTGCCGAGGCATCAAGGAAGTGACTCTCACACAGGGCATTACATGGATCACAAAGATTTAGCCAGAGCAGGACAGGGAAGGATAGGGATCTGGAGTCACTCACCCCAGGATAAGGTAGGCACTGTGGAGACAGAGTCAGGGGCAGCTACCAAAAGGTCAGTCTGGCAAGCAGAACTTGGCATCCAGAAGTGTGGCATGACCTTTTCAGCACAAAATTAAACAAGATGCACCAAATGCACCAAGCCGCCACCTGGTGGGGAAGGGTGCCAGGTTCATCATCAGAATCAGATGCACTCTAAGGCCACAAGGAAGGAAGAAACCAGAGTCCCGAGATAAGGCCCAAGGACAGAACCTGAGTAGCAGCAAAATTAACTTGATGCCAAGTTTTATTGTTTCCTGGCAAGAGCTCTGATGACTCTTCTGTCTGGGTAAGAATTGAGCAAAGAGGCTAAGGTGGGATGGAGTCCACAAGTAAGGATCAAGGCCCCTAGATATACAAAGCTTCAAAAGATGGAAACCAGGCAGCACCTGTAATCATTTGGATTAATTTTTTAGCCAATAGTTATTTAGTGCCTACTGTGCTCTGGGCTCTGTTCCAAGGGGAGTACTACAGCTCCCTGGAACTCGCGTTCCAGAGGGGGCATAACCACGTCAGTTACAATGAGGAAGAAGAGTGTTTCAGGAAAAGGGAATGGCTCTGAAAAGGTGCCGAGGCAGACAATATCATTGATCCTTTGAAAGAGAAATGATCAGTCTGGTGGCAGCAAAAGGCTTAGGAAAGGAATCTCTGGAATTCAGTCACACACTGTATCCAGGTCACTTGAGTGCTGTGTGTTTGGGCTGGAAGAGCCTGTAGACCACATGCCCCATCCGTCCCGCTCGTCTGCGGAGGAGCCCTACTAGGTCCCGAGAAGCGCAGTGAGTGGAAGCATGAAGCACACATGTGTCAGGTCCTGTCACAGGTACCTTGACAAGAACTCTCCAAATCATCTGTGCGCTGGATCTGGATTGGTTCAAAGACATGCAAATGGCCCAGGACTCAAGGAAGCTGGGTCCAGGCCCTCCTATCTCACCCTTATTCTCAACCTTGAACAAGCCCCAGAGCTTGACAGGATTGAGGCTGATGTTTTCAAAAGCCCCTTCCACTTCTGAAATCTTTTAATGCTTTAAAGCAGGGGTGGGGAACCTTTTTTCTGCTAAGGGCCATTTGGATATTTATAGCATTTGCAGGCCATACAAAATTACCAACTTAAAAATTAGCCTGCTATAGTTGGTCAGACATTTAATTGACTCACCCCTAATGCCTTGGCAGGGCCAGACCAAATGAGTTCACGGCCTTATATGGCCCGTGGGCCATGGGCCTGATGTTCCCGACCCCTGCTGTAAAGGATCCTCTCCTGTTACCAGCAATGAGCATTCAGTGTCATCAGAGAAGTGGGGAAGGAGGGGAGGCAGTGGGGAAGCAGGCAGCAGGATCCCGGCTCCCATCCTGATTCTGCGCCCTGCTGTGTCCTTGAATAAGTTACATAACCCCTCAGAGTCCTCATCTATAAAGGGTGGGGTTGCCAAGCCACTTCTAGGCTCTGGTATTCTTTGAGCCTAGAATCTCAGTTTGCTTTGACAGTGAAAAAAGACAAGCACACAGCTGATGTACTGTTTTTAAAAAGGATACAGCTCTCAGTGAAAACATCTTAAAACAAATAGCGTTAATTGCCTGCTTCTTCGCAGCTCATCTTCCCCACCATAGCTTGTAATTTTGCAGTCACTGGTGTGAAGCTTCAGTTTCCATACTTGCTCTCAGTGTTCATGCAGCATTGACGCAAATGCTTCTTTAAAGTAAAATGCAAAGGAGTGAGTCTAGAAAAAAGGCCAAATTCAACAAATTACTAAATTTATTTTTCACACATTAAACTCGCTGCAATGTATACTAGTACACAGGAATCTAATGCAACCAGGATCCTTTGGCGGTTCCCCACATGGCTCCGTACACGCCATCGGCACTCTCAGCAAGCTTTAGAGCGCATAATGAACGTGCCAGTTCTAACAGTGCCATCAACTGTTTCTTAACCAAAGGCTCTTAAGATTTCCCTTTTCTTTTTTCTTTTATTCTAGGTGGGGAAATAATGACATGAAGGGAGACTTGGAATCAGAGGAAACAGTGACAGTGTTGGTTAATTTGCCTCCCTAAGGCCTCTAAGAAATTCTTGCCCATGGTTTGACTGTTTTATTACCCCAGTTCTTCTAATCACAGCTAAAATCCTGGTGAGAATTCATGTTGAATATCGCAGTTATAAAATATATGTTATTTATTTCAGGAAAAAGGACCCTGTGTACCAATAAAAGTTAAAATATATACTATATTCATTTTATATACATCTGTGGCCAGCATTTCTTAGCATTGCACTTAAATTACTGCATTGCCGCTTCCAGAGGGCATAGATGATAGTTGCTTGTGTATATTGAACGCTGACTTTGTGCCAGACACTGTGCTGTGATTTGCATGAAGTATCTCATTCAGTCCTCCCAACAACCACATTGGGAAACACTAAAATGGGCTGACCTCTCAAAGCCAGCCTCTGCCTTCGGGCTCTGCTGTCTTGGTAAGTGGTAGCATCACTCCACCTGAGAACTCCATTATTCTTCCCAGATGCATAGTCTCAAATCAAAAGAGATTCAGAGACGGCCCTCTTGGATAATGTCTCTCACATGTCTTTTCACTTCCCTTCCCCTGCTCACACAGTCCCCACCTTCTCCACTGACCACCTCTTCTCTTTATCAAAATGCTTCTGGTTTGGAAAAGCTTAGCACAAAGGCCCCTCCCATGGCTCTATACTCCATACCTGCCCCCTCCCTACACACACCTGTTTTCTGACTGACCTTGTTCTGAATCACCTTTAAAGCCTACTACCTCCCACCATCCCAGCAAGCATTGACTTGGTTATACAGTTGTTACTTTGACGTAAGCTCACTGTGGGCTATCTATAGTCTTGTCTTTGGAAAAAAAGTAAAATTCCTTGAAAGTAGGACCATCATCGCTGCAGCCCCTCACCCAAGGCCCAAACAGGCAAATCAGGAACAACCAAATTATGTATGTGGGATATAATAAACTCTTCAGCATTAATAATATTAACACGTAGAATTTATTAAGGCCTAGACACTTTTCAAGGCACTTTAGATGTATATATTAACACTGACCATAAGAATTAGTTAATACTATATATCCACATTTTATTGGTAAGAAAACTAAGGCACAGAGAGGTTAGGTGACTTTCTTAAGGTCACAAAGATGTAAACTTACCTAAAAGTCAGTTTGGTTGAGTATAAAATCCTCAGCTCACGGTTTCTTTCCATCGTCATCTTCAATAAGCTGCTTTATTTTCCTCTGGTGTAAAGCCTTGTTATTGAAAAGCCTAATGACAGTCTCTTGCCCCTCCCCGCCCCCCATATTGCGTGGGTATTTGTTCTGGTCAGTTTTCCCAGGTATACAATGTGCTCTTTCTGTATATAATCTCAATTTTTTTTCAGCAAACTTTTCTTGAATTGGGAAATAATAATTAGGGACTTCTAACTTGTTATGATTTCTAATTCATGTTTCCAGATATATTTATACACACATCAGATCTTCTCTGCCTGCCTTCTGCATTTATCACACTCTTGTTAACACTCTTCATCTCTTTCTTCATTTATTATTTTTCCTTTTAATTTTATGTAGTTAGTAAAATACACTGACAGAAAATTTACCATCTGAACCATTTTTAAGTGTACAGTTCAGTGGCATTAAATAGGTTCCCATTGTTATGCAATCATCACCACCATCCCTCTCCACAACTCTTTTCATCTTGCAAAACTGAAACTCGGTACTCATCAAACAATAGCAGCTCAGGGGGCCCCTCTCCCCAAAGCCCCTGGCATCTTCATTTCTTTTGGATCTTTAATTTTTCCCTCCCTTTTATCTTCCATTTATTGAAAAACATTATCTGTTGTGTCTGTTTGCTCTTGTGTTAATCTTCCAGTGAGTCTTAATTTCCAAAATGATTTTTTCTTTTATGTCTGATTTTTTCTTGAGTTCTACCACTTCATTATTGAGTTTTCTTTAGTATGACTTATCTTTCCTATCTTGTCTTTTTAACCTCATTTTGAAATATTAAGTTATAGTTGTCATTTTTATAAGAATATATTATCTATAGAGATTCTACTCCTTATTTGTTCTTTTTTATCTTGTAATAAATGTAAGTGTGATTTTAACTCTATTCTTTTTTGTTGCTCATTTTTACATAGAATTAGATTTTCTGAACTTTTATAAAGGAGGCTTGGCTTAGAATAGTTTTTCCAACTTAACGTCTCTAGGCCACCCTCTTCTGGTTGTTTTTGTAGAGTACTGAGCAATATGAATACTTAACTTCTAAGGTTTCTGGTTCTATTCTCCATTCTGGTTCTATTCTCCACTATGTTTCTTTGGTTTCTACTGTTGCCTGTTTAATTTAGATTCTTTTCTCAGCATTTGATTCTCAGATTGCCCCAGCTTTGTCCTGGGAGGGACCTTTATTTGGTTGCTTTGAGACTGAAGGGAGCTCAGACTATTCAAGTCTCTTCATTCTTACCACAGACTGTGCCTCACCACAGACACTTTTGGTCCATGAAACTCCCCTCCAATTTCAGTTGCTGTCTTCAGCGTGGCTTGCTGGGTTTTACAGGTAAATGCTTGTTTGTTATTTTGAAGTCATCAAGTTTGTCAGACACCCCATTGCTTTGCTCTGCTTCCTCTTGGACAGATGCTAATACCCAAGAGGTCCTGTTGATGTTGGTGATTTGTTATTATTTGCTTATAATTTGGAGTTTGTGGGAATAGCCTGTCACATAGTTTAATAAAGATTGTATGTGGCCTGTCATTTTTCTATCCTAGCTGTTCTGTGTGTTGTATAGGTATTTTGGGGAGATGCTACTGCCTTCTTCATAGGATCCTCAGCACATATCTTTTTAATTTCCTAGCTCAGTATACCTGTACATTGAAAAGGTTTAATAACTATTTCAATAAATAAATTTAAAAGGTTGAGGTATCATTTCTTTCACACACTTTATAATGCTAGAGCAAGAGTGTCAAAATTGTAAAGAAGTAAAGTCTATTTTTGGTAACAACCCACCAACTTTCCTGATAGCTCCCCATTCTGCACTTCTGATGCTATTCTCTTCACTTTCCTGGTATGATATATTTGGACCCATACGTTATTTCAAACTGTGTTTCTTCAATTTCAAACATATAGATTTTTTTTCTTTGTTACTGAATTCTAACATAATCATAATGTGATCTCTATGATAAAAATTCTTTGAAAGTTGTAGTTCTTCAGTTTCAAATATATAGAATTTTTTTCTTTGTTTCTGAATTCAATCATAGCCAGATCTCTATGATAAAAATTCTTTGAAATTTACTTATGGCCAAGTACGGAACAATTTGTGGAAATGTTCCATGGGTCTTTGAAAGGAGAAAAGTATATTCTGCAGTTGTTGGTATAATATTCTACTTATTTCTATTAAATCAAGCTTGCTAATTTTGTTGTTGAAATATATTATATCCTCTTTGAGTTTTTCATTGCGTAAAAATCACTCTGAAAGCATACACAGGAGACTAGTAACACTGGTTGCTTTGAGGAAAGGAACCAGGTAACCATGGAGGGATGCAAATGGGGCCCTCAGAGCTCCATACATTCTAGATAATGCAGTGCTCCCAACTCAGGCCAGGACCCTGCCATTAAAAGAGACCCCCAGACCTCCTCCTGGGCCTGGAAAAAACTCAACCCCGACACTCAACACTATCAGCCTCATCAAACAGTCTTCTCGAGATACTAATAATCTTACAAAGGAGGCTAAAATTGGAACTGATGGTACATTTTCTCCTAAAAGATCATCAGGAGTAAACCCACCCATCCTCACATCCTTGCTTATCTCAGTCACCATGAACAGTGCAAGGAGCTAGGTTGTCTTCATGATTTGTATCTTTTTCATAGATTCTGCACACCCTCATCTGACCTAATCCCACATACTTACTCACCCAGGAAATTTTCACTGTGCCCTTGGGAACTCAGCTATATATCAGCAAAATTGCCTATATCCTCAACCCCTGCTCAGAATGCTCCTGCACCTTCTTGCTTTGACTGAAACCTGCCACCCATACCTCACAGGTGGTAACTATTGGTTCTCTCACACCCCCGAGTCCACATGATCTGGAATGGAGTAATTGCGTTCAGACTATTGCACTCCAAGTTTGGTCTTGTTGGGAATACAGAATCTCACGTCGCACCTGAGAGCTACTTAATCAGAATCTGCATTTCAGTGTCTCACATTCACATCATAACCCCATCGTCAAGCAAACTACTCATAATTAGGCTCAATTCTGAAGTCTACAAAGCTATGCCACACTCTGCCTCCATTGCCTCTGAAACCACCACTTGTCTCTCCCACTTCTTTCCTCAGCTCCACTCAGGCTCTCCTGTCTCTCTTCGTACCTCGAAAATAGCACCATGTTCTCACTCGGCCTTTTTACTTCCTGTCCCTACTGCCTGGGACACTCTTCTATCAGATAACCTCACAGCTCATTTAGATACCACATGCAGGGCTCTACTCACACTCATTTCTCAGAGGGCCTTCCTTGGTCTCCCTGCATAAAGAGAATTTCCTACCTCCCCATAACTATTGCCTGCTTTCCTCTCTTCAAAGAACTTATATATGTCCTATCCTATTCTATATTTCATATTATTCACCTGTGTGTTTGTTTTTCTATTGTCAATATCATTTCTCTCTTTCAGAGAGAGAGAGAGAGAGAGAGAGAGAGAGAGAGAGGAATAAAAGCACCATGTCAACAGGAACTTCCCCCATGTTGTTCACTGTTGTGTCTCCAGCATAGCAAACAGTACCTGTATATTGTGGATGTTCAATAAAGTGTTTTCTAAGAAAGTAGCAAATAAGAAGTAGGGATAGGGAGAACATTTTTTAGCATGTAACCTTTTATACCTTTCACATTTTGAACCATGGGATAGTATTATCTACTCAAAATATAAAATACTTACATGATTTATAAAGTTTCTCTAATATCTCTTGCTTCCTTGTATTTAGTCTCAGAGGAATACATGTCCCTCCTCTGGTTGAAATACAACTTATCAGAATAGAATATTTATGCCACTCCCTCCTAAATTTGCATGGACATGGTTTCAGCAATATTTCCTTTTTCCTTCATTTCTACTGACAACCACCGTCAGCCTTTAAATATGTTTTTGACTTTCCTTCCTGAAAACAAACTTCCTGAAGCAGCCTATCCATTCATACTTATCCAAATCTATATATATAAAAGCCTAAGCGACCGTTCGACCATTAGACTGTTCGACCAGTAGCTGTGACATGCACTGACCACCAGGGGACAGATGCTTAACACACAGACATGGAAACATGGAACAGATTGATGAATCTCAGAGGGAAGGGGGAAGGGAGGAGGGCAGGAAGAGTTTAACCAAAGATCTTATATGCATACTAGAAGGCCGGTGCACACCGGTGGGATCCCTTGGCATGGCCTGTGGGGATTGGGCCGAAACCAGCAGTCAGACATCCCCCGAGGGGTCCCAGATTGCAAGAGGGTGCAGGTCAGGCCAAGGGACCCCACCGGTGCATGCTAGTTTCTTATAAGAGTTGATTACACTTAACTCCTATTATTCACTTCTCAATTTACTGTAATATGGCTCTTGTTCCAACCCCACTAAAGTTTTAAATTTACCCAGTATTATCTC
Source organism: Myotis lucifugus (assembly GCF_000147115.1). NCBI lineage: Eukaryota > Metazoa > Chordata > Mammalia > Chiroptera > Vespertilionidae > Myotis > Myotis lucifugus. The sequence goes on along the minus strand of NW_005871107.1, from coordinate 2,855,844 downwards.
CTAGTAGTTAGATACAGTTTCTGGTTTTAATCTCATTGGACTTTTCTGGTGATCTTCACGGCTTTTACAACATGATGCTGTCCTATTGTCCTCCTGCTCCTTGACCTTCTTGTCCTTTTTCAAGGACTCTCCTAAGTGTCAGGGTCCTCCAGGGCTCTCTCTTCAGTCTACTCTCTTACAAACCCTCCTTGAGTGGTCCCACTCATTTTACAGTTTCTACCTACATGTCTATGACTCCCAAATCTCTAATTCTGTTCTAGTCCTCTTCCTACATGATTCTTATAAGCAAATAAAGACACAGAATAAAATCCTGGTTTCTTAGTTAGCATGGCATATGAGGTCCTCCTTGGAATAGCATATGAAACTTGCTTCACAGCTCTTTCTGATTCCAGTAACTCCCAAACACACTGTGCTGTTTCTGTGCCTTTGCTCCTATTGGCTTATAGGCTGGTAACACCCTCACCCATCCACTGCATCCTTTGCTTTGACTAAGCATTCCTGTTTCTCCAGGCTGCACTCTGTGCCTTCTCATATTTACTCTACTGTATGCACACATCTCTCAAAGCATTGACTGCATTGCATCAAAAATCATATCCTTATGAATCAGTTCTTGTCCTTCCTCTGTGACGTTTCTTAGGGCAGATGTTGGGTCTTAATTGTCTTGGTATTCCCAGCACCAAGCACAGGGTCTGCCATGTAAAAAGCTCTCAACAGCCCTGGCTGGGTGGCTCAGTTGGTTGGTGCATCATCCCATACACAGAAAGGTTGAGGGTTTGATTCCTGGTCAAGGCACATAACCTAGGTTACAGGTCCAATCCCCAGTTAGGGCATATATAGGAGGCAATCAATTGATGTTTCTCTCTCACATTGATGTCTCTTTCTCCCCCCCCCTTCCTCTCTCTCTAAAATCAATAAAACATATCCTCGAGTGAGAATTTAAAAAAATAAATAAATAGCCCTGGCCAGGGTGGGTCAGTTGGTTGAGCATTGTCTCGTGCATTGAGAGGTTGCTGGTTCTATTCTGGTCAGGGCACATATCTGGGTTGTGGGTGCTATCCCCAATAGGGGGACATGCCGGAGGCAGCCCATTGATGCTTTGCTCTCACATCGATGTTTATCTCTTTCCCTCTCCCTTCCTCTCTCTCTCAAAATCAATACAAATATTTAACATTGCTTACTTACTTACTTACTTACTTACTTAATTAAAAGCTCTCAACAAATAGGTATTGAACGGATCTGGCAATGGCACTGATTATATTAGACTCTGAGAAAAACTGGAGTAAAAAGACATGGCTTTTCCCTATTCTTTTGGAGGAACAAAACCACTGCAATTAAAGTCCTTCCAGGTATTTTCACATGTGAGTCCATCTGGTTTTCTAGTATCCATTGGAAGGTGTTTGCTTAAGATCAAATCAGGCTGTAAAAAGAGTGTTAGACCATGATCAGAGGCAGCCAGACTTTTGGCCTTCCTTAGAGATAATGGACAATTCTGGTTATAGATTCTGTTTGTAAGGAAGGGCACCATTGGTGCTGCACTATACATACTTGCATGAGAACGGAATGTTCAGTCTTTCCCCTCAGCATGAAAATAGCTTGTCCTTCAAGGAAAAATAGTCTGAGCTTATTAATGAAGATGAAATTTTTTGGAAGAACCTAACACTGTTATTGAAACAGTTTCTATTTAAAATCACTAGAAAGAACCTACAATGACAGATAAGATAAATTTGATCCAAATTGTCTTGGAGCTATTTTCTATGTATTTTGGATGATATGAAATAAATAAATAAATAAATGCATGGCTTACTGTATTTTCTAAAAAATATTGAAGACACATTTTTTTTTCTCCATGATCTACATCTCTCTTATTCATCAGTTACACAATTTAAAATTACTGTTCTGAGAAGTGGTTTCACATTTTCCCAATGAGAAATAAAAATGAGGCCTTAAACCAGAAACTAAACCTTCATAATATCTTTAACTTTTTATACTGTCCCCATCAGCAACTTGCAGTTAGTGGATCACATGTTTAACATTAATATCCACGTGTAAAGAGATCTCTGATGACCTAACACAGTGTCTTTATTTCTTTTAGCAACTTATTTAAATTCTTAAGATACCAGTTTCATGAAGAGCATCTCAAATATTTTTCAGTCTTTCTTTCTTTCTAGTTCAATTTTATAAACTTGAAAGCACAAAATAGCTTATATATCTTCCACTCTTCTTGGGGTTGGAGTATTTTAATTCCTAGGAAGCAAATACCCTTAAAATATATATACCTTGGTAATAATTGGTAACATTACCCAACTTCAAAGGCCATTGGTAGGAAGGGACATGATATACTGTTTCCTTATTAAATAAAAGCGGCATTACATTCTAACTCCATAGCTTGTCATCATGCCCACATCACATATGAAAGGAGAAGCTTCACAACCTACGACTACTGTTTTCAGTAACAGAGAATAAAACCTGTCGGAATCTCTCCTCATCCCATGGGAGTGTGCCCTTTGCCCACAGATGTTTCAGAACATGCATTACTATGTGTGCAGAGATTTTGAGGCAGCATTTATAATTCCTTGACTAGAGTCTTTCCACACTATTTATTGCTTAATAAGGTTCCATCAGTAAATTTCAGGGACTATTGTTGCTCAAAATGGTCAGCAAAAAAATATGTACCTGCATTTTTCTGAGGAGAGGATTAGTAGCCTACATCATATTCTCACTAGGATTAATAAAAGGCTGAATTCCACTGAAATAAGTAGAGCCTGATTATGGATATTCCTCTTTCTATCCCTTCTGTGTTTTTTTCTACTGTCTTTGAAATTTAAAACTTGTTGGAAACTCATTGGACTAGAAGTTGCAAAACCCAGGCTCTACTTCCAATCCTATTATCTACTATAAACCATGTGGCTTTGGGCAAATAGCATCACTCTGAGATTTAGTTTTGCCCAAGCTTCCTCCAAAATGGGGAGAGTATGGCCGGAGTAATCCAAAGCCAAGCCACCATCTGATTTTTCCTTCCCCAAGTGGAGAGACATATCAATAAATCAAAATAATAATCTGAATATAAAGAAGGAAATCGTTTTCAGGGTTAAGACATTTTTTAATTTCACTCATCAACTGTGTATTGAAAAAGATGTCAAACCACGGAAGAAAAAATGTGATTTATTTTCTCACTGCAGAGGAGAGAGCGAGCCTGGTGCCAGCCTTGCCGGCTCAGGTGACAGCAGTGGAAGTCTGCTCTCCCATAAAGTCCTTCCTGTCAGCATCCTTACTGACGGGTTTTATAAGACAGTTTGCTAGAATTGCTTTAAATTTAATTTATATTATAAATTACAGTGAGATTATTGTCTTAAAAATTGTCTCTCCATCTGTGTTTCAAAATTACTCCATTTTTTGCTTTTGATTATTGTGCTATCACAACCATGCACAATATGTAGTGGTCTGTCAGTATGGGACACATCAGAGTAGCAGCCCTTTTGATGATAAAGAATCTCAAATAAAATAATGTATGTATAAAGATCCCTAAAAGTGTTTAGTTTAAATGATCTTGCACAAAATTCAATACTTTCCAACAAAGTAGTGTTTTTCTCCCATTGTCTTCTTTCTCTTTCTCTCATTCATTCTCTCAACAAAAGACAACACTGAAAAATCAGTCCAACAGCTGGGATCTAGTGGAACTTACTATCTGCCACCATTGCTCTTAGTGCTAATAAATGTATTTATTACATTAATTACTTAATTAATATATTCATTTGGTGCTCGTTACAACCCTATGAGATGGGTACTAATGATACCTCATTTTAAAGATGAGGAAACTGTGGCACAGAGAAATTGTCACCCTTGACATAAATGTTAAGTGATGGAACCAGAATGTAAGCTGGCTTCTGAGTCTCAGCTATCAAACAAAATGTGATAGTAAAATAGGATGGGACACGAATGTTCATTCACCAACAAGTTTTTCTTGAATGAGCAGAAAGTGCTGGATTCTGTCCTCTGGTACTGGAAATATCTATACTAATAAAAGGGTAATATGCTATAAACCAGACATCTTCCAGACGACCTTCCGGACGTCCCTCCAGACAAAGCCATGGTGGCAGGGCTGAGGCAGAGGCGGTTAAGGGCGATCAGGCCGGCAGGGGAGAGCAGTTAGGGGGATCAGGCCAGCAGGGGAGAGTGATTAGGGGGAGGGATCAGGCCAGCAGGGGAGAGTGATTAGGGGGATCAGGCCGGCAAGCAGGTGAGCCAGCGGTCCTGAATTGCGAGAGGGATGTCCCAGATTGGAGAGGGTGTAGGCCAGACTGAGAGACACCCCCCATACACGAATTTTGTGCACCAGGCCTCTAGTAAAATTAATAAAATCAATCTCTGGTACTGGAAATATAAAGTTAATAAGATTCATTCCCTGCTATCAAGAAGCTTACAGTCTTATTACTGTGCTGTCTAATATGGTAGTCAAAATTCACCATGTGGCTAAATTTAAATCTAAGTAATTTTTAAAAAATATATTTGTATTGATTTCAGAGAGAAGGGAAAGGGAGAGAGAGATAGAAACATTAATGATGACAAAGAATCATTGATCAGCTGCTCTCTGCACATCCCCCACTGGGAATTGAGTCCACAACCCTGGTATTTGCCCTAACCAGAAATTGAACTGTGACCTACTGGTTCATAGGTCGATTTTCAACCACCAAGCCACACCACCTGGGCTAAATCTAAATAATTTTAATAAACAATTCAAATACTCAAAGTGCTTTATTTAAAATTTACATATAGACTGTATATGTACTTTATCATCTAAATTTAAATAAATATGAATAATATTTAAATAAATGAAATAAAATTTAAAATTCAGTATCTCATTCACACTTGCCACATTTTGAGTGCTAAATAGCCACATGTGACTAGTGGTTACCCTATTGGACAGTATAGATTAGGCCATTTCATCACTGCAGAAAGTTCTACTGGACAGTGCTGATTGTGTTTGGGTGGGAATTAAGGGGTCAAATAAAAAGGGAAATTGTATAAGTGCTCTATATAGTGACAGGGTGACCTAGAAGCACAGAAAGAGAAGAGAGAATATCCATGTGAGAGAGAAACATAGATCAGCTGCTTCTTACATGCCCCCTACTGGTGTTTAAGTCCACAACCCAGGCATATGCCCTGATTGGGAATCAAACCAGCACCTTTAAGTGCACAGGATGATGCCCAACCAATGGAGCCACACAAGCCAGGGAAAGATTATTAATTCAATATTCAATAATTTTTCTTGCAAAAGCACCATGCTATAATATTCTTATGAAAATATTGGGACTTGACTTGGACCACAGAGTTTAGAACTCTTTGCATTGTCAGTGACATTTAAGACAAGAACCAGAAGGTTAAGTGAGAATGAAGCAGGCAGATAAATAAAATGGGATATCTGAGGCAGAGGTCAGATGTTTCTTTAGCTATTTTCTAGCATGATTCTTCCCGATCAAACACTTGGTACTGAAGTTCCATCCTCAAAGAACCTGGAATATTAAGCTGAAATAACCTGAGAGCCGGGGTGGAAATGGCTGTGTGATGGGGAGAAGACACGCCCATCTTCATTCTGACGCAGTACGCTGTACTGCAGCGATGCTGAGCTGCATCACACCGTGCAAGGTTTACTCGGACTTTTTTCCTGTACCCCTGTTAATCAGAGATTTTCCACTATCATTTCAAATTACATCAATGTGAAATGTTTCAGGCTCTGACTCAGTCCTTTCAGGCTAGGTCCTCTTTATTCCATTTTAGTTCTATTTCTTACCTTGAAAAGACTGTCAGGAAACAGTGATAATTATGAGAATTTCAAAGGTTTCTTTGCCAACTAAGCCAAGTTCCTAACAGCTTGATGGAGAAGTCTTGTATTATCCATTATTTTCATAAGAATATTATAGCATGGTGCTTTTGCAAGAAAAATAATTGAATATTGAATTAATAATCTTTCCCTGGCTTGTGTGGCTCCATTGGTTGGGCATCATCCTGTGCACTTAAAGGTGCTGGTTTGATTCCCAGTCAGGGCATATGCCTGGGTTGTGGACTTAAACACCAGTAGGGGGCATGTAAGAAGCAGCTGATCTATGTTTCTCTCTCACATGGATATTTCTCTCTCTTCCTCTCCCTTCCTCTCTCTCTAAAAATCAATTTTAAAAAATCTTTGAAGGGGGGGGAAGAGCATTTGAAAACAATAAATAATGATAATAATAATAACCTTGTAACTTTTTCTCCACATTTCAAGGGCATAAGTTTAGTGCTTTCATTAATATGGTAAATCATAGGTCATAACAAGAATTTAATAAGCTATACACAAAAAAGTTCATTCTTAAAGGAACCCACTTAGAAGAATATTATTCATGAATTCATTGGTGAAGGATTATATGAATTCACAAAGGAATGAGAACTGAATGACATTAAACTAAGTAGGAGGATATACAGATTTTCACATCTAGGTCATCAGTTTTCATTTTTTTGAATTGAATAAGACTAAGGGATTTTTGACTGAAAATAGACTGGCATATGAATAGGTCTTAACTTAAATTGGTCCATCTTTTCTTTAAACTTTATTTACCTGGAAAGCCTCATGACTGAATTTTTAAATTAGTGTCCTATGCTTTTCTTTCTTGTATAAAAAGACAACAGGAAAGAGAAAGCAGAGACAAGGTTTGGGATAAAATATTTAAACTTTGTTATCTCCTGAAATGGTGTGTTTTTTCCTTTATAAACAGCTGCAGCTGTGTGCATCTCTGGTTATTGTTTCAACCTACTGTTCTGTAAACTGCAGGTAACCTCAATCACAAAACTCATTATTTGCCTTTCACAACACCTTCCATTTGCAAAACTTTCGCAATACCCAACACAATTTCCTATTTATTATCCCCTGAATCCACACAAGAGGCTTATAATGCAGATGGAACATTTAGCCTCACTGCTGTGCTTCCGAGGGGAAACTGAGTCTCAGATAGGCTGATATAGGAACCCAAGATCATTCAGTTGGCCCTCAAACCCAGTCCTTTGGCTACAGATTCAGAGCTGTCATTGCAGTTACATTATTGGCCTAGCTGGTTGTGATACTTTTTACTGCACAAATTCTCAGAACCTTTAACATAATGACATGCATGGCAGATTTCTAAGAGCAGTAGATACAGTGTACATGCTTTTTCCCAGTTTTCTTACCATGAAATTTTTTGAGGAAAACCGACTACCGTTCATGTTACATGATAATAAATTTCCACAGAATATAGTTTGGGAAAAGCAGATTCGATGTTGCAATGTGTTCTTGATGGAATTTCAAGGTTAATTTGAGTGTGTGTAAATTTGTGTGTTTTTTTTAAAAAAAATAATGTTTGAAAAGGGGGGAAATAGTTTCAGCTTCTGGCAGTACAACTTTTTCTACAAAAGTAGTAGGTATTATATGCATAATTTTATTGAATTTCTACTCTAATAGGAAGCAAGAAAACTCATCAAGGGAATTCTTAACTTCTAAAAAGAACCCATGAACTATAACCTAAGCATTGACCCATGTCACATGTACACACACACTGAGATGCATGGGATAAAGGAAGGTAGGGATGTCCTAAGGAAAGATGCCTATATCAGTACTACATTCAGGAGACTAAGATTTGATGCAGAAGCAATGAGGATGATCTGAACCTGAGACTAAATAAAATAAATAAATTACAGACTGGGTGAAGTTGCTAAAGTGATTCCAGGCAGTATATCTTATCCTTTAACAAAAGCAAAAGAAAATTCTATAAGGAGATAAAAAATTTTCAATTTAAGCCCTAGCTTCAGCTCAAATCAGGATCACCCAACATAAGGAGTGAAAGTCAGTAGGGGGGGAAATATTTAGGCCTCCAAGAATCTATCATACAATATTTATAATATAAAATTATAAAATACTTATGTAATTAACATTGTTTAGAAAACATAAAAGAATGAATTTCCACTTCTAGGAAGATGGAGCAGATGTATCTCTCATTATTTTTCCCACTAACTGAAACCCTGACCATTATATAAAACAAATGTAAGAATAATGTGAAAAGTAGGAGGAAGTAAATAATAAAGGTAAAGAAGAAATCACTGAAATTTAAAACAGAAAGGCAATAAAGAAAATGAATGAATCAAAGAGCTTGAAAAGATCAATAAAATTGACAAACCTATAGCAAAACGGACAAATTAAAGAGAGTAGACACATCTTGTTCATACAAAAACTTGACCATAAAAGTTCATAACAAATTTACCCATGATAGCCAAAACCTTGCTGTGTCTTTTCAGAGGTGAATGATTAAAGTAGGGTACACCCATATCATGTGATAAGTCTTTTATATAAAACAATGGCATAGCCAATATTGAATACGAAATCAAGATACCATCTCTATACACCCAAGCATTCAAAATTCCCATATTCTTCCTGACCACAAGATATTCTACCTTCCTCTGTGTTCTTAACAAAGTGATCAACTTCTTTTTTATTGTTTTATTTTATTTTTATAGATAAGATTTTTGTTTGTTTTGTACTTTAGAGGAATAATAATCTGAATGGTGCTGTGTCACTTGTTGGCTCAAAAACAACTCATGTCTTCCCCTAACCGGTTTGGCTCAATGGATAGAGCATTGGTTTGCGGACCGAAGGGTCCCAGGTTCGATTCCGGTCAAGGGTATGTACCTTGGTTGCGGGCACATCCCCAGTTGGGGGAGTGTAGGAGGCAGCTGATCGATGTTTCTCTCTCATTGATGTTTCTAACTCTCTATCCCTCTCCCTTCCTCTCTAAAAAGAAATCAATATAATATATTTTTAAAAAAACAACAAACTTATGTCTTGTCAGAATAAAATCCATACTCAAGGTAGTCTGTAATCCAGCCTCCAATTACCTCTTTTGTTTTTTTAATTCCCATTGCCCTACCTCTTCCCCTTTGACAATCATCAACTTGCTCTCTATATCTATGGGTCTGTTTCTCTTTTGTTTTGTGTATTTATATTTTTTATATTCCACATATAAGTGAAATCATAGAGTATTTGGCTTTCTCTGTCTGACAATTTCACTTGCATAATATCCTCTAGGTCCATCCATGTTGTCACAAATTGCAAGATTTCATTTCTTTTTATTGTTGAATAATATATATATATATATATATATATATATATATATATATATCTCACATGTTCTTTATCTATTATCTATTGATGGGTATCTAGGTTGCTTCATATCTTGGCTATTGCTAGCAATGCTGCATCATGCAATAAAAATTAATAAACTATTGATATATGCAAAGCCTGATGAATCCCCAGAGAATTTTAAAGTGAAAAAGTCAATCACAAAGGTTACATAACATGATTCCATTTATATAATATTCTGGATAATGACAAAATTACAGAAATGGAGAACAGACTAGTGGTTTTCAGGTAACAAGGAAGGGATGAGGTGGAAAGGAAGTGGGTGTGGCTATAGAAGGGAAGCATGAGTGATCTTAGTCATGATGAAAATTTTCTATATCTTGACAGTATCAATGTCAGTACCTGGTTGTGATATTGCACTCTAGTTCTGCAATGTTATCATCAGAGGAAATTGAGTATCTCTCTGTTTTATTTTTTACTATTGCATGTGAATCTGTAATTTTAAAAAAATTCAATTTAAATAAATGAATAAACTTAGACTAAACTAGAGACTATAAAAATGATCAAGGCTTTAAAAATTAAATGTAACTTTTATAACTTAGATAACATTTCTGGATAAAGACAAAGAATTTAACATAAGCATCTACTTTTGCTCCATCTTTAATCATCAAAATTCCTCCTCTAAGGAGTATGACATGGAAATTACTGCTCGAGCTTTGCCTGGAGGGGCAAGGAGATCAGAGGAGCTCAGCTACCCCTCCATCCGAACACACAGAACCTGCCCTTCTCCCTCCAGTTGTAGTGTAAACACTTGCCACAAAGTTAACAAAAGGTTTCTGCCAGGGTCTCAGCATTGACCTATTAAACTCAGTTCTTGATAAGTTATGTCAATTGTAATCTGTATAAATAGCTTCTTGGGGCTGCTGGCAGCCTGTGGGATTTCTTAAACCTCTCAGAGACTTAAGCCTCAAGAACAATTTCTGAAAATTCCTCCACACGCTCTGTAGGGCAGAGGCCCAGAACTTACCGGGAAGACGGGCTCAAACAACCGCAGCAGAGGCTTCCTTTTTAGATCGGCCCCTCCATCCCTCTTCACTTTCGTACATTTCAAAATGTCCAAGGGGCCTCGGCAAGCAGCTGTTATCAGAATACTGGAAGAAAATACAGTTCTCACCATCATCTGGTCAACCCTCTCTCTGATCAGTTCTTCAAGTACAGGAATCACTCTCACTCTCACATTACCAACTCCCTCACCTCTCTGTCCAATGCCTTTTCAAATCAAATCTCTAGAATTTTCTAAATCTGAAGCTAACCAAACTTTCTATTACTTTAGGCCCAGAGATACTGTGAATAACATCTGTCAGTCGCTGGACCCGACATCCACTCTTTTCTCTAGTACAATGGACAGGAATTTGATCGCAAATACAAGATAAGATGGAAATTGTGTAAGAGCACACAAAAAAGAAGTATTGTTGCCTTGTTGACACTACAATGTAAAAAGGTAGGGACTAAATTACTTTAACTTCTTAGTTATACTCACATTTTTTCCTGACAGCACTTGACATGAACCTCAATATCTCCTTATACTAGAGGAGTTTGAAATCTAAGACCATGAGGTAAAATCTTATGATTTAGAATATTTTGCTTTTGGAATAGACATATCTATCTATAAAGCAGCTTCTTTTACTTTCTGAGGAAAAGAAACCATGAAAGTGGGGAGCATCTTCTATTTTTTTTAAAAACAACACATTGGTAAACAAAGTACGAGAGGATTTTATTGTGTAAATAATAAGTCAGTCTCAGTTGGACTTGCAACCCCTTGAAAATGCTCTCATTACAAGTCAGAAGTTTCCCTTCAGGCATATTCTCCTGTGGAAAGTTTAATATTTATTCAAGGAGTCACCAACGAGCATTAAGAGGCTCAGGATTCATTAGCTCTGTGAACATAGATTAGCTGTGTGATCGCTTATTAGCTCCAAGACCTTGAGCAAATCACTTTTCCTTTCTCTGTTGGAATTTCCCCTGCCTACTTCCTAAGGTTTATCATCAGGTCTCCATTTCACATAGATAACACTGAATTTCTCATTTCATCTCATTCTATCCCATTCCACAATATGTGTTAATTGGTTTATGACCCAATCCAAACTATTATGAGAAAAAAATACATATTGCTTAAGCCTAGTTTTTGATAAATTATGTCTACTTGAATAAAAATTATAGTAGTTAAAGTATCAATTATAAATATATTATTTAATTCTAAACAGATGGCAAGGAAATATGGTATGTGGGCAGAATTGGCAGCAATAAATGACTAACGAAAATAAGTCATTTAGTGGTAGATTCCTAGGAACTTAGATTTGGAAAAGACCTTAAAGAGCATTTGGTCAAATCAAAGAATTGTCTCTCCAGCAGCTGGAACAGGTGGTTTTCTAATGAGTCAGCGAACACTTCTTCCTTTGGGGGGCTCACGACCACCTTAGGCTGTTCTTTCATTCCTGAGCGGCTTGCTTGGACATGTTTCCCTTGGGGTGAACCACTTCCCCTTCTTCCAACTGCCAAACTTTGGGTTTAACTTTGCCCTGTGCTGTAAGATAGAAACACCTTCTTCTTTCCTGTGGCAAGCCTTCCAGTATTTGCTGAGTCCGTCTGTCTTCCCTGGTCTTCTCTGCTGTAGCTTAAATAATCTCTGTATGGAAGCTCTGGCATATACAGTCTGTTACTAATAAAATCAATCTAACCACCATATGCTCCTCTGAAAATAACCCACAGAGAATCGGGGCAAGATTTCAGGGAAAGCTCATTATTGGGTTTCGCACAATTTGGAATTGGGTCTTGGCTCCTGCTCTTTCTAAATGTGTGATCTTGAGAAAGTCCTCTAATTTCTAACTTTTTGTACTGCCCTTGTAATGTTTTGTTATCAAAGGTTAGCTAATTTTATTAAATAAGTCTATAATCTGGCAGAGTTTGTGGTAAAGAAAATCAAGTTCCTATCCTGTAAGAAAGAATATCTTCTTTCAAGCCAACTTTTATACCAATATTAGCCAAGAATTATTCTTTAAACCTCTCTTCTAGTTGGAATATTGTAAGTCCTTTGTTAAGCACAGGGAAAATACAAGGTTATTATATGGGGGTTTATCACCATGTGTGTGTGTGTGTGTGTGTGTGTGTGTGTGTGTGTGTGTGTATAAATGCAACAAAGAGTTTGTGTCATGACATAAAAATACAAACTAGGAGCCCTAGCCGATTTGGCTCAGTAGATAGAGTGTCGGCCTGTAGACTGAAGGGTTCCGGGTTCAATTCTGGTCAAGGGCACATGCCTGGATTTGCAGGCTCGATCCCCAGTAGGGGGTGTGCAGGAGGCAGCCGATCAATGATTCTCTCTCATCATTGATGTTTCCATCTCTCTCTCCCTTCCTTTCTGATATAATTAAAAATATAAAAAATATAGAGAGAGAGAGACTAGAAAAAAATTTTAAATAATGAATTTAAAAATTAACAAAACATGCAACTACCATATGACCTAGCAATTGCACTCTTGGGCATTTATCCAAGAAAAATTAAAACTTATGTTTACATAAAAACCTGTACATGAATAATCATACAGTTTTATTTGTGATAGCCTTAAACTGGAATCAGCCCCTATGTCCATCAGTAGGTGAGTGGTTAAATAAACTCTGATGTATCTATACCATAGAATACAACCTAACAATAAAAAGGAACCATTGATATATATAACTAGGATAAATCTCCAGAAACTTAGCTGAGGGGAAAAAGCCAAAGCCAATCCCAAAAGGTTACATAATGTATGCTTCCATTTATGTGACAATTTTGAAATGACAAAATTTAGAAATGGAAGACAGGTTAGCAGTTGCAAGGGCTTGGGAGCAGGGTACGGCTAGAGGAATGAAGTGAGGGTGGTTGTAAAGGGCAATAGGGCAGGTCTATATCTTGACTATGATCATGGGTACACAAGCCTACACATTTAAACTGTCATAGAACTAAATACACACACACACACACACACACACACACAAACTAGGGAAATCTGAATAAGATTAGTAATATGAATCAATGTCAATATTCTGGTTGTGATACAGGTGGATAGCTCTGTAACATGAGACCAGTGGGAAGAAGCTGAATAAAGAGTATATGGGATCTCTCTGTATTATTGCTTACACCTAAATGTGAATATATGAGTTTCTCCATGAAAATTCAATTTAAAAAGATCACATACCAGTGGTAGTCCTTTTCTCCACAACACATGCACACACACACACACACACACACCTCTTCGAGTCTGGGGTAGACCTGTCCCTAAGACTCTCCACTTAGGCAGTACCAAAGTCCTGTCCCTTCTTAAACCACCACCCATCCCTTGTGTACATGGTGGCTTGTTCTCTGACCCCCTCATCCCTTGATGAGAAATATTCCATGTTTCTTGTTGCTCAATAGTTATTCATTAAAACAAGCAATCCATCTGGAAAAAAAATAAGGCAATTAGCGATAAGTGCTTATGGTTCATTTTGTTACATACAATCTGTGCAGCCAGGGGTGGTAGATAAAGCTTTCATTCTGAATTGCTTTCCAGCCAAGGGGAAGAACCCAGAGAAGGCTGGGGTGTGTCTAGGACAGGCCAAGTGTTGTTGGGTGTTGCAGGATCTTGAGCGCTGAGATGATGAGTAGGGATTTCACTTCAGAAAGCAGTACTTTAGGGACGTGTGCAGGATGGCCTAGGCTGGGGCACAGGCGGTGGACTCTAGACTAGGACCTCAGAACACCTTGAGTACGGCCCGCAGGCTAGTGCCTGTCTGCCAGCTGCTTGTTTCCCGTCGGTGAGGAAATTAGTACAGGAATAGAGAGTTCAGATTTAGAAACAGATTGTTTAAGAAGCTCCGCTCTACAAGGCTACCATGGATATCCGGAGGAGAGGGATGTGGGCTCAGAAGTGGTTAATCAAAAAGAGAATAATGAAATCTGATGAAGGTTTGAACATCAGATTGAAAATAGTGCTAAATGCCGAAACTGGTTTGGCTCAGTGGATAGAGCGTCGGCTTGTGGACTGTAAGGTCCCAGGTTCGATTCCGGTCAAGGGCATGTACCTGGGTTGCGGGCACATCCCCAGTGGGAGATGTGCAGGAGGCAGCTGATGGATGTTTCTCTCTCATCGATGTTTCTAGCTCTCTATCTCTCTCCCTTCCTCTCTGTAAAAAATCAATTAAAAATATATTTTTAAAAAAAGAAAATAGTGCTAAAAATTCGAAGTAGGACATAACATCATAAGCTGTTATCAGAATACTGGAAGAAAAAAAAAGGATTAACTTTATCACTGGGAAAACATCTCCCCCAAAACTACTATAGATATTTCAGAGAAGAAAACCACTAAAAATCCAGGTTTTTTCTCCATTCCAGACAGGGTTGCTGTTATTTTTTTCAAGAAAACATTAACTGAACAGGAGTTTTTTTCAAATAAACACTCAGTGAGAGAGGGGACAGGCATAACTGATTTTTTTTTCATTCTTTTAGATTTCAAAAAAGCCATTAAAAGATTTGGATGCTTGAGGTATTACATAAATTATCCCATTATTGTACCAATGAAAGGATTTCACACTCATCCATTTACTTCTGATTTGATTTGCCTCCATGAAATTTTTTTGTTTTGAAAAATATTTGTCATGCTGCAGTAATAATTCACATTAATCAAGGAGTATATTTAAAAGGTAAGATTTTAAGTGCCTTATTAGGAGAAAAAAAACTTGGCCTCACATAGCTACTCAACAATACACTTCTTTTCACAGTATATTTGCCAGTCACCTAAATGTAATTGTCCTCAGAAACTTATAATAGAAAGGTAATTTCACTGCACTGCTTACAATTTGTGTCTCTTCTACCAAATGGCCTATTTGATAAGTGACAAAGAGTGGATGGTTCATTGTTGCTTGCAGACTCTGCAACTGGAGGAAGGGCCATCAGCCCAGTGTTCTGGAATAGTTATTACAAAATGAAATATTCCTAACTAAATCCCAGAATTGTACAGAGATGATACTCTGAGGTGTAATTCCTGTATTCGAGATTGTCCTCTGTACCTCTTTCCCACCAACCCCTGCCCCTCCCATCCAGGTCCTTCTTCAGTGCCTCAGGGAAGGGCATGAATGGGTTCTCCAGCAGAAACCCAGCTTTAGTTCCCAAAGCCTACCAGGAAAGCACTGAGTGAGCACAAGTATGAAAAAGATAGATTTCATTAAGACCAGGAAAAGAGGAGAGAACCAAGATGGTGGCATAGGTAAATACCTGTACTTGCTGCCTCCCACAACCACATCATAATTACAACTAAAATACATAACAACTATCATCCAAAACTGCAGGAAAGCTGGCTGAGTGGAAGTACTACAATTAGAGAGGTAAAGAAGAAAGCACATTGAGACTGGTAGGAGGTGCAGAGCCGCGAAACAGGCTGGCAACCGGGTGTGCCGCTTTTTAAATTGGGAGGGAGATACAAGCTCCCACTTGCTCTGAGCTCCAGTGCTGGGCAAGACTCTGGGGGACCCAGACACATACGGAGAGAAACTGGACTGTCTGGCATCAGGGCAGGAACCCGAGGGTGACTTTCTTCCAGAGGGAGGTGCTCGCAAGGGTCATTGTTCCTGTGCTGGGATCCTCCAAGTGCATGGCTGACTGGCAGATATTGCTGTTTGCTCTGCCCTGGAGATTCCCTGAGACCCCGCCCTACCCAATTTAGAACCCACCCAAGCTGTGGGCAGTGGCTTTTGCATATGAATGGCCTGTCCTTTCTCAGTCTAAAACCTGTCAAACAAGCTGAAGCTGGGTCAGAGAGACCCAAAGCTATCAAAAGAAGGCACAAGGCCAGCACCAGCAGCGGCCTGCCTTGCTTCACAGCTGGGCCTCGTCTGGGCACTTCCAAACTCCATACAAAGAGGAGAAATCTGCAGATCTCTCTGTAGCTCCTGCTGGGTGGCCCCAGGCAGTGGCTGATTTTGCACCTCCTTGGAGATCCAAGAGCCAGTGTACCCAGTGGTCAGTGTGAGACCATATCCGATTACAACTCTTCACATCCATAAGTGACACAGTCAAGGGACAGACTCAGTGAGCACCAAAGCCCCATTGAAGCACATCCTGTCCCATAAGGGTGTCTCCTGCACAGCAGCTCTTCCATTGTAGACGCAGCTGGTCCTCACAGCCAGTTGGTCAGGAGGTCAGTTCCTCTCAGTGATACCAACATAGATTAAGGCTCAACTACAACAAGACTGTGCACATAGCCCACAAAATGGTGCACCAAGAGCATCCACCTCAGGTAATTAGGGAGGCTGAGCCACTGGGCTCTATAGGACACCTACCACACAAAGCCACTCTATCAACACAGGGAAGCAGCCAAAATGTGGAGACAAAGAAACATGTCACAAATGAAAGAAATGGAAGAAAGCAAACTACTGGATATAGAGTTCAACACCACAGTTATAAGGTTACTCAAAAACCTTCTAGAAACCTTCGAGGAACTTGGCGAGACCTTCAAGGATCTTAGTGGGAATACCAAAAAAATGGAAAAGAACTAGTCAGAAATTAAGCATACAATGACTGAAATAAAGAATAATATACAGAGATTCAACAGTAGACTAGAGGATTCCAGGAATCAAGTGAAAGATTTGAAATACGGGGAAGCAAAAAACACCCAACCAGAAAAGCAAAAAGAAAAAAGAATCCAAAAATATGAAGATAGTGTAAGGATCCTTTGGGACAACTTCAAGCATACCAACATCTGAATTATGGAGGCGTCAGAAGAAGAGAGAAATATTAAAAATCTATTTGAAGAAATAATGGCAGAAAACTTCCCCTACCTGGTGAAAGAAATAGACCTACAAGTCCAGGAAGCACAGAGAACCCCAAATAAGAGGAATCTAAAGAGGACCACACCAAGACACATCATAATTAAAATGCCAAGGGCTAAAGACAAAGAGAGAATCTTAAAAGCAGCAAGAGAAAAACAGTTACCTACAAAGGAGTACCCATAATGACTGTCAGCTGATTTCTCAACAGGAACTATGCAGGCCAGAAGGGAGTGGCAAGAAATATTCAAAGTGATGAATAACAAGAACCTACAACCAAGATAACTCTACCCAGCAAAGTTATCATTTAGAATTGAAGGTCAGATAATGAGCTTCACAGATAAAAAAAAAAAGCTAAAGGACTTCATCACAACCAAACCAGTATTATATGAAATGCTGAAGGGTATTCTTTAAGAAGAGGAGGAAGAAGAAAAAGGTAAAGATAAAAAATTATGAACAACAAAGTGACAACAAATACATATCTATCAACAAGTGAATCTAAAAATCAAATGAATAAAAAATCTGATGAACAGAATAAACTGGTGAATGTAATAGAATCAGGGGCATGGAAATGGAATGGGAAGAGATTGGACAAAGATCTTATATGCGTGTATGCAGTGCCTATGGACACGGACAGTGGGGTGGCGAGGGCCTGGGGTGGGGTGGGAACCGGGGGGGGGGAGCTATGGGGGGAAAAAGAGGGACATCTGTAATAATCTGAACAATAAAGATTTAAAAAAAAAGAAAGACGAGGAAAAGTAAGAGATGGCCAGACCCCAGAGATATCAGCTGTGTTTATGTCTAAGGAGACAGGACTATAGACAGGCCAGGGAAAGATTTCCAGGCCCTGAGAGTAATCCAAACTGCTGAAAGTCAGATCTAAAGAAGCCATGGGCACCAGGACTCTAAACAATGGCAATGTAGGGACCAGTGACCATTCTCTTTATGGTACCTCAACATCTTAAAACTGGGTAGGGCCCAGCCAGTGTGGCTCAGTTGGTTGAGCATCATCCCGAGCACCAAGAGGTCTCTGGTTCGATTTCCAATCAGGGCACATGCTCGGGTTGCAGGCTCAATCCCCAGTAGAGGCATGCAGAAGGCAGCTGATTGATGCTTCTCTCCCATCAATGTTTCTTTCTCTCTCTCTCTCTCTCTCTCTCTCTCTCTCTCTCTCTCTCTCTCTCTCTCCCTCCCTCCCTCCCTCCCCTCCCTCTACCTTCCTCTGTCTCTAAAATCAGTAAAAGCATTTTTTTAAAAAGGATCTTAAAATTAAGGAACACCACCAGGGAGGACAGTGGGGACAAGGGGGAAGGGATAATGTCAAGACTCCAGGAAGAGCTACTGTCAAGAATTTTCTGCTCACTCACAGCTGACCAGAAGCTTGAAAGGAAAAAATTAAGTTGAATTATAGAATATAAAGTTACATATATTGCTCACCTGAGTTAATGGAGTGAGATTCAGCCCATCACAGTAAATACATACACCATTAATTTTCTTTACACCTTTCATTATGTAAGTACAATGTGCTATGTCATTAAAGTATCGCCATAGATGTCTACATTCAAACTGTCTATAAAGTTATTTGTATTAAAGCAAAGCAGCATATGCACATGAATATATATATATATAGAACAGGTGCCAGCAGGGGCTGGGGAAGGAGAGATGTTGGAGGAAGAAAGATTTGAGTCCCTTAATTTAGAATTTGAATGTACTCCAAACAAAAAATAATGATTCTCTCCAATTCTTTATTATGGTGGCCTAGTAAATCCTGATTC
>NW_005871107.1:2829377-2836981 GCF_000147115.1 Myotis lucifugus | reverse complement strand
GAAGCTGGCACAGCTTCGATTTTCACTTCCACGTTTTGCCCTTCTTTTTCCATTTCCAAATAGCAGGCTTTCTCACTTTTACCTCTTCCTCCTAAATAAATGTCTCTGCAAGCTCTATCCTCGGGATGAGACTCGCAAACTCTTTTTTCCTACTCCCCATCTGCCAAATATACTTGACAAAATGTTTTCTCCCTCCCCCACCTTATGGAAGAAGAAAAATTCTAAGTATACGAGCCACCAAAAACAATAAGAAGGGAGAGGTCCATGTGGGAAAGAGGATCCATATGTGATACTTTCCCAATACACGACTTTTTTTAAAACGAATATAGTGGCTCAATTTTGGTTAGTAAGGAACTATGTCCATCATAACCGTCTACAATGAGGCAGTGAATAACAGTGTTTCCTAAAATAAAATCCTGTACAAAATGAAAAAAAATTCCCCTATTTGAAAAAGCCATAAAGAAGAAGAAGAAGAAGAAGCAGAAGAAGAAGAAGAAGAAGAAGAAGAAGAAGAAGAAGAAGAAGAAGAAGAAGAAGAAGGAGAAGAAGAAGAAGAAGAAGAAGAAGAAGAAGAGAGAGGAGAAGATGGGGAGGGAGGGGAGGGGGAGGGGGAGGAGGAAGAGAGGAGGAGGAGGAGGAGGAGAGGAGAAAGCAACTGGAGGCCTAGCCTGCTTTCCTTGAGTTCTAAATTCATTATCTGGGGAGTGGTCTTGATCTAAGAGATAAAACCATTGTACAAACAAAAACTTTAAGTAAAAATCCCAATTTTAAATGAAACTGTCAAGTCAAAACAAAACTAATGGGAATCTGCAAGCCCATTCAATTCTTATTAGCAAAATTGCAAAAAAAGAAACTAGATCAGTCAGTGCCCGTGAGGTGAGAAACGGGAGCAAATTGAAAAGCACCTCCAGTGTAGATATAAAGCAATTAAATCAAGAGACATACCTAAATCTATCTCAGGAAGCCTACAGCCTATTAGCCTGTTTCTAAAAACTTGAAAGCAAAGTCAGAAAAAAGAATACAAATTAAATTTTAAAATGGCATCATCAGGGTGGGACAAATGGACTCCATGATTTACCTGTTCCCCCACAACTCTGGCCCCCAAATCATGGTCCTTGCATGCCCTAGATGTTGCTGGTCAGACTTCAGAGCCACAGTCCTGACATTCTTGCCCCCTTCTTCTCTTTGCCCTCCTATTTCCATTTGTGATTTGATTTTTTTCCTGATAGAAATATCTGTCGAAACATCTGGACTTCTGTGAGTCTCATGCAAATCTTACATATGAACAGAGCAGGTATCTGTCAGTAGTTGGGATTAAGATATCTCCACAGCCCATAGACTCCAACACACACACACACACACCTAGTAACAAGTGTACAACATCTTCCTTGTGACACACTTTCTGTCACAATGGCTGAGCTAAGGTCAATAGCCTTGATCCCCCACTTCACCCCCCAAGAAAAATCCTGACCAAAAATTTTAAAAAGCTTTCACAATAACTTACTTTCCTACAAGTTATCAAATGTGTGCAAAGCTAGTAAATTCTCTTACTCCATTGATGGTACTTGACGTTTACAGTTGGGAATTACATATGTTTCATCCCAGGCAGCTACAAGACCATTCTCTCTCTAGGCCAGCTTCTCCCACAAGAGGATGTGTGAGGAAAATTTGGATGCTCAGACCCTGTGCTCAGGAGTGTTTTTTTTGTGTGTGGTTTTTTTTAATCTAAGAGGTGATATAATTTGAGAGGAACTACTAAAAGAAAAGGAATATAATCAAACATCAGTTGAGGAAAGGAGTCTTTGCCACATATTTATTTATTTTTCTTTCTTTATTGATTAAGGTATTACATATGTGTCCTTACCCCGCCCCCTGCTCATGTCCTCATCCCCCCCCTCCGGTGTCTGGGTCCATTGGTTATGCTTATATGTATGCATATAAGTCCTTTGGTCAATCTCTCCACCTTACCCCCACCCTCCCCTACTTTCCCTCTGAGGTTTGAGCATCTGATCGATGCTTCTCTGTCTCTGGATCTGTTTTTGTTCATCAGTTTATGTTGTTCATTATATTCCACAAATGAGTGAGATCATGTGATATTTATCTTTCTCTGACTGACTTATTTCACTTAGCATAATGCTCTCCAGGACCATCCATGCTGTTGCAAATGGTAGGAGTACCTTCCTTTTTACAGCAGTGTAGTATTCCATTGTGTAGATGTACCACAGTTTTTCAATCCACTCATCTGCTGATGGGCACTTGGGCTGTTTCCAAAGCCAACATTACCCTAATACCAAAACCAGATAAAGACAACACAAAGAAAGAGAATTACAGACCAATATCCCTCATGAACATAGATGCCAAAATCCTCAACAAAATTCTAGCAAATTGGATCGAGCATTACATCAGAAAGATCATACACCATGACCAAGTAGGATTTATCCCAGGGATGCAAGGATGGTACAATATCCGCAAATCAATAAACGTGATACATCACATAAACAAATTGAGAGATAAAAATCACATAGTCATATCAATTGATGCAGAAAAAGCATTTGACAAAATCCGACACCCTTTCTTGATAAAAACCCTCAGCAATGTAGGAATAGAGGGATCATACCTTAACATAATAAAAGCTTTATACGACAAACCTACAGCCAACATCATACTCAATGGGCAAAAAATAACACCATTTCCCCTAAGAACAGGAACAAGACAGGGATGCTCACTTTCACCACTCCTGTTTGACATAGCACTGGAAGTGCTAGCCATAGCAATTAGACAAGAAGAAAAAATAAAAGGCATCCAAATTGGAAAAGAAGACATAAAACTGTCATTATTCCCAGATGACATGATACTGTACATAGAAAACCCTAAAGACTCTGCCACATATTTATTTGTGAGGTCTGGAAACTACCATAGAGGGAGCCATTTCTTAGCAAAATGGTAGTTAACTGTGGCCGCTACCAGGGTCCTGTAGGTTGGTTGGGCCTCTGCCCAGGAAGCTCCCCAGTGAAGGAGAAATGAAATGCAAGTCAAAGACAAAGGACATGGAGCACGGAATTCCATTGTCATTCTCAACAGATGGGGCTCAGTAAGTACATTTAAGCTTCAGGAAAACAGGAAGGGGCTGAGATTCAGACTAGTGATTTGATGTGAGGAAAGCATCCTCCCAAGTCCATTGCCCCTTTCCCAAGGTCACCTGCCTTCCCTTCCCTTGGAAATGCTGATTCCAAGAGCAGAGAGAAACAAACTGGCTTTTGGACCAAGAGTATCAGGCAGAAAACGGGCAAGAGATGCCATCTTTGCTTATTTCCACTATCGCTCTCTACCTTTCCTTCTGAAAACCACTGAAAGGCTGTGTGTGAGAATGTATGTGTTTTTTATTTATAGTTATGCTTGCATACATATAATTAATGCTATTTTAGTGGCCACTGAAAGCTTGCTGTGAAAGTGCAGTTTCTATATGTAAAAGGAGAATAGGAAAGCATTTCTAGTACCATCCTGCAATTCTCAGCACTTTTAAAATTACCTGTCATATCTGGTATTAAAATTGCCAATCTGCATTTATTTTGAATATGAAACACATATTAAACTTTCACTTTAGCAAATATTAGAAATGAAACCATGGCAGCTCAAATCATTGCATTTCTCGATTTTAATTCAAGTCAGGGAATATAACTACACAAAGTGTGCACGGCCAGAGGTGCTACAAGAAGCCCAAAGAGGTAATCATACCAACGTCCCTGTCCTCTTTGAGGTCCTGCTCTGAAGGACTGGTCTGCTTTTCAACTCTGCCAACAACTGGTCAGGCCTGTCTTCAATGAGGGTATATCTAGATTAGGGAGAAATGTACCCATGTACATACACACAGAGGTAATTTGCAGTGAAGGTAGTAGTTGACAGGTGCCAAATGAATTCTGCCAACTAAAAGTACTCTATAAATCCAAAGAAGAGATGACTGGGGCCATTGTAGTCATGGAAGGGTTTTTGGAGGGAAAGGGGACTTGGTTTCAGCTGTAAAGGACCAATGGCACTTAGAGAGGGAGAGAGGAGGGAGGAACACATTCTACATGAGAGAAAGCCAAGCTTCAGTGGAGTACCGGCAGTAGCCAGGCAAGTTTGGAGAGCAGCCAGCCAGCAAGGGATTTGATGGAGAGGAACCCAGACTCAGGAGACAGACTGGGTTTGAATGCTGGCTCCACCACTTACTAGCTGAGGAGCTGGAGCAAGCCTTACCTGTGTGCACCTCATAGATATTTCATGCGGATTAAATACATTAATTTTTGTGACGTGCTCAGACCAGGTGGTTTGGAGCAGGGTAGTCCTATTGGTGAGTCTGAAAATAGGTTTGAAAGGTAGACTGGGGCCCACTCATGGACTTGCTTTGGGCTTGGTCTTAAAAAACTCAGGAAGCCATTGAGGGCTTTGAGTGGCATAAAAGTCAAAGTAACACAGACTATCTTTCCTGATGTGTCAGTGCAAGGGTTTCCTTCGGTATGCTTTCCCCTAAAGTCACTCTTTTATATATCTCCTGGAAAATGCTCATGTTCCTCACCATATCTTTTCATCCCAGTTTTCACTCTTTTCATTTTTATAATTGTTTTGTTCAAATTTGTGAAGATTCTCATTTATATTACTTCTATAACTCTTTGATTACTAAGCTAAACTATCAGCCTGAAAATAAAGATGGACCATAACAAAGGACATTTCCCCCCAGCCTAATGGCTATGGAGAACAATATCTGTTTAAAGCAAGAAAGTCTTCATGTATTGTATACCCATTATCAGCAAAAATTTTAGATTCATTGAATTTATAAATGTAAGAATAAGGTGCCCCAGGGGTGTATTCTAAACGAGGCCAGTTCAGGAATACAGAATTAATCACCCTACCCAGTGTTAAGAATCAGATTTATGATATTTAATTAAGTAACCCAATGATAACTCCAGCTCTGATAAGTTGTCTTTCTACCAAGCATGGAATACAGATATTAGCAGTCAAAGCAAGTGCACAGTCTTCAAATAGGATCATTTTTCTTAAGAACAATTTCTGTCCTATTTGACCTAAATCCTTTTCTCAACTCAATGCTGGCAGCGTGTTTGAACACTCTGGTACCTGGCCCCACAGCCTCCTTGGCCTCTTCTGAATGCAGCCCCAGCCACTATGACCGTTCTTCAGGGCTGGCTTCTCTCCCTCCAGCATTCAGCCTGTGTCCTGCGTGGGTGCCCGCTCAGCTGCACACATGCTCATGAGGATCCCGCAGGGCATTTAGCACCACATGGGCAACCTCAGCCAATGAAGGCTGGGATGGACAACTGCTTCTCCCATTCTTCCCTGAAGCGGTAAACCTGGGAAACATCTTACAGGCTACCCGAAAGGTCCCAGCGGCATTAAGCCTCAGCCACCCACAGCAGTGCTGACTCAGGGATGTATATTCATTCACCTGGGTTTTCCTTCCTTTCCTATTTCACTTCCAAGCTCACTTTCCACATAAACTACTTGAACACAAGCCTTTTTCGGCTTTCAGTGGTGCCCCGATTACAATAGCCTGAAAGCACAAATCCAAAAACAGGGAAATAGAGTCTATTTTGGCATATTAAAGTGACATCAAATATCTATAAAAATCCATAAATGTGGTCTATACTATAGACGAGACATTTATTTTAATTTAGAAAATGAGTAGTGTTATATAAATATCCCCAGAAGCAGTTAGACTTTATTTCATTCTTTTATTATTTTAAGGCTATTTTGGGAAGCTTTGAATATACAGCTGCCACCTACATTTCCCCAGATCCTAGTTGGCAATTATATATTAAATCTAAGATGTGGTAAATTGGGTGAATAAGGCAGAAAGTTGGTTTATACCAGATATAAAGACTGTTTTAACCTTTGTTTTGTATTGACATACTAGAGGCCCCGTGCACGAAATTCATGCACTGGTAGGGTCCCTTAGCAGCTGCCAGCTGCCAGCCGGGGCCTCCCTCCCTTCCCCTGGTCACCTGCTGCTGCCGCCACCACCACAGCCACTCAGGGCCTCCCTCCCTTCCCCCAGCCAGCTCTGCCCCCTGGTCAAACTCCCAGATGAACTCCCAGTCTAGGGGACAATTTGCATATTACACTTTTATTATATTGGATGTTAAAGATGACATTTTTAAATGAAGATTCTCTGATTATAAGCATTACTGTATTATCCTGGCAAACTGATTTTTATGAAGGAATATCTTTGTTATTGAAGAGAATGTGTTTGACATAACTTTGTGAAAACCTTTATTATCACAGGAAGAAATGATACAGAAAAGCATAGGAATGAGGTCTAAGATTGAAGGACAAGGATCTTTGTGTTAGAAAAATATTGTTAGCGCTGGCCAGTGTGGTTCAGTTGGTTGGGTGGAGACCCATGCACTGAAAGGTTGCCAGTTCAATTCAGTCAGAACACATGCCCAGGTGTCAGGCTTGATCCCCTGTAGGGGGCATGCAGGAGGCAGCTGGTCAATCTTTTGCTGTTGCATCTATGTTACACTCTCTCCCTTCCTCTCTCTCTAAAAATAATAAAGAATCTTTTTTAAAAAGAATAAAGAAAAACATCATTAAATAGAACTGCATATAATCTTAAATATACAAAAAATACGAAATGCATCTTGAAGCCCAGAAATCTCTGTATAGGAAAAATACAACAAAGCATCGAGACACTGTGAATCTAAGAGAGAGAAAGGAAGGAATTGTGTTCAATTCTGGGCTTACTAAGCAGTTCAATATTGAGGCAAGGTAGGGCATAAAGGAATATAAGATGCTGTGCCCATAGCAATTTGGAGAACTGGGCACACCTCACTGCAAATTGCAGTACGTACCACAATTTCCCCCACACTGTAGATGAGGAAACTGAGGCTCCCAGTCACTTGCTCAAGCTCCTGAAGCTCCAAGTGGCAGATGGACTGCACTGTGGCTAATATACAGGGTTAGGCAAAAGTAGATTTACAGTTGTGAGTATGTGAAACAGAGTTTATTCTTTTATTTTTAATACATTTTTATTGATTTCAGAGAGGAAAGGAGAGGGAGAAAAAGATAGAAACGTCAATGATGAGAGAGAACCATTAATTGGCTGCCTCCTGCACACCCCCCACTAGGGATCCAGCCCTCAACCCGGGCATGTACCCTGACCGGGAATCAAACCATAACCTCTGGGTTCATAGGTCGATGCTCAACAACTGAGCAATGTGGGCTGAACAGAGTTTACTCTTATATTATTATTTATTGACTAGAGGCCGGATGCACGAAATTTGTGCAAGGGGCTTGGCCCCCGCCCACTGCGGCTTCATCCAGAGGAAAGATATCTGGTTTAATTAGCATATTATGCTTTTATTATTATAGATTATTGTATTATTTTTCATACAAACAAATGTAAACCTACTTTTGCCTCACCCTGTACCGTGTGTCATTTATTTTATTTTAATCACAATTATCTCCAGAGTGCCTGGCACAGTACCTATTATATATAACTAGAGGCCCGGTGCACAAAAATTTGTGCACTCCAGAGGGTGCCTCAGCCCGACCTGTGCCCT
This sequence comes from Myotis lucifugus, assembly GCF_000147115.1. NCBI lineage: Eukaryota > Metazoa > Chordata > Mammalia > Chiroptera > Vespertilionidae > Myotis > Myotis lucifugus. The sequence continues at coordinate 2,829,425 of NW_005871107.1, read as the reverse complement.
CTTGCAGTCTGGGACCCTCGGGGAATGACCACCTGCTGGTTTAGGCCT
>NW_005871107.1:2798982-2829177 GCF_000147115.1 Myotis lucifugus | reverse complement strand
CTGGTGGTCAGTGTGTGTCATAGTGACCAGTCATTCCCAGTTGCTCTGCTGTTAGGGTCAATTTGCATATTACCCTTTTATTATATAGGATCGAGGCCTGGTGCATGGGTGGGAGCGGGCTGGTTTGTCCTGAAGGGTGTCCCAGATCAGGGTGGGGGTCCCGCTGGGGTACCTGGCCAGCCTGGGTGAGGGGCTGAGGGCTGTTTTCAGACTGGCCACACCCCCTTCAGGGTGGGGGTCCCCGCTGGGGTGCCTGGCCAGCCTGGGTGAGGGGCTGATGGATGTTTGTAGTCTGGCCACAGCCCCTTCAGGGTGGGGGTCCCCACTGGGGTGACTGGCCAGCCTGGGTGAGGGGCTGATGGCTGTTTGCAGGCTGGCCACAGCCCCAGCCACCCAAGCTCCTCATGGAGGCTGGCTGGAAGCAGGTATCTGGGATTTATTTAGCTTCTATAATTGAAACTTTGTTGCCTTTTGTGGAGGCCACAGCCAGCCAGGGTAGGCAGAAAGTTTTGCTTCCTCCATCGCCGGGACAACCAAGCCTCCTGCTTGCTCCAGCTCCATGGCTGCTGGCTGCCATCTTGGTTGGGTTAATTTGCATATAGTCGCTCTGATTGGCTGGTGGGCATGGCTTGGGTGTAGCAAAGGTATGGTCAATTAGCATCTTTGTCTTTTATTAGTGTAGATGATCAATAAATATTTGTTTCCATGAGTGAATAAATCAATGAATGAATGGTTAAGAAAAGGGGACCATTAGCACCTTTTCAGTCTTCTCTGGGATATCAGGGGCCACAAACACAAAAGCAGTTACGTTGCCAGTAACTCATGTAGTACCACTGGAGGGAACCACTGGAGTGTGCATGGATGAAAAATATCTTGCTGATGCCTAAAATGCCTTTAATGTGAAAAAGATTTTAATTCCAAATTAGAGATTAAATGCTTATAAAGAAAATAACTAGTGAAGATTACCATGCTATGAAGGTCATTGCTACATCAATAAGTGATACATGAGTGTGAGTGACTGATACACTGTTTTCTGTTATTTCACTACTAGAGGCCCGGTGCACGAAATTTGTGCATGGGTGCGGTCCCTAGGCCTGGCCGGCATCAAAGCATGAGCATCTGGGATAGAAGGGCAGGGCTCAGCTGACCTCTGGGCCCTGGGCAGTACCTGGGCCCCCAGACCCTCACGCGCCCCCCTCTACCTGAGTCATGGGGGCCCACCCGGCTCCCTCAGCACCTGAGAGCTGGGTGGCAGCTCCGCCCCCTGCCGCCACCACTGGTCACCCTCTGCGGGGCGATCGCCAGGGCGACTGGGCCCCTCTCACACCTGTCTTGGCCTGGAGCCACCTGCTCACCTCCTCCATCATCCCACTGTGGTCCCACTCTCGTCGGGGACCATCGGGGCCAGCAGCGCCTCCACAGCTGCCTGCTGCCAGTGCCATGTCTCTGATGCCCACCATGTTCCGTGCCACCCCCTGGGGGTCAACACACGTCATAGTGAGCGGTCGAACTCCAAGTTGAACTCCTGGTCAAGGGGACAATTTGCATATTAGGCTTTTATTATATAGGATTTTGTTGGAATGCTGGCTGTCAGCTAGGCAGTATCTCACACTGAACAGCCTTAATGCGAGATAAAGGAGTTACCAAGTAAAGGGAAAGGGAATAGAGGGAAGATAGTCAATTTGAAGAACTGCGTAACTGTCTTCCACAGGGTGAGTTAACTATTAAACTGGGCCACAGAAAAAAAGAATCAGCTTGTGGGGGAATTTCTATCAAACATGGTTTTAAAGACCCATGGCTCTGTTTGCTGAATTTATGAAGAGTCTTCCATTTTTCCTAACTTAACAGAGTCAATCTATTTATAAACAAGACTATTTTCTAGAAGTTTTATTACCTGAATACGTCAGTCAGTTTCCAGCCAGGGAAAGAGACAGATTTCTGGTTATTTCAAATGGAGTGATTAGTAACAAAAATGTTAAAACACAATTGTAAAAGAGAATTGGTTGCAAATATATCGGAGGGACAGAAGAAATAAAAAGGGGTATATGTGGAACCCAGGAGTCCTCCCTCACTGAATCAGCACTGTCATCGAGCAGGGACCCAGTTCTTGTCACACTCTTATTGACTGTGTGGGTGGGGGAGCATGCAGTCCCACTGATTCTGCTGGAACCACCCCTGGTGCTTTTATACTGACCTCCCCACTGCACCATAGAGGTCATCCTACTGTGACAGACAGATTCACAGTCTTAGCTGCTGTCACTGTCAGCTTGTGGGGCTCCACAACAGGGGAAGCAGTCATGCTTGGACCAGGTGATTGTAAACATTGGCAATGAGTGGGGATACAGTACAGAGGTGCTTGTGGAAGAACAGCCAGAGGGTGACGACAGCCTATATTCGAATTGACGGCATACTGACCTAGTAAACTCTAACCACGTTTTCATTGTATTTATAGTGAATACTAACAGCACATCTATTACAGTCACTACACTATAGTAACAGAATCAAATTCTGTGTTCAAAAGCCGCTATTGGTACTCTCCATTTTCATCCCTAGTAAAGCATAGGCTGGGTAGGGAGCAGACTCTTTTGTGGAAGAGCTTAGTGTGTGTCCAGTTGAACACAGTCTGGTTGTATCATGCAAGACAGAATTATGACCCTGTTACTGTCTTTACTGAGATTGAGTACAGATAGATGGATATGAGTGCCAAGTTGACAAGGAGTGGACTTGTGATGGCTACTTTTACCTGTCAATTAGATTGGGCCATGTGTGGTTAAACATTATTCTGGGTATGTTTGTGAAGGTGTTTCCATGAGAGATTAACATTGGAATCAAAGTCTGAGTAAAGAAGATTGCCCTCCCCAATATAGGTGGGCCTCATGCCGTGCTTTGAAGGCCTGATTAGAATAAGAGACTGAGTAAGAAAGAATTCTTTCTGTCTGCCTGACTACTCTCAAGCCGTAACATCAGTCTTCTCCTGCTTCCACACTTGGACTGGAACTTACTTATTGGCTCTCCTGGTAACCAAGCCTTCAGATCCAGCACTTGGGGGTCTCCAGTTTTCCAACTGCAGATCTTGGACTTCTCAGTCTCCATAATCACATGAACCAATTCTTTATAGTATAAAGAATATATATATATAACATTCGGAAGGACAAAAAAAGTCCCTATGGGGAACTAAATCAGTGAAATGCAAAATCAAATTGAAGAAATACCTCAGAGGTCAAGTGAACATGTAAGGATATAGAAATAATAAGGGAAGAGACAAACCACTTGGAAAGTACGTAGAGGAGATGTAAATATCACCAGACTAAAAGACAGGAACAGAACAGAAGGTGGTGAGGCAACATAATGATGAGCCCTACGGTGATTAACAGCCTTGGCAGAACATGAGTGAAAACAGATGAATGGTCTTTGGAATCCTTAAAAGGAAACTGAGTTTCACAGCCAAAGAGAAGATGGAGTTCAGAGAACTCTGTCAAGGTGGTGATTAAAATGTCGAGGGGTATAACTGAACAAAGGTGTGCCAAAGGAAATCCCAAAAGGTATGGTGTGTGTGTGTGTGTGTGTGTGTGTGTGTGTGTGTGTGTGTGTGTGTGTTTCTGGACACTCCTATTCACAAATGAGTACAAATTTTGTGCTATGTTGGCCATAGCAGTGCTTAGTAGAGTGAAAATTAAACTGGAATCAAGGACATCTGCATTCTGGTCTTAGTTCTGTTACTAACCAACCCTAGGATGAGTCATCTAACTCAGTTAACTCTAAATTTGCTCATGATACACAACCCCAGTCTTTCTAGACCTCCTTTATGTAAAGATGTGAAACAAGATCACTGGTCCTCAAATCACCATGGGAAATTGCCAGTTTCAAGTCTAGGGACTCTGCTAGATATGGAATGAGCTCTAATGTGGATTTTTTTTTAAAGTTCCTCTGGTAACTCTGAAACAGCCAGTTTGGGGAACCACTCATCTGTATGATCTCTCTGATTCCCGCCAGCTCTAAAACCTCAGAGTGATCTCCGAGTCACCAGGAACAAATGCTCATCCATCAAATTGGTGTTTGATTCACTCGAGCCACAGAAGTAACAGGGAGGCTTGGTTTTCAAATAGACTCAGTATAAGGCACTGTTAGTTTTGTTTTATTATTTGGTTGTACGGGAAGAATGAGCACTTGGCATAACACATGTGCCTTTATGTCACCAACACACCTGTAAACCAAATGATTAAAAGAATCAGAGGGGAGGGGAGCATAGATTGGTAGATAAACCTATCATGAGATCTAGAAAGAAATGTATACTTTCCCAAGAAACTAAATAGAAGTTATGAGTACAGAGAGAGCAAATGTTTTCATTTAATATTAATTTTCCTTTTCTGAAAACCCACTGAGGCTGTGCAATGGTCTGGCACAGGCAATGACACACACGAGTGGGAATCTGATTATAATGTATCCGACGGGAAAATTGCTCATTTAGGACAGTTCTCATTTTTCAGTTTTATTAGTTACATTTACTAAGGGTTCAGTATTGCTCAGCTCACCTTTTTTAGGGGCTTCTTAATACCTCAAACATGAAAATTTAATTTTGCACAAATATATATATATTATGACTTATCTAGATTAAAAAATTCTTCTTGTACCTGAAAAACATTTTGTGGCTCCTTTAAAATGTTTGAAACCTCTATTTGCTTAAAAATTTTATATTGCATTTCCTTATTCAATATTAATTATACTATATAATTCACTTTTTGGGAAATAATTCATTTTATCAAACCTCCCTGGGACATCCTGAAATGTTTATGAACTCATCACTATGGTGATTTGACTTTTATTTAGAAGAAAGTGTATTACTACCTAGTCATCCCCATTTTCTAAGAAACCCTCTCCCTAAGCCTAAATTAGAAATCAGGCCTGAATTTTAACCTTTTTGGTCTGCAATAAAAGTGTTTTTAAAGACTTCTTTGAATCAACAATATCATTATTTCAGTGCTTAGATTTATCTAACTTTGTAAGATGTCTAGAGCAATACAGTTTCTGTGAAACTCAGATTAACAATTCTTGCTGCCATATATATTTGACAACTAATTAACAGCTCCCACATTCATATGGCTCCTTGGAAGCACTTCAGACGCATCGTAGTCATCCTAATCCAGAGATCTGGAATGACAAAGTATTAGAGAAGGAAGGGATTGGAGAGCTCATGAAATGCAACTTTCTCCTTATTTGCAAACTATATCTCTACCCTGGAAAATGGGTGCTCAGCTTCTGCATGCACTCCTGGACAAGGAGAGAGCCAGACCAATGCCGGAAACTGTTACTTGGAAAAACCATCATTGTATAGAGCTGTTCACTTCTAACTTCACAGTTCTGACCTGAAGACTAATCTCCTTGCCCTCATAGCTCTCAAAACATTTCAAAACATCTCAAAGTTGCACATATCTACTTCCTACTGCTGTCCCTCCCAAAACATAGTTTTTCTATGTCCCTTTTACCCAAGACTTCTTTTTCTAGACCTACTGTAATTCCAAAATAAGAATGTTTTTTCTCTAGAGAGAAAATACTATTTTTTAAAGGAGTTATTGATTTCTTTTAGAATTTAAAATTAAATGTTTATTATAGAAAACCTAAAGATTTTGTTTTATAATGTATAAAGTACTTACCAGGCACCACATGTTCTTTTAATGAACTCATTAGTCAATGGGTTACTTCTGCCAAGCAAAGGCAATATCATATTCATCTTTGAGTCCTCAAAAGCTAACAGGTTGCCAGCATGTGATGAACATTCAATAAATGTTTGCCTTAACTAATGAAATCTAAGACACCTCAATTGAATTTTTTCAAGAGAATATTAATGTGTTTATTGATTACACATGATAATAGATGATACACTTGCATCATTCCCATCTATAATTTTATCTGGTACCATAATTCAATTTAGATATATTGCATAGGATGTGCCAACAATCATTAATAACCAAATAAACTCCATGACTCTACTTGGGTGACCCTATTAATGGTGAATTCCAGGTCACAACACAGCAACTGCCAGTTCAACTACCCCAAGGATCCTGAAGACAATGGTTTCTGTGCCCAAGCAGGTTGTAAATAAATTTCAAATGGAATCACCCTGAAGGATTCTAACTTCATACTGTTGGGGTAATTTACCAATATGACTTCAGAAAAGACTAACTTTACATAGCACATTAAAAAAAACCAAATTTATTCAGCGTCACGATCAGACTATTCCATTTAGCAGTCAACAGCATGGGTGGGGGAAAAAATATATATATACACATTAAAACCCTTTGTAGGAATGCTTTACACTTTCCACAGAACAGAAACTAAAATGGCCTGTTATACAATTAGTCACATATACAGTCCGTGTGTTTTTTGCCCATTCACATGAGTGTTACCTAACGCATGTCTTATTTTGTAGCAGCCGGGCCCTGTCACTGGCTTAGTTCACAATCTATTGTAACCTGTAGCTTCCCTGTCACTTCTCTGGCTCTCCTCTCCTCCTAAGCTTTGTTTCCTGGAAGTAATTAAAACCTGCCACTGACATAGTTACTGCTACTGCTGGAACCGCCATAGCCACCTTGGTTTTGTGATTTGGCAAAGTACTGGCCTCCACCACAATAGGGGCCAGAGCTTCTGCCTTCAAAATTTCCTCCTTTCATAGGCCCAAAATTTGGAGACTGATTGTTGTAATTGCCAAACTCATTGTAGCTTCCACCACCTCCCAAATTGCTTCCATCATTACCAAATCTATTATAGTCATCCCCGCTGCCACCATATCCATCACCATCATGGCTGCCACAAAATCCACCTTAACCACTGAAGTTTCTTCTATGAACAAAATTGTCATTCCCACTAAAACCACCTCTACGACCACCTTCAAAGTTTCTAGAACCACTTTGTCCTCTTTGCCTGGACAAAGCACTGGCCATCTCTTGCTTAGATAGGGCTTTCCTTACTCCACAGTTGTGGCCATTCACAGTATGGTATTTCCTAGTTACAATCTTGTTGCAAAAGCAAAACCTCTCTTCTTGCCACTGCCTCAGTGAGTCCTAATTTCAATCATTTCCATTTGCCCATACTGTTCAAAATAATCTCTTAGCTGATATTCTCCACTGTCTTCTTTAACACCATGGACTAAAATCTTTTTCACAGTTTAGTGGGCACCAGGTCTTTGAGAATTTTCTCTTGAGACAGCCTGTCTGGTTCCACAATTCTTCCATCCGCCTCGTGTGGCCTTGCATTCATGGCTGCATCCACCTCCTCCGCTGATCCAAAGCCTCTGCAGCGCTTGGTGTTTGGATCTCTCATCAACACACAGTCTGTGAGCATCCCCATTGCTCCTCAGACTCTCATAGTTGTTTCAAAGCTCAAACCTCTGATGAAGAGCTTCTGCAGCTGTTCTGGCTCATTGGGAGACTCTGACATTGAAATTACAACTGCAGGAGGGGAGATTTTAATGATGCTGGGTGGTGTCCACCAGTAGAAAGTCAATTGAATTTTTAAAAACCCTGTCATTTTTAATTAATTGCATAATAAACACCTCGCTAGTCCAAGATCTGCAAATGAATGAAAGGCCAGTTGTTTGTATAGAACAAAGGTGTTTCCTGGATGTAATATGGATGTTCTGTGCTACTATTATTTCCCCAATAATTTTTATTTTGCATAAAATCCATTATTTTTCAGGATAATATTTTTACTAATTTTCTGATTATATATAAAGCCAGGGGTCTAATCCAGGTATTGTATTTCATCCCTCTTTTATAAACATTATACTAGAGGTATATTTTCCTTTGATAGCCCATTTTAAAAATTCTTTCATTCATTAAAATCTTAGCTATTAATAACAATAACAAAAATCTTGCAGCTGGACATCCTGCATCTTGGACACTTTTGAAAGCACTTGCAAAAGGCATTAAATTGTCATCATCCAATCCTTGTGAGATATGTATAATTCCCTAGTCTTTCTTCCTTTTATATGTCATAATTGCCTTAAAAGCATTCCTTGACCTAAGAAATACCTACTTAACACATAGTTGCCACACCCCAAACTCTCCTGGAGAGTTATTTCCCCTGAGGGAGCCCCGAAGCAAACTATTTCTGAGACCAAGACTATTCTGACCCAAAGATTTGAGAGTGTCTTAGCCATCCCCACAAGAACCCAAATAGTAATCCTCATTTCTGTAACCAGTTTATTCAGGCCCCAGAGACCACCTCTATCCTGTCCAACTTTAACAATGAAATTGGGCTGTTAGGGTTTATGTAAACTTCGGATCTCTTCAAAGCTGGCCAAGCAAGTTCCCAAGGTAATAAGCCATGAGACAAAGCATCGGCATGGGCAGCCTGCTCTAACTCCTACTGCTGATGATCTCCTATCTGTTGAAAGGCTACCTGCTACAAAGGCCTCAGGATCAAAGTGCTCAACCCCAGCCCCTCTAGGGTGATTTGGCCGGTGCTGATGGAAACCTGGGAAACAAATAGCAACCAGGAGTCACTTCATTCCCTAAAATAAATCATTTCATTCAAGAAATATATATTGTGCTTTCCTGTGTAACAGACATAAATAATTTTTAAAGTTTAATTTTGAGTAAATTAAGCTTCTTTGCATCTTTCCTCATAGTGTGACATATTTCTGAGAACCATCGGAGGATGAAGATGATTATCTCAGAGAAGTATCAAGCCTGCATATCAGGTTGAGGTATCAGTTTTCAGAATATCTTTTTGTTGTTTCTAGACTTTTTTATATCTTCTTTCTTACATTATGTAATTATCTGGGTTAAATCCTTGGGCCCAAACCCTCCATGTTATGAATTTTATCCATTGCAGTGGATGTTGTTTTCATCTGCCCAGCATGTTACAACCTGACAGTGTTCATTTTTTTCATTACAGCTTCCATATTTCTCTTCAAATGTAATATTTTGAAACTCATTTGAAAACATTTTTTCTCCATAGAACTCTCTATTTATTTGAATTGTACAAGTTCTTATTGATAGTGATAAAGAGACCATAATGACTCAGTAAATCCAAGGTTTAAACCTAAATACTTTCAGGGCTAGATATTGAATTAAGCTATGCTTCAATAGACAGATTTCTGTAGATTAACCATCATAATTTTTTTGCTAGGTAAATGTCTCAAAGAAAATTATTTTGCAGAGGTGAAATTGTTAAGTACATAATTGTAAATAGCACCTACAGTGTTTCAAATGTTAAAAGAAAAAAACACACAACAGTTTCATACCCAAATTTTAAAAAAAAAGAATATACAATAGATTTTTCCCTTTAGTTTCTGTTTCTGTGTTTGTTCACCAAAAGCTTAGTAATTTAAAGGTACATGAGTTATTGCATAGTTATCTTTAGAAAAAATCAAATAATAGACTTTGAATACAGAGAAAAGAAAACAAAGACACAATGCAGAAGGAGTCAAATTAATACATAAAAAAATAAACAGTTGACAGTCATTGCCCTTGCCAAATTGGTTCCCACAAAGGATCTCAAATCAACTATCAAGTTTATGGGGTAATAGTTAATAATTTTGTATTCTGAAAGTTGCTGTATTTCTTACATTTGTGTCAGTTCTAGTGATTATCAGAAGTTGTCTCAATTATAAGTATTATTGCATGATATAGTACAACCAATTTATAATTCTATAATATATTCATATGTTCTTCCAAAAAATATTTACTGTGTACCTACTAAGAGCCAGGCACTAGGCTATGTGCTGGAAATAACAAACAAAGGCAAAACAAACCACCGTCTCTGTGCTCGTGGATTTTTTAGTCTAGAGGTGCATTAAACATTAATATCATAAGTATATCATTGCAACTGTGCTTAAGTGCCACAAGGCAAAGGTCTAGGGTGTTATAAAAATGGGTACCCAGAGGAACTTGAACTGAACTGAGAGGGAGAACAAAGGCTGTTTGTCTTCTAGGTTTCCAGGGAGACAGTGCGGTGGAATGCAAATACAGTCTTAGTAGCTTTTCTGTTTTGTTTGTTTTTCAAAGGTCTGGTGAATTGAATTTGCTCAATTTAGGGTTATATTATGCTGCACCCCTCCCAAAGAAAATTATTTTAAAAATCAGGTGCTTTCTTTCCCAGCTGGCATAGCTCAGTGGTTAAGCATCGACCTATAAAACAGGAGGTCACGCACATGCACAGGTTCCAGGCTTGATCCACAGTGTGGGGCAGGCGGGAGGCAGTTGATCAATGATACTCTCTCATCATTGATGTTTCTGTCTCTCCCTCTCCGTTCCTCTCTAAAATCAATACAAATATATATATTTAAATCAGGTGCTCTCTTTACCTTTATGCAAGCTTAAGCCTTTAAGTAAAGAATCATGGCATAGAATAGTAGAGATAAGATCTTTCTTGAGACTCGTCTTCAAATCTGTACCGTTTACATTTTTTAAATACCTGCCACATTTAAAAAACATGCTTAAACAGAATGCAAAGAATGGATACTAAAAAATTACCTCTTGTTTTGTATAATAAAATATTCATTATGATAAGTAATCTTGGTTTTGACAAAGCATCAGAGAGATGCATAACTCCTGGGAAGCTGAAACTAATACAAAACAATATTGAATGTAAACTGTAATTTTTTAAAAAAGAGAGAAGCATAACTCATATATAATAGAGTAGATTTACATATTGCAGAAACAGCATTATTTTCAACCATCTAAAGGATGGCATCTTTTTGTCATGGATCTATATGTCAAATTACAAGTGTTCAAATATCCAAAAACTTCCTAATTCTGCTCAACACCATTTAGACTTTTAAAAATAAACTTAACTGAGAAAATACATAAGGTTAATTCACCCTGAAATCTTCTGCATTTGTATGGATTTGAAAGTTTAAATATTTTAGAAATCTAAGATAAATAAGATGTACTTAACTTCCTTCCCTTGTCTTATCCCTTGTATTGAATACTAAGCAACATGGGGAGTCAGTACATAGCTACATGTACATTTAGAAAAGAGTTGCTTTTGCCTGGATGGTCTGAGTGGCTTAGCCTGGAGGGAATGTCAACATCTTCCTACTGGTTACCTAGCTAGTCCTGTCCCTCTCCCTTTTTTGTTTCAGGGTCTTTGCCACCTCTCACATCTTTTCACCTTCCTACTAATGAGTTCTGAGAGTATGGACTTACCTTATGACTAAAACAGGTATAATTTGCCTTCATTTCTGAATATCAAAGCAAGGCATTAGAGCACAATTCTTCTTTTAAAGGTCACAAAGCAAGAAATATAGAAAAATTAGGAAACTCTTAGCAATGTGGCAAACTATGCTAATACCCCCAAATTCTGGATAAAATAATATCAATGAATGAAATCAAAGAACTAAATAAATGGAACTATATCCCTTGTACATGAATAGGAATACTCAATATTTTCAAGATATCAGTTCTTCTTAAATTGATCTATAGAGTCAATGCAATCCTTATCAAAATTCCAGAAACTTATGTTATGGATATCACCAAACTAATTCTGAAGTTTATGTGGAGATGCAAAAGACCCAGAACAGCAAACACAATATTGAAAGAGAAGAACAAACTTGGAGGACTGATGCTACCCAACTTCAAAATGTACTATATATTTGCCTTTACCAAGAGAGGGTGGTATTGGTGAAAAACTATATAAGTAGAGCAATGGAACACAATAAAGATTTCATAGTTAGAATCAACTGATCTTTGACAAAGAAACAAAGCCAATGCAATGGAACAAAGAATAGTCTCTTCAACAAATGGTGCTGGAACAATTAGACAGCCACATGACACACACACACAAAAAGAACCATGACACAGATTTTACAGACTTCACAAAAATTAACTCAAGATGGATCATAGATCTAAAGGTAAAATTCACAACTATAAAAATCATAGACAATAACATAGGAGAAAACCTATATACAACAGTAAAGACTTGATCTATGAAAGAAATGATTGATAAGCTAGACTTCCTTAAAATTAAAAATTATTGCTCTGCAAATGATACTGTCAAGAGAATAAAAAGACAAGCCACAGAATGGGAGAAAATATTTGCAAAAGACATCTCTAATAATAAAAGCGTAATATGCTAATTAGACTGGACATCCTTCCGGACAACCTTCCGGATGAAGCTGGGGCTGCGAGGGAAGCCCGGGTCCTGGGTGCCGGCAGTCAGGGGAAGGAAGGCCTACTCTTGCACAAATTTCGTGCATCAGGCCTCTAGTATGTAACAAAGGGCTGTTCTCCAATATAGAAAAGGAGCTCTTAAAACTCAACACTAAGAAAACAAGGAGTTCAATTCAAAAATGAGCCAAAGACCTTAACAGACACCTGACTAAAGGAGATGTACTGACATCAAAAATAGTCAAAGGTGCTCCACATCATAAGTTATCAGGGAAATGCAAATTAAAGCAACAGTGAGCTACCACTGTGTACATGTTAGACTGGCCACAATCTGAAACACTTACAGCACCAAGTGCTGGAGAGGATGGGAACCAACAGGCATTCTCACACATTGCTGGTGGGAATGCAAAATGGTACAGCCACTTTGGAAAAGAGTTTGGCAGTTTCTTGAAAAACTAAACATACCCTTAGAATATGATTCAGCAGTCACACTCTTTGGTATTTACCCAAAGGAGTTGAAAACTTTGTCTATACAAAAACCTGCACAAGAATGTTTATAGCAGCTTTATTCATAATTTTCAAAATTTGGAAGCAACCAAAAGATGTCCTTCAGTATGTGAAGGGATAAATAAACTGTGGTACATCCAGACAATAGAATATTTATTCCGTGTTAAAAATAAATGAGCTATCAAGCCATGATAAGACATGGAGGAACCTTAAATGCATATGACTTAGTGAAAGACGTCAATCTGAAAAGGTTGCATACTGTATGATTCCAATTATATGACATCCTGGAAAAGGCAAAGCTATAGAGACAACAAAAATATAAGTGCTTGCCAGGGGTGCTGGAATGGGGAGTCAGGGGCGGGGAGATGAATAAGCAGAGCGCAGAGGATTTTTAGGGCAGTGAAACTATTCTGTCTGATATAATGATGGATATATGTCATCAGACATTTGTCCAAATTCATAGACTGTATAACACCAAGAGTGATCCTTAAGGTAAACTACGGACTTTTATGATGTGTCAGTATAGGTTTATCTTTGGTAAAAAAAAAAACATGTCTCACTCTGGTGAGTGATGAGATAATGGGGAAGCTGTGCGTGCATGTCTGGAGCAGGGGACATATGAGAAATCTCTGTACCTCCCTTTCAATTTTGTTGCAAACTTAAAACTGTTCTAAAACAATAAAGTCTTTAAAAAATAGTATGGTGAATCATAGCTTGGGCAGAAAGACAGAAAAGGAATCCTCAAGTGATCAGAAACTATAAAAGAACTCAAAACCAGGATAAAAAGCATGAGCTGATGATACTCAAGAACAGGGAGAATCAAAAGGAAATGAGTCATGGCTTTCCTTAATGTTTGTCTTCAATTTCACCTATTCTTACACTAATCAGTATTTTCTATTCTTTCACTCATAAAAGCTATTTTATTTTATGTATCTAAGTGATTTTATAAATATTTTTATTACTTTGCATGAGAAATATAGTGTTTTTTGCTCTTCTTAAATATTTTGTAAAAGTTAATCAGAAGAAACTTGATTCTCAAAAGTAAGATATCTTGTAAAATTTTTATGTCACTAATATCATTAACTGGTATGCTTAGGAGAAGGCACTCTTTAATGATTATTAGAAAGATACAAATATAAGTTAAAACCCACAGGCTCCAGTTTCCATTGACTTGACTGTAATCCTGAGAAATTCACTTGATATTTCTCTGTCTCAATTTAGCCATTTGTAAAACCAATTTAATAATATTCTTAATTTACTTCTAATGGCAGTAGGAGACTTAATTAATGTTGGTAAACTAATTTTCTGTGGTTAAAAAGTCTAAATAATTATACACTACTTTAGTGTTCTTAATTTTGAAAGTATTTTAAGATATTTAGATGATTAAATCTGAAAACTCTTTGAGACTTGTTTTAATTCAATTAACCACACTATATTTTAACTTTGAACGCATATATATGGCTTTTCAAAATGATAAAATCTCTTTCATTTAATTAAATTACACTAAAATGTCCTCTCCTAAAACTCTTTGTACCTCATTTCTTACATGTATCTATTGTTTTGTTATCACTTTTTATTTTATGCAATATGTTTTAGCCAATATATTTAAAACTAAGAGAAGTTATTGTCAGTTGAAAATATATATCGGTAGATTTTAAATAACTTTAAATTGGCCTCAATCATCTTATTCCTTTGAATGGTGTGAAAATGTGTGAACATGTATAGGGTGCCCCCAAAAAATGTATGCACATACTTTGAATAATTATAAAGGCAGTGTTTATTAAAAACATTTCTAACAGCTATCAGCTGTTAGAAATAAACTTCGTTACAAAATGTAATTGATGTAATAGATCAGGTAAAACAAAATAGGGTTTGAGTATTTAAGAATAAAATACATATTGACTTATATCTCTTCTTCAATAAGTTAACAGGAAAAATAATTTAAGAAAAGTGACTTTTGTCTGCGTTGTATTATAGTGCCTCTTTTTTCTAATATCCTAGCCTTAGTTTTGCCTAATGCATTTTCCTCACTTCCTTTTATGTCCCCAAATGATCAGATCTCCTTCTGAGAAAAAAAAGTAATGTGATGAAAACGGCCTTAAAATTAGCTCTCCGCAAGAGATGACATAAAATATCAGTGCAAAGAAGGAGATAATAGAGATCTAGGGAAAGCATTTCAGGGTAGGTATTCTCGAGCATTTTCCTGTCTTTCCTAAAGAAAGGCAGAAATTGTTAGTCCTCTAATCATACTTTGTATAAGATTCTGGTATTCCAAGAACGAGGGACATTTGCAAAGTCTGCCTTCACTCACTGAAGCGTTGCTTTTTCCAAGGGCTTTACACATTCCATGGGTGAGGACAGCCTGTGTATCCAGCTCCTTCCATTTAAGAGCGTCTGTGCTCATTATTGGCCCTGCCCCTCTGTTCATTTCCTTAGCCATTAACTTAGCTACATGTTCTTTCTAATTAAATCTCTCATCAAAACATTTGTTGGTGCTTTGGGGGAAATACAAAATTTGGTCAGGCTTCAATTGTCCTCTTGGGCACTTGTGTTGTACATTTTTC
This sequence comes from Myotis lucifugus, assembly GCF_000147115.1. Lineage (NCBI taxonomy): Eukaryota > Metazoa > Chordata > Mammalia > Chiroptera > Vespertilionidae > Myotis > Myotis lucifugus. Next base: position 2,813,996 of record NW_005871107.1, on the reverse strand, counting down.
CTTTCTTCCTCCTCCACTAAGTCAAGGTGTGAGTGAGGAAGACTTGTATGGCACCATGCTGGAAAGGGGTGTTGAATCAAATTATGAAAAGCCCCAAAGGTTGCACCAAGGAATTTTGTACTTTATGAAATGTGGCAGTGGGGAACTGTGAGCGGCATTTGAGCAGTGGAGTCTAATATTCTAAGTGTACTTAGAGGAAATATCTAAAAGATTAAATAATTGAATCTTGTTATTTTAAAATAAATAGTTTTAAAGGGTGGGGATTAAAGCAGAGAGAATGAATTAGGAGATCAGTGTGTGTGTGTTTTAATCAGTGTGGCAGTGATGAGGGCCTAAACTAAGATGATGCTATTAGAGATGGAGAGAAAAAGAGAGATGAGAGGGAGATTTCAGAAGTAGAGATTGGAAGAGTCAGAGAAGGCTTTGAAAAGGAGGACTAAGAGGATTGGGATGGCAATAGCAGAAGGAAGACCTCAGGCATGCTGGGGTGTGAAAAGCCAGTGGGTCAGTCAGATGAGACTAGAGGGGGAAAGAGATGAGGGCTGGAGGGAGAGAATCTGGTATGGAGGATGTTAAGAGAAAGTGAAAGAGCCAAGGAAAAAGCATAGAGGAGAACAGAGGGAGCAGGAGGGAACAGAAAGCTCGCCAACAGAGGAGTTAAAGTGAGTGTGGGGACAGCAAAGTCGAAGAGAGAAAGTTGAAGAAGGAAACGAGTTCAGCAGTCTCAGAGGTGTCTGAGAGATCAAGAAGGATGAGCATGAAAAAGAGGCCGTCAGATTTGCCCCAGAGAGCGTGGCTTTGGTCCTGGCCATCTGGACAGATTATCCAATTTTCCATTTTCTTTGTCACTGCTCCTCTCTCTGGCATAAAGAATCGAAAGTTGACTCTAAAGACACAGTCAACACTGCTGCATATCAGCCTAGTCTCTTCCCTCTGTTTGATGGCCTATTGTCTTGTTTGTCTCTCGAACTTGGATTGTGAAACCAAAGTTTGAACCACATTGACTCTTAAGCTCTATAAAATTCTGAGTACCTATTGTCTAAATGACATGAAGTGGGCATTGCCAAATTAGGTATTTTTCCAAGGTGCAATGTTGGTTATTATAATTTCAGCCCAATAAAGGTGTGAATAAAATGTTTCTTTTCAGAACAGAACTTCAGTTTTCTGGGAAGCACTTTTTATCATAAATGTACAAGCACCTCTTTAGGAATAAATGCCAAATGATCTGTCCAGAAGTGGCCATTTACTTCAAATCAGTGAATAGCCTCTTTTCACCTGTCTTACTTTACAATGAGTTTCATTATCTATCAGGCCATTGCTGTCTGCTTTCTTTCCTAAGTGGAAACATGCACCTAAAAACACAAAAGGGCACAGAATTTAAAAGTCACCTGTCTTCCAGCAAAGATAATAGTCACCATTTGCCCAGCCTGTGTCTTTGCCAGCTCTATAGCTCTCCTCTGTGGCTGGCATAATGTTTTGTTCCAACTGGGTAGATTGCCAGATGTCCATGTGGTGTGTTTTACCGTTAGAAATAGATTTACTGGGAGGCTAATGAGGGTTAAGCTCACACAGGCCCTATCCATATCACATGTTATAAAATTTGCAAAAGTGAGATATTTTAACAACAATCAGCTCTGAGCTCCTTCTTTTTCCACCTTGACTTTCCACCCTCCATCGTATTTTCCCTCCTTGTCTGTTGGTGTTGGGGCCCTGGGTATCTTTGGAATCCAGGCAAGAGAAACTTAAGTTTGGGCATCATTTAGTTTGAGATGGCACTTCCATATTATTGCTAGCTGTTCTTGTGAAGGAATGGCTTCGAGGAATCTCCCACCACCCACTTCTAGGCCAACTCCCCCAGGGTCATGACAGAGAGAAGGTTATACTGTGATGTGAATGTGTCCTAGAGAGTCTGGCACCAGAAGTGTGCAGGTGGCACACCAAAACAAATCTCACGGCTCCTGTGGGAAAGAAACTTAGCAGTGATTTCCCCTAATTTGACAACAATCCTGAAATATAAACAGTAATGAGTTGTGATGCTGCGAGAAACTGTTCGAAGCTGACAATAATAAAAAAAAGGCAAATTTCAATTAAACATGTTAACAGGAAGACAATTATTTTTTATGTCTCTCTATTGAAAAAGAAACTACAAAATAGTCATCATATGAAGTGGCCATCAAAGAGTTTGCAGCAAAATAAACGTAGGAAGAACATATCATAGAGGTGGGTCCATAATTAGTAAAAATAGTGTATTATTTATATCATTTTTCTGTCATTTGTGATGCAAGTAGGACCGGCTTCATGTGTATATACTCTGTGCAGTCACATAGGGCCCTACACTCAGAAGGGCCCAGAGCTTGGTTTAATGCTGCTGTTGTCATCTTGAAATTCTTAATTTTTTATGAAGGGACTGTGGAGTGTCATTTTGCACTGGGCCCTGCAAATTATGTAGCTGGTCCTCACAACAGCCTCTCTGCTGCTGGTGAGAGCAGACAAGAATTAGTGCAGCAATTGAATAGAGAAATGACAAGCCCTAGATGCAAAAGTATTTCTCAACTTTTAAAAATTTGTAATTCCTGTGATTTCTCATTCTCAATAAGCACTTTCATACTTATTATTGATTTCATAAATGGGTTTCTTTTCCTTAAAGAACACCCCCCCAGGCCAAATTGTGTAAGTTTCGGACCCCCCAAGATCTCTCCCATGGTATGTGTCCTTCAGGCTTTAGTTATCCAGACTGGATAACAGCTGGTCAATTATTCAGACTCAATTCCTGCCGTCTGTCCAACTTGTGATCATTTCTCAGCTTTTTTGCTTGTACTTTCAGCAGAGGCTGGGAAGATGTGGTGGGAGAAAAAACACAAGCTGACCGATTCTCATTTGTTAACAGCTCCAGAAATCAAATAGGAAGTGCAGAAGTTGAAAAGAAGGGGTTTCGATATTGTTTGCCACTTTCTTTTTGAGGAGGCTGGCCCTATACCCTCACTTCCAAGCTCCACTGCTGAAGGGAGGTGTGTTTATTTGTCTAATAATATCCTGATCTTGTCTTGCCTACGGAGCTCCTTTCAAGTTACAGGAGGACATTTCTAAGTTGTGAATTTCCCTTGCTCTTTTCCTTCACTCCGCTGTGAGCTTGTTATGGTTGGGAAGCTGGAGACAGTAGCCAGCTCATTAATTCAGCTTTAGAAAGGGGTGTATGTGGGTGAGCAGAGCCAAAGCTTAGATCTGTGTGACCTTTCTCACACACGTCGTTCTCTCCGTCGACGGGAGTGACAGCCCCTAAATTCAATCTCACTTTGGTACAGTGCTCTCCTACCAGTCTGTTTTAAGGATGAATTCACACACATTTTTCACTTTTATTAAAAGGCACAATTGTTTTTCTTAAGCTGGTAAAATTCTAAAAGTACTCATTCCTTTGGATAATGTGATGGATTGTTTCTTAACATGCACAGTGGATCTTCACCAGTATTTACCACGGTTAGTATATTCCAAATAAAAGAATGTGTGAAACAGTGATTAAACTCTAATTTTCTTTATGAAATTGACTACCCATAAATTCTAAAGAATTTGGGAGAAAGCTAGCTAATGGTATAGGGAGTTTCTTCAATATATTAATTATCATTTTTTAGAGGAGGTTTGAAATTAGATTCAGATTGCAAATTTCAACTTTGTATGGGCTCCCCACTGCTAGCTGGTGAAATCTTCTGGCTTCTGGGGATGAAGCAATTTGGCTTCCGTAATAGGACGACGAGAAACTATTTCCCTGGTAGAATAACAGGTCTGCAGCCTGAGATCCAGGAATCCAACATTTGCTCTTTGACTGGGTCACCAGTAGGACACATTAAATGCAAAGAAAACAGGCCTGGAAAAGCAGCGATCCGCCTGTGCATTTCAAATCTATTCTAAAGCAAACTCATTTTACTTGGTTCCTCAGATGTGGCTCACAAAATTGTATTTTCCTTTCTATAAAAAGAATTAACTTTCTAATGGTTTCAAGGCATGTAAGATATAGATACAGGTATAAGTGTAACCAGACAACCAAGGGGTCTGGGCTGCCTGTCACTACTTTAGTCAATCAAGCAGAGACAGGGTTGAATCGTATATGAGTGTTTATTCCAATAATGCCGGCAATATGGGAGAGCAGCAGTCGTCCACAAAAATCTGCTCTACACCCCACCATAAGCCAGCTGCTTATATTGGGTAGAAAGACAAAGATTACGTGGGAAAGTAGGAATTACAGGTATGGGAAAGTGGGTACTGGATAATCATTACAGATTACAAGTCATGCAGGTTGGGGGTGGGGGGGTTACAGAGGGCGGGGGCCCCAGGTGCCCAAGGACCAGATTACAGTTAATAAGGGCTGGAGGTTGTAAAGAGCAGGTGCTTCCAGGACTAGAATGTCTCAGCCATGAGGCTGTAAATCTTTTCATAACGATAGGCAGTTCTCAGGACAGGAGGATGGACTGCATTCCAGTGGTTAGCTCCCACGTCCCAGGGCATACAACTCCCAGCCAAGTGAAAATGTGCTTTCTAATCAGAACAGAAGCATCATGGTTAACAGAACATGATTAATATCTATAATAATAAAAGTATAATATGCTCATTAGACCGGATGACTGAACAGTGGAACGACATTCCAGACGAAGCTGGGGCTGTGGCGGCTGTGAGGGCCGAAGCAGCTGGGGCTGCAAGGGCCCGAGCCCCTTGCACAAATTTTCGTGCATTGGGCCTCTAGTTTCTTATCATTATACTTAGTTTTCAATATTCTGTTTCTGCCTCTAACAGATGTAGATAAAGATGTAGAGGTAGAGGTAGAGGTAGAGGTAGAGGTAGAGGTAGAGGTAGAGGTAGAGGTAGAGGCAGAGGTAGAGGTAGAGGTAGAGGTAGAGGTAGGTGTAGGTGTAGATGCAAGTGTAGGTGTAGATGTAGATGTAGATGAAGATGTAGATGCAGGTGTAAATGTAAATGTACACACATAGTGACACTCCTCAGACCCCAGCCACACAGAGGTTCCAGTGGATTCTTTTTCCAGGCTTAAAGTGAAGGTTTTGATGACAAAACATGGGGTGATGAATTGCTATGGATGCACCTTATTTGACCTTTAGGCATAATTTTAAAGCTATGCCTAACAGGACACAGCTTCCACCTTTACAAGTTAAATATATACTGGTTGACTGCCTGACTTCACACTCAATTATCAACCTCTCTCTCCACAGGGGAGATTTCCCCAATGGAGATTGTTGATTAAGTCATGGCATCTAGTTTTCAAATATACCTCCTTGCTCAGTTTCTTGGAACTTCCTACACAGTTTCAATTAATTTTACTGCTTCTTTTGGTTACTTGAAAGGGGTGAGGGTGGGGACATGAGGGATGCAAAAAAGAGAATAGAATTTTGTAACAGCTTATCAAAATTATTTTGCCTCATGGGGTTTTCTGTTGCCCTTTCTGCTGTGTCTTTGAGTGTTTGGAAGCAATTTATGTCGCGCTAAGACTGTTTTTCTTTCCAAAGTTCCTACATTTGAAATTCAAATCTCAACTGTCAGCAGGCTCTTTGCTCCAACTGTGCCTTTTCATAAGGCCCTTAGCAGGATCCCTTATGGCATATTCCTCAAACCAGAAGCTTCCATACTCCAAAAGCCCAGAAGACTCCTATTCTAGCCAGTAAGTAGAGAGAGGTTTAAAACAGTGGGCTTCTTGCTTTCATTTGGCAGTTCCCACTGAGAGTTCTTTGCCTCAAATTCAGGTCATATCTTCTGTGGCTTCACACACCTCTTATGGCTTCATACTCTGCTCTGGTTTTGTCTTGTTCATTCCTGTGCCTGGGTTGACAGTGACTAGCTAGAATGAGGACTCAAGCCTAGTAACTACCCAGGAAATATTTCTCATCTCTCTTTTTTTTTTATCTTTTGACATAAGGTTGGCAATACTTTCTAAGAATAAAAAAACATGAGATTTCTAAATCTTAAGTAATCACAACTTTAATCAAACTTACCAACCTATGTTATTATGTTTGTATAGTCTCTTGAACTATTCAACTTTGTATAAGACTAGAATTTTCTTTTTCTTACCTTTGCTCATCCAAATGGATGCTATTTTACTACATTCTTCAGGCAAGAAGGCCTGGGAAAGAAGCATCGGAATGGCCATATGGCAGGGGGCACAAAGTGTAGAGGTTTTTGTGCCATGTGTTGACACACCCCACAGAGAAGAGGCAGTAAATAACTACAAATACAAAATGACCCAGCCCATGACACCATCAACCACCTCAGAACTGGCATGATTGCCCATAAATGGAGTGGAAGATGCATGTGGGCCCAATGGACTTTCACTTACCAAAGTCATTCTAGTTATTGCTGCCTCTGAATGCCCAACCTGCTAGCAACAGAAACCAATTTGAGCCCCCAATATGGTTTATCCCTCAAAGAGACCAACTGGCCACTCGGTGGCAAGTTGACTACTTTGGACCCCTTCCATCCTGGAATTGCCTGTGGTTTGCCCTCACAGGGATAACCACCTATCATATGCATGGTTTTGCCTTTCCTGTCCTGAGAATCACAGGCTTGAGACCCATTCAACATGGTATCCAATTATGGGCAAGCTTAAGGAAAATGTTGAGGGAAAGTGTTGCCACCCTGAGGGACACAGTCATACATAATTTTTGTACCAAAGCAGGAAATTCTGGCAGAAAAATGTATTCTAAATGTTTTCTTCACTTTCCCTTCAATTTCATGCTGCTTCTCCCCACCCACCCCATTCCCATTGCCTGAATCCAACCTGGTGATACCATACCAAATAGTTAACCTCCTGTGACATAGATTAAGGCACAGAAAGCAGGAAATAAATCGTGAAGGATGGGTAAATGGAGACTATTGCACACTTACCTTCTTGACAATGAAATAGGGGTGTATGCCCATCACCACTGGCTATAGCACACACCAGACCATCGAGAAGCAACCAGCCTCAAAGAGAACAAGAATGACATTTTAAGGACAAGGCTAAAGTGCCAGCTCAGAGGCAGCACTCTGAAAGTTGGAGTATCGATCCTTCATGGTGCAGTAGAGACATTAAATCAGAGGCCTCCATATGGCACTGTGTCCTCACAGGAAGAATACATGGGTCAGGGAACCAACTGAAGGGTAATTCTTCCTTGCACCCTTATATTATGAACTAGATGCCCAGTGCACAAAATTCCTTGCACCACTGTATTATGAACTAGAGGCCCAGTGCATTGAGAGGGAGGATCAGGCCTAAGCTGGCAGTCGGACATCCCTCTCACAGTCTGGGATCCCTCACTCCTTACCACCCGACTGCTCGCAGCTCCTTACCACTCAGCTCGCTGTGTCTGCCCCTTGGTGAAGAGGGACCATGGGAGGCTCCAGGGTGTGTCCGGCCCCATCTAGCTCAGTCCCGATTGATCAGCTGGACCCCAGCAGCAAGCTAACCTATGGGTCAGAGCATCTGCCCCCTTGTGGTCAGTGCACATTATAGCGACTGGTTGAGTGGCCTTAGCATATCATTAGCATATTATGCTTTGATTGGTTGAAAGGCCAACTTGATGAACGAACACAGCATATTAGGCTTTTATTATATAGGATGCACTTGTGCGGGTGATCCTGGTCTGAGAAGGGTATGATCACCAAGGGCTCAGATCCCTCAGGAATGAAGGTTTGAATCACACCTTCCAAAGGTAAGCCACCAATTGGGACCTGCTGAGATGACAGCTGAGGATGATGGGAATTTATAATGAATAGGAGTGGGGGATGAGTACCAGATGTGGCCCTGAGGCCAACTGCAGTGACAGGGACTTATTCTGGTCTATCTTTAAGAGATAACCTGCTCCTCTTAAGTCTCTGCTGGGTAGAAAAGTAGATCTGCGCAGAGCAAGGGGTAGACTGTGCTGGCCATGAAAGGAAGCTTCTGGGATATTTTGCTGCAGAGAGAGTGCTTAATTGGCCATCTCAGATACTGCACACACTCTTGCCTAGGCCACCCTTGCCTGGGTTGCTGCACCCGGCTAATGACTGAGCCCAGCTGCTGTACTACAGCAGCATCTGCCTGTGAGATGAAGAACTCTTTTAATGGGCACCTCTTTACTGGAACCTCACCTCAGTGTAAAATTCTTCCTACCCAATCTAACTTCCTTCCTCTGCTCCCTCATGGGGTCTGACCTGAATCAGTCTAAGAACATCACTCCCTAAGGCCTTTCCTGAATGCAATAGTTGTTTGTTTTGCTCAGTAATTTGTGTTGGTTCACATCCTTCAAGAAGCAGGTGTGCCTTGGCTGGTTTGGCTCAGTGATTAGAGCGTCAGCCTGCGGACCAAAAGGTCATATGTTCTATTCCCAGTTAAGAGCACATACCTCAGTTGCAGGTTCAATCCCTGGCCTAATCAGGATGCTTGTAGGAGGCAACCAATCAATGTGTCTCTCTCATAGCGATGTCTCTACCTCCGCCCCCCCCTTCTTTCTCCCCTCCACTCTCTCTTAAAAAAAATCAATAGAAAAATACCCTCAGGTTAAGATTAAATAAATAAATAAATAAATAAGCAGATGCTAAAATGAGATCAGACATGCATAGATATATTAGGGGTACTACACATAAGAGATAAAGGGGAGGGAGGTGATTGAATGATGGCTTCACTGGTGGGCCCCAAAAGAATATGTCCATGTCTCAGAACATTTGAAATAAGGGTCTTTGCAGATGTAATTAAGTTAAGGATCTGAAATGACATTGCCCTACATCAGTGATGGCGAACCTATGACATGCGTGTCAGAGGTGACACACGAACTCGTTTTTTTGGTTGATTTTTCTTTGTTAAATGGCACTTAAATATATAAAATAAATATCAAAAATATAAGTCTTTGTTTTACTATGGTTGCAAATATCAAAAAATGTCTATATGTGACACGGCACCAGAGTTAAGTTAGGGTTTTTCAAAATGCTGACACGCCGAGCTCAAAAGGTTCGCCATCACTGCCCTACATTATCCAGGTTATCCCTAACTAAATTCAATGACAGGTATCTTTATAAGAGAAAGACAAAGGGATTTGAGGGAGAGAGAAGGAGAAGGGCATGTGAAGACAAAGGCAAAGATTAGAATTATGTAGCCCCAAACCAGGGAACTCGTGGAGCCATCAGAAGGTGACAGAAACAAGGGAAGATTGTCCCCGTAGTGCCTTAGGAGGGGGCACAGCTCTGCTGACACCTTGATTTCAGACGTTCAGCTGCCAGATCTGTGAGACAATAAATTTCTATTGTTTGAGGCCACCACCTTTGTGGTAGTTTGTTACAGGAGCCCTAGGAAATGAATACAAGTGGGGAGAACCTTTGAACCACAATGCAGGTCAAACTGCATAAAGAAGACAGGCAGGAAGAATTGGGTAGAAGAATCACTGACTTCAGTGCAGATCCAGGAAAGTTTTTGCTAAGCCAGTAGGGAGTCCTCACTCTCACTGAAGTTGTCTCCCTTTCTCCTTCATGGGTAGCAGTTCCACTGGTAAACCAATATACACAATGTTGAGCCAAACAGGCTAGCTGCAAAAGGAAGTATGCAGTTGTATTTTTTTCATGTATAGCTCAAATACAGGCAAAGAATTTTCTGTTGTTTATGAATGTCCACAGAAGTGGTATAACCATAAAAAGAACAAGATACCAATTATCACAGAAATGATGAAAGCAGTTACCTTAGGGGCAGGGGCTGCAATTAGGAGAGGTACAGGGAGCCTCCTTAGAACTGGTGAAATCTGCTGCTTTAGCCTGCATTACCCAAAATCAACCAAATTTTAAAATTTAATCTACATTTGTCCCACAAACTTGATAAAAGAAGGTCAACCTCACTAGTAAGTAAAGAAATATAAGTTAAACCAAGAGGTACCATTTTTTTCCTTATCAGTTTGGAAAAGATGTAAAGAATATACCCAGTTAAAGCTAATAATGTGGGGAAGTAGGTAAATGTATACATTTGGGAGTTGAATATGCACTGGTGGATTTTCTGGGCAAATTTTCAGCAATATATATCAAAACTTAAAACATGTATCTTTAATGAGCAAAGACCACAAGTATAAATTTATTTTAAGATAAAATGTTATTTTAATTTTAAAATTATTTTAATAATAATTATTTTTATATTCTTTACAATTATTTTAAGACTAGAGGCCCGATACATGAAATTCGTGCAAGAGTAAGCCTTCCTTCCCCAGCTGCCTGCACCGACTTCCCTCTGGCACCCGGGACCTGGGCTTCCCTCTGGCCACAGACACCCAGGACCTGGGCTTCCCTCGCAGCCCCAGCTTCGTCCAGAAGGTTGTCTGAAAGGACATCTGGAAGGACGTCCTGTCTAATTAGCATATTACATTTTTATTATTATAGATAATCAGACAAATCTGCAGATATGTATCAATTCATAAATACCTTTATAATAAGCATATTATTATAAACATAATATATTATTTTAAATATATTTATAATAATAAATATAACATTTTATAGCCATACTAGAGGCCCGGTGCACAAAAATTTGTGCATTGGGGGGGGTCCTTCAGCCCGGCCTGTGCCCTCTCCCAGTCTGGGACCCCTCGGGGGATGACTACCTGCTGGCTGAGGCCTGCTCCCCTGGGAAATGGGCCTAAGCTGGCAATCAGACATCCCTCTGGCAGCCCGGGAGCCCTCGGGGGATGTCCACTTGCCAGGGGGGAGCAGGCCTAAGCTGCAGTTGGACATTCTTAGCGCTGCTGAGGAGGCGGGAGAGGCTCCCACCACCACCGCTGTACTGGCAGCCATCAGCCTGGCTTGTGGCTGAGCAGAGCTCCCCCTGTGGGAGTGCACTGAGCACCAGGGGGCAGCTCCTGCATTGAGTGTCTGCCCCCTGGTGGTCAGTGTGTGTCATAGTGACCAGTCATTCCCAGTCGTTCTGCTGTTAGGGTCAGTTTGCATATTACCCTTTTACTATATAGGATGATGGAATACTGTTTAATCATTACAAATTATGATGTACAAATAGGTTTATTTATTCACAAGGAAACACGACCACAGTAGGTTAAGAGAAACAAAACAGGTGTGAAAACAATTTGTAAAGAAAGATGATTTTCTTTCAATTTTAGAGAGAGGAAGGGGAGAAAGAAAGAGAGAAAAGAAAAGAAACTCTGATTCGTTGTCCCACTTATTTATGCATTCATTGGTTGTTTCCTGTATGTTCCCTGACCAGGATCGAACCCACAACCTTGGCGTAATGGAACGACATGCTAACCAACTGAGCTATCCATCCAGGGCCCAAGATGATATTTTTATTAAAAATATGTATAGCTTTGGCTGGGTGGCTTAGTTGGTTGGAGCATACAGTAGGGATACTCAGAAGGTGCCTGAACTAGCCTTGTGGGCTTTGCCACTCTCCCTCCCTCCTAAAGGACTCCTAGCAAAAAACTCAAATAATTTAGCCTTCCTCAGAATCAAGGAGGAGAATGTCTTTAAGCAACTTCTGATGTAGGCCTGCAAACAACCCTGGTGTATGAGAGTGGGAGTATGAGAGAAATGAAGAGAATATAAAATCCAAATGAATCTCATTCTTTCTGACTCTTTATCAGCAGTGAATACTTAGAACAGTGATGGCGAACCTATGACACGTGTGTCTGAGGTGACACACGAACTCATTTTTTTTGGTTGATTTTTCTTTGTTAAATGGCATTTAAATATATAAAATAAATATCAAAAATATAAATATTTGTTTTACTATGGTTGCAAATATCAAAAAATTTCTATATGTGATGTGGCACCAGAGTTAAGTTAGGGTTTTTCAAAATGCTGACACGCCGAGCTCAAAAGGTTCGCCATCACTGACTTAGAACATCATAACCCAATAATTTATCCTGCCACATGGCTTGAAGGGGTATCCCTGGATGTAATGCAGAGAGTAACAGATTTCACCACTTCTGGGCACTTGATATAGAAGTTATTGGATGCCTTGTAGTAGAGATAGATACATTCTCAATCTATTAACCAAGGAGCGAGTTCAGGGAATGTAACAACTCCTGATTTGGAACAATCCTCTATCTTTCTTGTTCTAGCCTACATGCAACACTACTAGTATATCCTATAAAATGGATGTATTTTAACATATGCTTATTCATGAGTATTTCTCTAATTACTGAAAAATCCAAAGTGTAAATCTTACTGCTGCCTGGGTGATTATACTTATAAGCTCCCATGCTCATTACACAGTTTCTCACATTGACAACAGTGGTTCATTAATATTAAAGAGACCTGCAAGACCGTGAGTATTAGCTAATCATACCAAAGACTATCTTTGGAATCTGTCAAGCATAGACCTGGCTTCTATTTTTATAGCTTGATGTGCAGGATAGGCTGATCTGACTATTTTTAAAACTTATCTATCAATCCCACTTTGACTAGAAGAAAACCATCTGCTTTAATATGCACGCTTTAACCAAGGTAAATATCACCTGAGATTAATATGATTTGAATTACTATTTTTGAGAAGTAAAAAAAAAATGGCAAATACGTATTCTTTTCAGTTCTCTAGGCTATCAGGCCAACTTTTATAAAGCGAAAGGAGGAAGTCCTCCAGAAGAGTTTGTGTCATATAACAAGACAAGGAACATCCCTGGGGCAACCCATGTAGCCACTCTGCTCTCCCTTTCTACTGGGCGCAGGTGACATTCAAGCATGCAGAACATTTTTCTGCACATGGAGTTATATCCAGGGGATGTCCAGGGGATCTTCAGAACTGAATAGAAACATGTCCAAGTCAGGCTGCGGAGATTTCTTTGTATTGTTGAATAGCTCATTCTCTGATCACTATGCAGACATAGAATGGACATTAAAGGTTTCTCAGTGAGTTTCAGTATTGACTGTGTGATTCATTCCAATAATAAGTCAACCATTACCAGATGTCTGATTTATAAAAGACACCCTGATGGACGCTGTGGGAGAATCACAAAAGGCTAAGAGAACCTGCCCACAGGCCCCTACAACCTGGTTGGGAAGACAAGAGAGGCACTGACGAGAGCTGATAACCTATTAGTCAAAGGAGGCATATGTAGGGTGACATTTGTAGACACTGGGGCAGGCTTTGTAAGAAAATCTGAATTTCAAAGTCTAAATTTTGGTGTTATTTTACACAGGTTAATGCTCCCTGAGCCTTATTTCCTCACCTTTTCTGAAAGCAATTTCTGCATTTTATACATTCAGTAAACTAAGCAGCCAGGACTCAAATCCTCATTCCAAATTCAGGATTCTTGCATTGTTTGAAAAAATAGGAATTTCACCAAGCTTGCTGCCTGCAGAAGTGAGTGCATTTGTTATCATTGTTTTAGAAGAGGAGGGATTATAGTAGGATTTCATCCTTCATGAAAAGCCAAGGTGAAGTAGTGATTGATAACACATGAAGTTCTGCGAGAGCAAAATCTATGAAAAAGAAGGCAAGTCTATAGTGTTTCTTTAAAAACTTTCCCTCCATGTATATCTCTTATAGTTTACATTTAAGACTAATTCTTACCATTACAGTAGTCCCCCCCTCACCCCAGGTTTGCTTTCTGCAGTTTCAGTTACCCACAGCCTGAAAATATTAAATAGAAAATAGGGGAAATAAATAACTCATAAATGTTAAATTGCACACCGTTCTGAGTGGTGTGATGAAACCTCCCACTTCCCCACTCCTTCCCACCTGGGATGTGGATCATCCTTTTGTCCAGCATATCCACTGGACGCTACCCACATGTTAGTCCCTTAGTAGCTGTCTCAGATATCAGATCCACTGTGTGGTAGCATAGTGCTTGTGTTCAAGTAACACTTATTTTACTTAATAGTGGACCCAAAGCACAATAGTGGTGATGCTGCAGTTCAGATATGCCAAAGAGAAGCCGTCAAGTGCTTCTCTTAAGTGAAAAGGTATGTGTGTATAGGAAAGAAACATAGGATATACATAGGGTTCAATACTATTTATGGGGCAGGCATCCACGAGGGGTCTTGGAAAATATCCCCTGCAGATAAGGGAGAACTATTGTACTTTAAGACTTTAATTGAATTTAAATAGGCATTCATGAGTTTGGAAAGTTTGTCTCATGTTTCATGATCTTTAGGGAAAGCCTAATTAAATCGTGTCTTGTCCTGGTCTTCTAGAAAGCAGAGCCCAAGATGCGGATTAAGTCACTAACAATTTATTTCGAAAGTGCAAGCCTGGGCCAGTGAGTATAAAGGATAAAGAATAAAAGAAAAGAAAGGAAAAAAGAACGTGATGCAAAGTGTTACTGCCCTGGCTGTTGCTTCACAATTAGCTGTGGAGAAACACAGAAGGTGCTCAGCAGATGTGCCCACTCTGCAAGCACAATTTCTCCAGAAAGTTGTCAAGAAGGAAATGCTAAGAGGAGTCCACATGCCAGACAAAGGAGAGGGGATTATTAGTCACCGCTTCCCGTCTCCCTTTTCCCCTTTCTCAAGGTTCACCCCCACAGGAGGCTCGTTCCCCTGAACTTTGGGCTTGCATTAGTACATGCTCAGATCCTATCCCTGGCTGTCAGACCACTTCCTGCAGTCCGAAAGTAGAGGGCCAGCCAGTGCAGGAGAGAGGGAAGAGGCATCATTAGGAAGACTGGAGAGGGTGTGCCAGATTTGTGTCCAATAGAGATGGTTTATGCAACATAACTTATTTCTCTTAGCATTTCTCATAATATTTAACATAATGCCTTTTAATCAGTAAGTACACAAGAGCTATTAGTTCAGTGAGTTTAAAAGTCAGATAAGGCACCTCTAGGTCTACTGATGGCAATCACAAAAATTTCAGGTAAAGTGGCTTTAGCAGCATAATAACAGCCCCCAAAGATGTTCGTGTCCTAATCCCCAAGATCTGTGAATATATTACTTTATGTGGCAAAAGGGACTTTGCAGATGTGATTCAGTTTGAGATGGGAGAGCCTCGGGGTTATCTAGGCGATACCGGTCAAAAAAATAGAGACTGATACGGATGAGAGAGCTGCAGAAATAGAGCATGGGATGTGACGTGTGTA
>NW_005871107.1:2730645-2798823 GCF_000147115.1 Myotis lucifugus | reverse complement strand
TGTTCTGTCCCTCATCACAACCTTAGTTCATTCTGAGCATACAATCACTTCTCAAAAAATAATAACTTAAATAGATATGCTTTTATATGATTTTCATTTATACCTTCAGGGTCCATACATCCAAAACAACCAAAGGCTCAACCAATCGAAAGTCAGTGCTGGCTTGCTGTGGCAACACAGCACTGACTGCCGCCGCTGCTGTGGCACTGACTGCCCAGCACTGACTGCCGAGGGGGCTGCGGATCAGGCCTGAAGAGAAGCTTGGAGAGAGAAGCAGGGTCTGATCCGTAGCTTCTGTGGCAGCTGTTGATCAGCACTTGCCTCTCTCTTTCACTCTGGGCCTGGCCAGCAGTAGCACATCTCTTTTTCTTGGGCCTCTGCTGGGGCTGCTGATCTGCCCTGCCTCTCTGATCAGGCCTGTTGATAGGACTGGAGACACTGACTGGCATAGAAACCGACCGTCAGAACCTAATCTGGGTGAACTGTGAAGGCAGAACCTAAGGTGGGGGCTGAGGAGGAGTTTTAAGGGCAACAGCTGTTTGGTGTAAGGTGTAAGAAAGCGGTTCAATTTTTTAATGAGTGGTTTGGCAGTATAGTGCATATGGCTGGCCATCAGTCCAGATATAGGGATTATGTATTTTTGTCTGCCAAGAGCATCTCCTCCTACTGAAAAAGGCTCCCCCCTCACCCCATTTAAGCAATCCTATCCTATATAACCTATCTATACTACTAAAAGGGTAATATGCTAATTAGACTGGGTTGACCGTCCATCTTCTGGACGTCCAACTTCCTTCCAGACAAAGCCATGGTGGTGGGGGCCAAGGCAGAGGCTGTTAGGGGTGATAAGGCTGGCAAGGGAGGGCAGTTGGGGGTGAGATCAGGCCAGCAGGGGAGGGCAGTTAGGGGCAATCAGGCAGACAGACAGAGGGGTTAGGGGCAATCAGGCAGGCAGGCAGAGGCAGTTAGGGGTGATCAGGCAGGCAGGCAGGTGCGCGGTTAGGGGCAATCAGGCAAGCAGGCAGAGGCAGTTAGGGGTGATCAGGCAGGCAGGCAGGTGAGCGGTTAGGAGCCAGTGGTCCCAGATTGGAAGAGGGATGTCCGATTGCCAGGGGATCAGGCCTAAACTAGTGGTCAGACATCCCCCAAGGGGTCTCCGATTGGAGAGGGTGCAGGCTGAGCTGAGGGAACCCCCCTCCCCTTGCACGAATTTCATGCACCGGGCCACTAGTTAGTTATAAAATAACAAGTTATAATATTTAATGATGCAAATTAAACCATGTTCATTAAAAGAGGGAAGAGTAGTAGATTTTTGAAATGGTGAAGAAGCCCATTGAAAGATCCAAAAGAAAAAGGAAACATGAAAATAGCAACATTGTGTATTAAATATTGAGGAAAGGATACTTACTGGTAGGACAAAGTAAGGAGGTAATTTGATACAGTACAGATCTGATCCAGTATAAAGAAGGATTTTCTAAAAATTGAGCTGCATTTATGGGAACAAACTTGGGAATTGGTGATTGTTCAAACACAGCTGGTATAAACATTTGACAGATATTGTCAAGGAAATCCAAGCTTCCAATGGGTTATGAGCTGGATGACCTTTATCATCCCTCTAACCTTGAAATCCTGTGATTAATCTATGAAATAACTTTGTTGACTTTATTTATATTAATGACAGGAAAAGGAGAAATAGAGAAAAACAGAGCCTAGATGCCAGGAATATAACTACAGGCAAATTCAAAAGGGAAAAATAAAAAGAACAGTAAAGTTGAGATAAGGGGGAAAAAAGGAAAGTCCAAAATGAAATGCCTATTACACTAGCCATTGCTAGAGGAATGTATTAAGATTGATTCCTGCCGAAACCGGTTTGGCTCAGTGGATAGAGCGTCGGCCTGCGGACTGAAGGGTCCCAGGTTCGATTCCGGTCAAGGGCATGTACCTGGGTTGCGGGCACATCCCCAGTGGGAGATGTGCAGGAGGCAGCTGGTTGATGTTTCTCTCTCATCGATGTTTCTAACTCTCTATCTCTCTCCCTTCCTCTCTGTAAAAAATCAATAAAATATATTTAAAAAAAAAAAAAAAAAAAAAAAAAAAAAAGATTGATTCCTGTGCGGTATCTCTCCAAAAGAAACACACAAAAATGTGCTATATCCTTGATATTACAGAGACATAGTTAAAATAAGGAAATGGTAGCAGAGAGGATTCAAAATATCAAAGAGCTCTGTTTATAAAAAAGGTATAAACACCATAAAGAGGAGATAGGTGACATTAATGATGATGGAAGACATAATATTTTATAAGAGAAATGGTGGTATTAGAGTTCTGGCTGACAAAAGGAAATGGTTTTGGCAAATTTTGCAATATGGACAAAAATAGTAGAAAGATAATTCTTAGACATGATAACATGGTGAGAAGTACATTTTAGGATAGGTTTTCTGAAAATGACAAAAGCTGGAAATGATAAGACTATTGATCACAAGGGATTTTAATTGACCAGAAATTGTTTAGAGACTATGCTACAGAAAAAAAAATAAGTAAAACCTGTTTCCCAAATGTGCTGAAATGTGTTTACAGCCTTACATAAATTATTGAACAATCAACACCCTGAAAGCACATTTACACTCTCGTCCTTGGAAATGAATCAAACGTGGAACGAGGAAGGCTGGAGCAGAGATGTTGTAAAATGATTTCAGGCTGTCTGCATTTACAGTCTAATGGGCTGAGTGGGATTAAGATGTGGCTTTAAGGTTGGCAACACTAACCTCTTTATGTCTCATCTTTCTCTTTGTGCAGTAAAGGGTCTAACTAAATGGGCTCTCTGTTTCTCACAGCTCCAGGGTTGAAGGTGATGGTTGTCAGTAATGGCCGTGTAATATTCTGTTGATCCCAATCTAACTTTTTTAACTTAAGCCTCCGTGTGATAACTTATCATGCTCATGTCTTTATGCTTCCATTTATACTGATTTGAAACTTGACTCTTTTCAGCACATTCAGAGGTACTTATTCCTTGGCCTATACCTGCAAATCTCATATTTCACTGATTGTTATTCAGGTCCTACCTAGTAACTATACTCTAATGAGCCTGAAATTGTTTTCCATCTCAGTTATTCACGCCATCACTCACAGTGGTTACATTAGCCTTGGGGCCATAAGTAGACTTTTGAACACATGTTAGTTCTCTATTGCTGCATAACAAGAGTGAGAGATGGCTGAAATGGGGGGCGGAGTGGGGAGAGAGGTCACTGAAAGTTGCTATAGGTAGTTTTAATTTTTAAGCGCACCCCAGATTCCCAACCCAGTCCTCGTCCTTTGTGCCTCCTCCCCACTCCAGCACTAAGAGCGTGGAGGGCACATTTCACCCCTATGGAAACAGAGGGCCCCTTTCTGCAGAAATGGAATTAACCATCTGGGAAAGCTTATGGCTTCAGGTGTGGGTATTGGGACCTTGAGAGGAAAGCCATTCTTACTCTGGCATTTTGGACAACCTGAAGTTTCCATTCCGTGTCCTTCCTGCACAACTCTGTTGACGGGCACACCCTGCCCGCGCCCCAGTGATCAGAGTGCACACAGTGTGCCCAGAGCAGTGCCCTACAGGTCAGAACACTCACCTGGTCACAAAGCAGGTGGGACACATAAGCAGTGAGAATTACCTGGCATTAGCATTCACATAAGAGAAAGACCAAGGTAAACTATATCAAAAAAGAAACTGACCCTGTAGGAAACATTTTTCAGGAAACAGAAGTTCGCTTGAAAAATAAAACTACCAGCCCTAGCTGCTTTGGCTCAGTGGATAGAGCATCAGCCTGCGGGCTGAAGGGTCCTGGATTGGATTCCAGTCAAGGGCACATGCCCAGGTTATGGGCTCGATCCCCAGTGGGGAGTGTGCAGAAGGCAGCCAATCAATGATTCTCTCTCATCATTGATGTTTCTATCTCTCTCTCTCCCTCTCCCTTCCTCACTTAAATCAATAAAAATATATTTTAAAAAATAAAATAAAATAAAACTACCAAACACTGAGATGGTAATAGAGAGCTTTAGTATAAGGAAGGTAAAGCCTTATCTTTATAGTAGGGAATCAGCAAGTATTCTCTAAAGTCAAAAACAAAAAAATCAAGAGAGCTTTATGCTGAATGTGCTGTTATAGGGATGATTACTAAAAGGAATTAGTAAAGCCCAGCTGGCATGGCTCAGTGGTTGAGCATCAACCTATAAACCAGGAGGTCACGGTTCGATTCCTGATCAGGGCATGAGCCAGTTTACAGGCTTGATCCCCAGTGTGGGATTTGCAGGAGGCAGCCGATCAATGACCTTCTCTCATCATTGATGTTTCTGTTTTTCTCTTCCTCTCTGAAATATAAATAAAAATATATTTTTTTTAAAAAAGGAAATTCATGAAGAACAGGTTACCTCTATAAATCAGGATGTGGAGTAGGGAAAGTGGGGCAAGAAACTTTCACCAGAATTCTTCCTATGCAATTTAACTTATTACTGTGTCACTTAAATTAAAAATTTATTTAAATTGAAAAGAAAATACTTTATGCAGGGATATGCTCATGAGGTAGAGAGAATCTCCCAGTGGGGTGCAGAAAATCAAATGGCCCTCTGTGGACAAGGTGAACATGAACCTTCACCTGACAAGCAGAGATTTCACCCCCCCTCCCCCACCACACACACACACACACACACACACACACACACACACACACACCGCCCAGGGGAGATGTCTGGAGACAGTCAAGCCAGCCCTTGGGACCCACTTTCATTTATTCTTTTTTTAAAGATTTTAACTTCTTTGTATGGCTGAATAATATTGCATTGTATGTATACAATCCAAAGGTTTCTAGTACATTCACAGAATTGTGCAACTACCTCCATAATCAATGTTAGAATATTTTCACCAAAAAGAAATCCTGTACATTTTAGCACTCCCTCCCTCCCCCCACTTTCCACTTCTTCTCCAGATCCAGGCGATCACTAATCTTCTGTCTCTATAGATTTGTCTATTATGGAAATGTAATGTAGATGGAATTATACAGACTTTTGTATCTGCTTTCTTTCACTCACTATGATGTTTTCAGATCCATCCATGTTGTAGCATGTATCAGTAATTTATTTTTTTAGTTCCTGAATAATATTCCATTACCACATAATACCACATTTTGGTTGTCCTGACTTTCGTTGATGGGCATTTGGGTTGTTTTCACCTGTCGGCAGTTATAAGTAGTGCAACTGTAAACATTTGCATATAAGGTTGTTTAAGGACCAATTTTCAATTCTTTTGGGTATGTATCCAGGAGTAGAATTGCTGGGTCATATAGTAATTCTTTTCTTCTTTAATGTTTTTATGAAATCTATTGGGGTGACATTGGTTAATAGGATCATATAGATTTCAAATGTGGATTTCTATGTTACAAGATCTGTATATTGCATTGTGTGTGGGGACCCACTTTCAGTCGAAGAACACCATCCACTTAAAAGTTCCTTGAGTTAAAGACCGAAGTTCCACAGAAGTCAACTGAGCTGACCGCCTCCTGAGTTTATCTCGGGGCCAGCTGAGACTGAAGCTGTTTTAGAGGGCAGCTGGGCCCAGGGCCAGTGAGTGAATAATATTTATCAAGGCTCTATAATGAGCCAGGCATGCTACTAAAACACTACACATAAAGTGGGAAGCAAGACAGAGCAGTCCTTGTCCTGTTTGGTCTAACCCTGGGCCAGGCTATGTTCTGAGCTTCTACACATACTAACCCTATGAGGTAAGTACTCTTATCATCCCCATATTACATATGGGGAAACTGAGGAGTCAAGGCTACATTAAGTCACTTGGCCAAAATCGCATGACTAGTAAAGGGCAGAGCCAGGATTTGAACAAAGGCACGGAAAGGCAGACGTTAAACAACTACTCCGGAGTATGGTAGGTGTTATGAAGAAGTGCACAATATGGACGCAGTGGACAAGGGGACAACCCCGTGTGAAGAGCCAAGAGAAGCCAATTTGCAGCATCTCTTTGTCCTTTTCAGTTCTTTTCAGTGTCCCCTTCACTCTCAATTTCTGCTGTGACAGATTCCTTCAACTGTAACCAAAGGTCCTGTGGGTCCAGGAAAATACTTCATCCCTTACTTACTACGTCTCACTTTGGAACTCAGATCTTTTCTCCCTGGTCGACACTTGATGGATTTCCTCTTTGCTAAACACCGTCTTCTTCTTCACTTGCTTTTCATTACTTGATGCCTGTATATTCAACTTATCCCCTACAACATTAGTAATGCTTGATGGCACCACTTTACATTTCATATTAGCTACTAATTGCCAGAAAGATGTGGCTTGACTGAAGTCAGCCAAATGCGGGGAAGCCAGTGCACACAAGATGGTCACGGGAAGAGAGCCACCGCATTCTGGGAATGTGAGTTTTCTTTCCCTTCAGTCATTTTTTCTTCTCCCAAGCTAATCCTGTGCCTTGTTAAGGTTTATAGATCTTGACATGCCTGTGGTGAGTTTAACAGATTTTATGGCAACTGCATTTTATTTTCTTTTTCTCTTGGTAATGAGGAAATAGCACATGAAGTAAGGGATATCATGTAAACAGAATCTTTGAAAAAAAATAGTTTGACATAAAGTGGCATTTCGCCTGCAATGCAAATGAATGAATTAAATTTTTCTAAGAGCGGACCCTCCTGTTAAAGTATATGAGGCTAAGAAAAATAAGAGATGATAGTAATACTTTTTGAAGAAAAAAAGAACTGTCTACACTAAAAATATGCTTGCAAAGAAAATTTATAGAAAGGTTGCAAGTAAAAATAATGTGTCCCTTAGTTAAATATACTGTTTTCAAAGTCAGAAACAGGCACAGAATCATAAAATAGACATATATATTGCAAAAACATCTCCAGCATAAGCGTTTTCAGCATGAGGAATATCATGTTCCATTAAGCTTTGAACAAATGGATGTGTTTTCTTTCTAACTGCTGCACAGAGATGGGAAACTGTATTCTACAGTGGAAGCATACCTGGCCTGGATTGAGACATTTTCCCAGGTCACCACCGTGTGATCCAGGAAATACTGAGTTAAGAGTCGGAGAAGCATGGGTTCTAGTTGGGTCTCAGTCAGTAATTACCGAGCAACTTTAAACAAATCATTGAACATTTATGGGCCTTCGTCTCTTCACCTGTAAAGTGAGACCATTTAATTACATGATCTGTGAAGCCAATTCCATATTGAATCTGATAATTCTCTGACCTCATTTAACCTAATTACCTCTTTAGCGGCTCTGTCTCCAAATACAACCACACTGGGGGTTGGGACTTCAACATATGAATCTGGAACAACACAAACATTCAGTTCAGAACAGGTAGGTAGGTAGGTAGGTAGGTAGGTAGGTAGATAGATTCATCACTTTCCCTTTCCTACCTGGCCGACCCCTAATCTTGCTTCTAGCCTCAGCTCAGCCTTCACTTATTATTAAAGCTCTCCTTGGCCACCATTTCAACTACACCCCTCCCCTATACCTCTCTATTTACTCACTCTGTATTGTATATGCTATATTATTGGTTACTGGGTTCATCTCCCCTCTAGTCAATGAGTTGTTTGATAGAAGAGATATTTACTCATTATTTAACCATATCCCTGGTACAGGTTAGGTACACACTGAATATTTAATGATGAGATGAATGAAAGACATGGGTGTGCAGGATCCCTTTGCCACTATTTCTTAGCTGGGTGACCTTAAGCTAATTTTATTATTTAAATAATATGACTCTCAGATTACAGGCTATAAAATGAAGGTAGTGCTGTATAATCTTCAGGGTTGCTGAAGGGATTCTGTGAAGAGTATATGAGTTATACACCTGAAATTAATATAATGTTATATGTCAACTGTACCTCAATAAAATGAATTTTTAAGAGGATATGAAAGTGCCTGGCACAGTGCCTGGTGTATTGTAGGAGCTCAATATATGCTACTTTTCCTTCCCCATAAATTTGAGATGGAACTAATCGCCAAATAGGTATTGAATTTTAAAAAAGTACAAAGTCTACTTATTCAAATTTATAAAAGATTAAACAGGACATGTTCTCACTAGCTAAGGCTAATCTAATTTCATTTTTTATATTTTCAAGAACTGTGCTAGTTCGTTGCCTGAAGAAATAACAGCTTTATACACAACAAGGATGAACTTTCTGGTAGTTAAAAGCACTCTAAAGAATCACTATAGTTAACCCAGACAACTGAAGCACATCCAAAAGGAGCCTTTTAATGGAGTGACTAAAGATTCCCAAGCAACATGTTTAAATGCTTGTAAGAATGAACATCCCAAAGGGGCAGGTTTTCAAACATTTACGAGTGTATGAATGGTGCGTAGCACAAGATGAAGCAGGGATTGCAACCATCCAGCAGGAGCTGCTCTCCGCTGCCCGGCAGCCCCTGAAAGAGCAGCGAGCAGGGCCACCCATCTTCCCTGGACCTGTCAGAGTCACAGTCGCCACATCCACTACAACCTCCCAGTGCGAATTAGACTTCCCTGTTACAGATCTCAGAAACTCACCAGTTACCTCAGACAGCAAGTGGATACTTTGAAGAAATCTAAAGAAAGAACAGAGAAGCAGGATCAAGCAGGAACAAAGTGAGCAAAGGCATGGCCAAGACCCCACCATCAAAACCACCTCCTTGGCTGGTGTGACTCAACTGGAGCATCATCCTGTATACCAAAAGGTGGCGAGTTCGATCCTGGTCTGAGCACGTACCCAGGTTCTAGGGGAGTTCAATCTCCCACATGGGAGGTAACCAATTGATCTCTCTCTCTCTCTCTCTCTCTCTCTCTCTCTCTCTCTCTCTCACCACACACCCCCTGCCCCCATTTCAAACCACCTCCTTAGACAGTCACCACTAGACACTGGCCCTACTGAACTCAACCCCTTTCAAAACTACTACCTACCCCTTTAGGCTTCTCCCTCAAGAACTAGCTGTACTCTTGAGAAGCAATCAGCAGTTATTTTCAGCAAAATCTCTTTACTGTCTGGGGTTCTGGCTTCCATAAGATAAAGATAGGAAATAGTTTAATTTTTCATGGGGGAAAGGGACCACGTTTCTCACCTATTTCAGGAATCCCTCAGACTTAACGAATATTGGGCTGCTGTGAGGCCAAATGGCCACTGTCTATTACAGGACCTTTTATTCTCCTTGTTTCACAGTTGAAGAAACTTGCCAAGAGAACACAGTAAGTGGTGCAAGTTCATTTCCTACCTTTGCATTACACTTTTCACTGTACTCACTGACTAATCAAGTTTGAGTTTTTGAAGTTGAATTTATCAGCTTCCTGCCAAATCACTTTATTGTTCTATAAGGACATTGTCTAGGATTCGTAATTATTCTAGTTCTTCTCCCCCCTTAACTGCTTTGCTTTTCCCTTTGAAAGTATTTTTCAGACACTATACATCTGAGAATTTGCATCTTCTTCATACAAGAATAAATTGCAGGAACAATACCCTGAAGTTACATGAAAATACACAAGCTGAGGTTCAGCCAAAGGGCCCAGCTCACTCAGAGCCATTGTACGCGTGCCTCGGGATGCTTTATTATTCAGCTAAGTGAAGCCAAGTGTCTCACCCTGTCAACTGAAAGGTCATTTAAATGGATAGCTGCATGTGTGACTTTAATCACATAAACCTGGGATCAATTATGGAAGTTAGTCAATCCTAAAATTTTACTTACTACCTGATACAGATGTTTGCCTTCACTTTTAGATTTCATAGTCAGCTGGAAAATTTGTTTAACTATCTCCCAAGATAACCATTGCCAGCTATAATTTTTTTATGCCAAGAGCTTGCAGCAGTTTGGAATCTGCTATAGATCTTGTCACCTCTAGGGACAACTAAAGTTATGAAAGAACACTGCTGTGAAAAAAATAACATAGGATGGATCACTCAAACCCATTTTTACTTTACTTTTCCTCCTTCACTCTAAGTGCTAAAAATAAACATTCACCCCTCTGACAGTCTTCCTGACTAAAAAAAAAATTTTTAAAGGTAGCCCTTCGACACAGTTCAAGACGAAGACTTCTATGTGTGTCTAAGAAAGTCTCTGATTCCCTGATGCTGGCACCACCCCTCTCTACTTCCTCTTTTCTTCTTGCCTGGAATATACGTGTATTAACAGGAGCTGCAGCAACCATCTAGGGACCATGAGAGACCGATCTAAAATATTACTTCTAATCAAGGCCCTAGTCTCAGTCAGCTATAGATTTATTTTGAAAACTGGTCTCAAGTCATCAAAACCTGCTAATCAAGCAAAATAATTTATTGTAAAATCATTGTTCATCATTTAAACGCTCACTTTTTAATGCTGGAAAGGCCTTTGGCATATAAACTTCAATATTCTATATTGCTTTCTTTGACCCCTTTCCTGAACAAAATACTCCAACAGTTTCTGGTATTTGTGGACTAAAATCCGTCTCCTTGCCATTGCTCAACAGGCCTTCTCTTCAGCCTTATTGAATGCTTTCTCCAACCCATGCTACCTTTCAGCCATGCCACTCCTTTCTGTTCCCAAGTCTCAGAGCTCCTACCGTCCCTGGAATTTTGCCTCAGCATTCTCTTCCCAC
The DNA here is from genome assembly GCF_000147115.1 of Myotis lucifugus. NCBI lineage: Eukaryota > Metazoa > Chordata > Mammalia > Chiroptera > Vespertilionidae > Myotis > Myotis lucifugus. The sequence goes on along the minus strand of NW_005871107.1, from coordinate 2,788,230 downwards.
TTTCTTCTAATGACAGATTCTTTCCCTTTCTTCAGGCCTTGGCATGAACATCCCTTCCTCAAAGCAGCCTTCCCTGACCACACAACTACCGCAGCCTCAACACAGTGTTCATGACATTTATAGCACCTTCCAAATCAGTCATTTTAGTCATTTCCTAATGTATTTATTTGTTTATTCATTGTCTCTCTCTATCCTATTAAAATATAAGTCCATGTGGACAAAGATTTAGCCTATGTCCTTGGAAATGTAACCAATAGATTAGAAAATGAATTGCTTGATGGGTTTTTTATTCTTCAGCCAGGTGATAACATCTCCAACTACCTGTTTGTAAGATCATGCATGAAATTAGCAAGAATAATAACAGCTAATGGCAATGTAGCTCTTACTATGTGCTAGGCAATGTGATTGCTTTACATGTACTTACTTATCTTCACGATAATTGCGTGAGGTAGGTCCTATCATTGTAATTCCATTTTATAGATGAGAATGAGAAGGTTGCTAAGGTCACATAGCTGAGAAGTGGCAGAGTTGGGGCTGACTTCTAGGCCATGTGGCTGCACAGTCCTTCCTCACAAACATTCACCTTCTCTGACTGCCTTCCTGATTTAAAAAAAAATAGCCCTGCTGCTGACTTAGTCTCCCAGCAATAACTCCCTTGCACTGCTGGCACTTGGCTGATTATGAAATTCTTTTATATGTGTTATATTGGATAAATAAGATTAAAAATTTGCCAGTGATATTATTAATCATCCTTTGCAACATATGAGAAAACTAAGGTGCAGGCATATTAAGTGATTTACTCAAGATATAATAGCAATTGGTAGAGGTGAGGTGTGGCCCAGGAGTTCTGATTCCTGGGTCAGTCTTCCTTCTTTAGCACCATGCTGCCCATGGGCCTAACACGGGTTCCACATGAGGGGTAAAGAATTCATTTCCAATGAATGCTTGGTTTCTTTCATTTATTATGGTAATCAACAGTGTTCATTGGCTTAAATTGGCTTAAAAGAATTTTTTAGAAGCAGTCATGTCACTACTTGTTTACATGATCATATCTCCCCAAACATAATCACTTACATAATGAATATGAAAGCAGTTGGAAGCTATAAGGCACTTTACAAGTGTGAGTATATTAGAAGCCACTGATTTTACATCAGTAACCATTTTGATGTGTAGCCGTCCTCTGCTCCCATTTACAAGTTCTTAAGAGCAAGAACTGTGGATAATGCTTGGTTTTGCTAAGAGGTCATGACATGTTTATGGGTGCTTATTTAGAGATGCAGAGAAGGCAGTTTCCACTTCAGCATGTTTTTTCTTCCTTTCTGAATCAGAGTCAACAATCCTAAAAGTTTTCAATGATTTTAATTTCTCATACATTAATTCATTCTGTCAAACAACAAAGTTACCAGGTGCTTGCTGCAGTCCAGCCCCATGCTAGGCACCAAGGAATACAAGGATTGCAAGATATGGGTCTTATCCCCAAGAAGCTAATTCTCAAGCTGTGGAGATGCACTGGAAACAATCATGGAGCAAACATGAGACAACATACAATTCATGGTGAATGCTGTGGTGGACACAATGTAAGAATTTAGTAAAGGAAAAGGAAGAGACTTCATCAACACACAGGATACTTTCTGCACATATACCTGTGAGATATACATAAACTTGGTATTCTCAGGCTTTCAATATACATAGAACTAAGTCAATGACTCAGGCATGTCTTAACCTTACTGTTCACCCCATTTGAGTCATTGACTTAGAAGGGGCTAACTTTGAATAAGTATCAAAGACCAGCACTATAGGAACAGGAGTGAACCAGTCATAGACAGGTCCTTCCTTACAAGGACTGAAACTCTGTTTAGAATTATCACTCTCTCTTAGATTAAGATTGTTCTAGGCAGAAACAAATGCACATTTTTCTCTAGAGAAAGAGAACACTATTCTAAGTGTCATATTTTTCTACAGTTTTCCCTAGAACTCGATCAAAAATAACTAGGCAGTATATGTGTTCACCAAAATATATACACAAGGATATCCTTAGCCACACTGCTTGTTAAAGGTCCAATCTGAACACTATGGTAATAGAATGCTAAATAAATTGTGGCATAATCACACAAGGGAATACTAATAGCAGTGGGACTGAACAAACCACAGCTACTGCATGAAATAGTATGGATGAATCTCACAAACAATGTTAGTAAAGAAAAAAAAGCAAAACACATATTTTATATTTTGTTCACGTAAGTCTAAAAATCAGGCAAAACTCATCTGTGCCATGAGATGACAGAATAGTAGTTGTTCTTAGGTGAATGGAGGAGGAGAGATGGAAGAAGTACTTTCTAGAAAAGTTCAAAGAAGGCTTCTGGGGTGTTAGTAATGATGTTTCTTGATCAAGGTGAAAGTTACTTGATCATGTAGTAAAGTTTAGTTTGTGGAAATTTTAAATGCTATACACTTGTATTGCACTTTTCTGTTTAAATATTATACTTCAATATTTTTATATAACAATTTATACAAGAGGATAAAGCAACACAATTAAATTCCTGCAAAAAAAAAGCACAATGTTTTCACTCAAAGAGGCTTGAATTAAATATTTTAGTTGTCATACACTTTAAAATAAGGTTTTCTGTTGAAGGAGATAAAAGATAAAACTGAGAATTTTTGAGCTCTGGAAGCTATGCAAAGAAAGAACAAAATGGAATTCTAGCCTGCAAAATATAAAAACCAAAATAAAGAATTCATGAGTGGATTTAGCAGAAGATTAAACACATCTGAAGAAGGAAATAATGAGCTAGGAAATAAGTAAGAAATTATTCAGAATGAACTATGGAAATTAAAAAATGATGAAAACTATAGAAGAGAGGAAAGAGACATAAAAGATACAATAAGAAGTTCTAACATATTCTAACATGTGCAAATGGAGGAGAGACAATGGAGAGTGGGTTAAAAACAGTATTTGAGAAGTTGACAACTAAGTGTTCTAAAATTGATTAAAAACATCAAACCAAACACTCAAGAAGAATGGCAAATCCCAAACAGAATAAACAAAAATATTTCTTTCAACACATCATAGTAAAACTGCCAGAGGCAAAGAAAAAAATCCTAAAAACAGAGAGAAAAGACTGATTACTGATTACTTTCCAAAAAGTCACAATTAGACCGACAGTTTATTTCTTATTCTAAGAACTGGCAATAGAAGCCCAAAGAAAATGAAACAAAATATTTGTGCTAAAAGAAAATGACTGCTAACCTATAATTCTATATACTATAAAAGTAACTTTCACAAATGAATGTAAAAGTTAAACATTTTCAGAGAAACAAGACCAGAAAATTTCTCATCAGCAGACCTGCATTAAATAAAATACTAAAAGATGTTTTTCAGGCACGATGACAATGTTCCCAGTGAAAAATCAGGAATGTAAGAAGAAATGAAAAGCAGCAAATGGCTTCAACAGAGTTCTGTTGGGATAGGACTCATCTACTCTTCCTTACTTATCAGTCATGCCTCTGTCCTCATCAGTTGTGTAGGGCAGACAGTGGTCAAGCTCATCTTCCTCAGCCTCACCTTGTGTGACTGTGGACTCCCAGGAAAGTCTCCATCCTGATGAACATGTGTCCAAAAACAATTTGAGCCTCTAAAATGGATCTAGGCAATTCCAAGTCAAAGACTCCAAATAAGAGTGATTTCCTTAGGGAACAAGTTAATTCCTCTGAAATTTCAATCCCATTTTAATCGGACAACAAGGATGTGAGCAACAAAGTTGTCTGCCTCTAACAGTCTTGCTCTCATTCCAACCGACTGGGTCATTGGGGAGCAGTCTCTGCCTGAAGCTACTAATGATGCCCAAGAGGCCATCCTGCCAGATGCCTAACACCTCACTAAGGTTGTTGGTTTTCTCGAGCATGTCTAGCTAGATCTGTGCTTAATGCAGCTGGTTTTCTTCACTCTGAAGCCCAGTGTCCAGTTGCAGAGGTTGTGATTCAAATTCCACATGTTCCTCTCTACTTTTCCTACTCACTCCTCACCTCCTTGACTTTGAAAAGGCATTTGTCGCTCTGATACTCACCTTCCGTGACAAGAAGCTGGAGTCCATCTAGTCACTCTAAAAGTCACTGCTCAAGAATTATTTTAAAATATCCTATATAATAAAGAGGTAATATGCAAATTGACCCTCACACTCTCACAAGATGGCTGCCTAGGAGGCAGAGCTTTTGACACTGACTGGCATAGAAACCGACCAATCAGAACCAAATCTGGGTGAACTGCAAGGAGCCAATGGCTGCCTAGGAGGCAGAGCTTTTGACACTGACTGGCATAGAAACCAACCAACCAGAACCAAATCTGGGTGAACTGCAAGGAGCCAATGGCTGCCTAGGAGGTGGAGCTTTTGACACTGCCTGGCATAGAAACTGACCAGTCAGAACCTAATCTGGGTGAACTGTGAAGGCAGAAACTAATATGGGGGCTGAGGAGGGGTTTTAGGGGCAACAACTGTTTGGCATAAGGTGTAGGAAAGCAGTTCAATTTTTTGACCAGTTTGTCAGTATAGTGAATATGGCTGGCTATCAGTCCAGATATAGGGGTTATGTATTTTTGTCTGACAAGAGCATCTCCTCCTGCTGAAAAAGACTTTCCCCTCCCCACCTCATTTAAGCAATCCTATCCTATATAATCTATCTATACTACTAAAAGGGTAATATGCTAATTAGACTGGTTCGACTGGCCATCTTCCAGACGTCCAACTTCCTTCCTGACAAAGCCATGGTGGTGGGGGCTGAGGCAGAGGCTGTTAGGGGCTATCAGGCAGGCAAGGAGGGCAGTTGGGGGTGAGATCAGGCTGTTAGGGGGTTAAGGGCAATCAGGCTGGCAGGGGAGGGCAGTTAGGGGCAATCAGGCAGGCAGGCAGAGGGGTTAGGGGCAATCAGGCAGGCAGGCAGAAGCAGTTAGGGGCAATCAGGCAGGCAGGCAGGTGAGTGGTTAGGAGCCAGCAGTCCCAGATTGTGAGAGGGATGTCCCCAATTGGAGAGGGTGCAGGCTGGGCTGAGGGAACACCCCCCCCCACCCCCGCCCATGCACAATTTTGGCCACTAGTATAAAAAAATAAGAAATAAATAAAAGTCACTGCTCACATAGTGGATTGCTCACAGCTCTGACTTTCTAAGAAGACAGAAATCTCCCCAGCAACCTTCAGAGTGGAGCTGAAGATATCGGTGGTGCATGCCTCTCTGGTTACAGTGAAGGTGTTGCGTTTTCAGACATCATTCCCCATCCCCATTCCCATCCCAGAGGAGTTCTCTGAGGCCCCACCCTGTAACATGTGACTTATCCCTGAGTTAGAACCCCCATCCCCACCCCAGAGTGAGGGCCATCCTCCAGGGCCTCCTGTGGCTTCTCTGCCTGTGCTGCACTAAGTAGCACAGCTGGGAGCTGCTGACAGGTGCCAAAATCAGGATCTTGAAGCCAATATCCAGTTTCAGTGGCTGCCTATAGTGCTGGTAAATGCCCTGCTCTGAGGGAGTGTGAACAGAGACCTGGTCCCTGATGGCTCCTGCTTTCTTAGGGAGAAAGTGTCATCTGCTGAGCATAGGGCAGAGGGGGGTGGCGGAAGGGAAGGGGAAGACACCGGGGGAGTAAAGAATCCTGGAGTCCCCGCTGTGTTATTTCAGGACATCTTATTTACAGGTGCATCTCTTAGACCTGTGGTACTAAAGAGTGATCCACAGACCAGGGCCGGTTTGCAAACTATAAGAACAGAAATTAAGGACAAACTTTTATAGAGACTTTTATAGCAAGTTGGCCTTGCTGCATAGGCAAATTCATGATCAGTGGCCTTGCCTCCTTAAACGGAATATAGATGAGTTCAAATGTGGTGGCAATGTGGCAAGAACATCGGACATCCAAAAAATAATAGCAATAATAGCAACCGGATAATAACCAGAGCATTTGGGATGCACTGATTAAGGAGAGAAGAAAGCAGTAAAGCCACACAGCCAATTCCCATGATGATCCCATGTGACTTCTAACATCTGAACCACACTCCGTGAAAAAAGAAAAGGTAACTTCCCTGGAATAGTAATAGAATAGTAAGAAGCTAGGAAAATTCCAGGACAAACAGAATAGGGAAACTAAGTCAGATAGTTAAGCAGCAGTTTGTAACCACCTAGTAAATCCTATATTCTCTAAACCAGGGACATTTAAGAGTAAATGATTTGCACTTCTCCTCCCCAACCAGAGCTTAAAGCACCCTACTCAGGGAGACAGATAACAGAAATCCAGTTAGTGCCATTTGCCAACCACACCCAAATTCAGACAAATTAAGAGAATAAATCTCATTTTGTTACATCAGCATAAAGCTGATGAATATTCTGTTGATCTGCCCCAAAGACCTCCCCCAGAGTCTCAGGCTTTAAAACCCCTGAAAATGAAGGTCCCCTCACTCTCTTCCTCCAGGAAGCATGCCTGTGCCATTCCCTTTCCCCTCTCCTTAACCCACAGAAATATATCCCCTAACGGTTAGGGCCTAACCTCTAAGGGACCCCATGAGATTTGCAGCCAGGGCAGCAATGGACAGTGGTGGCTTGACCCAGGCTAACCTGTCTCCCAGGCCCCCTTTTCTCTGACTTCCCAGTGAGGCAAAGCAGTCCAGCCTAGGCTCTCCTATTGCTTCTTCTATGCCCTTCCTTGTTTTACTGTCCTAAGTATATTTTTGCTGTGGTCAATAAATTCTTGCTTGCTTTTCTACACTTTGTCTCTTGATTGAAATCTTTCCTTCAAGAAGACAAGAAGCAAGGTCTCCTCATCTCCCAGTAACAGCTCTGCGTGCTTTGGGGAGTGGTATAATCGAACACGTGTGATTCATGTAGAAGTCCCGCTGAGAAGTACTGCTGGGTGCCCTGTGAGCTGCACTACTGAAGCACAGAGCCATACAGGGAAGTGCCTGGCCTCAGAATGAGAGAAACCTTGGTTCTAGTTTCAGCTCTGCTTCTGACAACCTCTGTAATCTTGAGAAAATCACTTAATTCCTTTAATACCTTTGGGCCTCAGTGTGCTCATCTGAACAACAACAACAAAAGTGTTTGTGAAGAGGAAGAAGAGGGGAGAAGGGTGTTGCCCTCAGTGGTTCTCAACCTGTGGGTCGTGACCCCTTTGGCGGTCGAACGACCCTTTCACAGGGATCGCCTAAGACCATCCTGCATATCAAATATTTACATTATGATTCATAACAGTAGCAACATTACAGTTATGAAGTAGCAACGAAAATAATTTTATGGTTGGGTCACAACATGAGGAACTGTATTTAAAGGGCCAGAAGGTTGAGAACCAGTGCCCTAGGTAATCCCTAAATCTTCCTCAAGCTTTCATCTCTATTACTATCCACCCTATGATTCTGAGAAATTCTACCCATAAATGCTAGAGCACATTTAACCTACATGTTCTCAAGTAAGTGTCATAGAAACACTTGTTATAAATAGCTATTATATCAGGTGGGATTCCACTTAAATAGGGCACATATGTTTCTTACAAATGAGTTGAGGAAATAGCAAAGAATTTTCCTAATATGTTTTGAATTCATAGTAAAGAGTAGAGCATGCAAATTTTTATCTTCCAAAAGAGACAGTGTGCTCCTGGTGTATTTTGCTCATGAGGAGTCTTGCTTATATTTAAATATATTTTTAAACTTCAAAGAAAATCATGATTAGAAAAAAATAATTGCCCCTAAATTCCATGTCTAACTATTGCTATATTAAGCCCTATTTGTCTCAGCTCTTTAAAAACCAGAAGCTAAACATAATATTCACTTAATAAATACATAGTATAGTCACTTAAATATATAGCATTTTTGGCTTAATGATAGTGTTCAGGTTTTTCTGCCCCTGCTTCATCTGCTGCTCTGTGATTTGACAGTTTATTCTTTGTGTGTATTTTATGGAAACTGAAGGGCTCTGAGGAGTATACATTACCCTCATTACAAACAGTGAAAAATGAAGGACCAAACTTGTGTCAGAACCCAAACTTTTCTACTTTGGTGAGAACATTTTATCTTCTGGTTGGACAAAATAAAATGTTCCTGTTTAAAGGGTTCTGAGTGGTTCTTATGGACTAACCTGTGTACCTCCTATTTTACTTGATTTAGTTGAAAGTGTGTCTCTAGGTAAATTATGATCATATTGATTTCTATAGAAAGTAATAAGCCCTTAAGTGAAAATGCTTCCCTTTGTAATCCTATGTCTTGGCAGGTGTTACTAAAACTCTTTGGTTTGCATTTAAATTAGCTGCTAATTAATTCCTTTACATAATTTTATGAGAGAATAATGACCTTAGAATTTTCAAGATCATGTTCTAACCTGTGGTTTAGCATTTGCAGACTTGTAGAAATGCTATTTTGTACCCAGCATCTGGTCAGTACACACGGTTTATTTGCAGATATGCTGTCAAGCACAGTTTTAAATAATAAAAGGTAACTTACGTCCTGTTTTAAAAAAAATAAAAGCAAATTCCACTATTCTTGCTCACTAATCATCTTAGATGAGCTGAAATATAGTCCATGAATGTAAATTAATCATTTTTGTCATTTACTTTTCTACAGATTAATGTTAATTAATTAAATTGAAATGTCTCTGCTGAGAATTCTTTCCTGAAAACATATCTCTGAGATTTTTTTAAATTTCTGGTTTTATTTGGATAATCAGAAGGTTAAAAAAAACTACTAGACCTTTTAATATAATTATAATGATGATCCAGTGTATTTAATTTGAGATTTTGGTTTTACCAAGGCAAAAAAAACAAATCCAAGTTCCTTCCAAACCACTGAATCTATAACCTCCATTTTCAATTGCCTTTAGTTCCTTTTAAAAAGGTTAAAAGAAGCCTGGTCAGCATGGCTCAGTGGTTGAGCATCGACCTATGAACCAGGAGGTCAAGGTTCAATCCCTGGTCAGGGCACATGCCTGGGTTGTGGGCTCGATCCCAGTAGAGGGCATGCAGGAGGCAGCCAATCAATGATTCTCTCTCATCATTGATATTTCTATCTCTTTCTCCCTCTTCCTTCCTCTCTGAAATCAATAAAAATATATATTTTTTAAAGACATAAAGGAAACCTTGAGGCCTGGGAGCCTAGGAAAACTACTGAAAGGAAAAGTTGAGTACAGAGATCATCCTATATAATAAAAGCCTAATATGCTAAGTGTGTTGTTGTCTGGTCATTTGTTCAACCAATCAAAGCATAATATGCTAATGATATGCTAAGGCCACTCAACTGCTCGCTATGATGTGCACTGACCACCAGGAGGCAGACGCTCTGACCTGTAGGTTAGTTTGCTGCTGGGGTTCGGCCAATCGAGACTGAGCAAGATGGACCAGGCATGCCCTGGAACCCTCCCATGGTCCCTCCCCAGCTGGCCAATCTCCTGTGTCCCTCCCTGGCCCCGATTGTGCACCCATGGGGTCTCTTGGCCTGGCCTGCACCCTCTTCAATCCAGGACCCCTCAGGGGATGCCAGAGAGCCAATTTTGGCCCGATCCCGCAGGCCAGGCCAAGGGACCCCACTAGTGCACAAATTCGTGCTCCGGGCCTCTAGTTCAAAAATAAAAAGAAAAAACTGTAACATTCACCTATAATATGAAAATCTAGTTCATTTATTTTTTTAATTGATTTGAGGGGGGAGGAGAGAGAGAGAAAGAGAGAGAGAGAGAGAGAGAGAGAGAGAGAGAGAGAGAGCTTTGTTGTTCCACTTATTTATGCACTCATTGGTTGATTCTTGTATGTGCCCTGACTGGGGATTGAACCTATATGGGGAGTATGCTCTAACCAACTGAGCTAGCCTAGTTCATTTCTAAAACTTTTTTATTTTATCTCAAAATTTATGACCATAAAGTAATTTTGAACATTTTATGACTAAAATTCCAAATCTGCATCCTTTTATGTTAACTTGGAGCAGCACAGAGTTCAGCTCTGTTTGGGTTACTGAATTTGCCTTTTATATCACAGCTTTTCAGAATTTTGATTATTCATGATAGCCCAATTTTAAGGGGAAAAAATTGTAAACTAAAGAGCTCTCAATATTGACCATTCCAAGTTTTCATTTGCCCTCTGTGATAAGGAGGCAGGGATTTTACTAATTAGAGATGAAAAACCTCGAGTACCCAGAGACCAGTGTACTATTTTAGCAAAGGTCACATCTGTGACAATGCTAGGACCAGAAAACCAAGCTGGTTTCTTCACTCACGCATATTTTCTATTTTCTTCACACTCCCAGGTTTTGGCTTACAATCTTCTTTCAGGTTTCAACACAATTTAGTGGACGTTTAATGATGAGAAAAAACATATGCCATCTCGATAAACAAAAAGGCACTATGGCTATGTTCAGACAATCAAGTCATTGCAGTGTTTGTGAATCTCCCTTTTCCTCTGCTCCCTGCAGAAAAGGGAGGTATTTATTACCAATTAAAGTTGCATTTAATGCCTTTCACTGATGCTGAGCCATCTGTTACCAGATCTGTTCAACTTATATTCTAAAACAAATCTTTTTGATACCTGAATTGTGTACTATTTCAAAGTTGATATTCATTCACTATCACTTTAAAAATATAGAAAGCTTACATGATAGGAAATGATTTCATTTATCACGTTTAGATCATTATGTAGGGGGAAAGACACCCAGTTTTAAAAAAAGAGAGAGATAAGGGGAGATTTAGAAAAGATTGAAAAGCTGAGAAGGGCACAAATGTTAGTTTGTAGAATTAATTGAGACAATGATACAATGACATCATATCCCTTCCTCCCAATATCCTTCATACCCATCTCTTTTCATAGCTATATATTTTATTTAATAGTTTCATTGGTGCTTACCTTTTTCACTTGCTTATTTGACTCTAACTTCAAGACCCTTTTACATTGTTTCATCTCTTTGTTGCATCCTCATCTCTATTAAACATTTGCTCAGACCATCATTGAATAGCAATTAAAGATGACTTAGTAGAAAAGGAATGCTTTGATTAATCACTCACTGAAGGTTGACGCTGCTGTCGAATCCCACCTCTAATGTGAAACCATCCCTAGATCACAAGGAGATGTATAGATACACCCTGGAGGGGGCCTGAATGTAGGAAAAGCATGTGAGACTAGGGGAGACAGTTTCTTTCTAGTTGCACCAAAGAGGGGTGGGAAGGGAAGAGCCAAGGAGATGGTGGACGGCTGAGCACTCCCTGATTCAAACCCCTCCTTGCAACCACGAAATTCTCAGAAAAGTTACTAAAATTTCTACAATGTTTAAAATCAAAGGAGTTGTAAAAACAAAAACTGATGAAAGGACTGGGCTTTGCACCTAAACTAATGTGGCCAAGACTGAGGCAGCACCTGTAGACCTGTAGGAGTGAGGAGGTATAGAGAGAATGACAAGGACTAAGCTGAAACCCTGGGAAGGCTCTGGGCGAGACTCACAAAGTTGAAGAAGTGGGTTTGGGCCAGGTGCAACCAAATTTCCAGGAGATGGAAACTGGTGGCCAATGTGATCCCATCCCCAACATGGTACAGCAGCCATTGTCAACCAACATAGCCCCATGCTTCTCCCCTCCCTGTCTCATAACTGTCTCTATCCCCTCTGTCTTTGAAGCACTTAGTTCAAATGCATTTAGTGGTGTTCTACCAATTCTGCCTTGGACTTGCAAACAATAGTGTGAGAGGGTTCTTCCAATCATGGGCAAAGGGCAAGAAGAAATAAGTAAAAGAAAGACAACAGTAAAATCCAGAATACTTTATGGATGCCTGTCCTGCTGTATCTATGTACCTGTGGGCCTGGTAATATTAGTTATTTAACATTATTTTTAGTTAATGATTTTAAGTACTTTAAGGACTTGCATGTGTCTTCAAAAAAATACACACATATATACGCACACATATAGTAGGGAAATATATTTGCCAAGAAAATGCCCCTTGAATTATCATTGATGAGTAAAGAAGGAATGAAATATAGTAGAGAGACATCCCATGGTAGCCAGGCCTCAGCATGATCTCCCATCTCCATGACCTTCTAATTGTTCCTACTCACTGGCCCTTGATGAGTGACCTACCTTGGCCACTTTGAACATAGGGAGAGCCATGTTCTAAACATAGCCTTGGGGACTTGGCCAGGATGTTTGGGTCACAAAGATACTTGGTAAAGGATAATTAGTCTATGTCTCCCAGCCACCTAGAAAGGAAACTGGTATGAACGTTCTTCCTAAATAACAAAAGAAAAGAAATGGGGATTAAATGGACCTATTAGAGTCTCTATTACCAGTACAAAAATTTGAATGCAGTAACTGGGAGACAGTTGGCAGTTGGTAGGTGCAAGTGGAAGTCAGAGGACACAAGAACAGAAGGCAGCATGCAGACTCCTGCTGTAAAGAAAAGACATCTGAAGAAAAGGTCAAGAAGGATGAGTAAAATCCAATAGATCAAAATTAAATGGCAGTGTGATCAGTGGGTCTGCTTCCTAAACTTATCTTCAACTCTTCCCCGCATATCATGAGGTGACATTCTGAGGTGACATTGATTCTGCTTTTTAAGCTATATATTTTAAGGCAGAGGAGTGGTTATCTTACAGGGAAATGAATGACTTTATTTGAACATTTCTGAATGTACCTCTCAGTTTTCTATGACTGTGCTCATATGCTATACAGTAAAAAGGATATATTCATCCAAGTTGAATTATTATTCTGACATTCAAATTATTATCTTCATTGAGGGTCATTAAACTACTCCTACAGTATTCTTGTTGGTCAAAAGTGAACAGTGTTTTCTTGTACATATGTGGCTGCCTGCTCCTCTGTCCAACTGCTGATTCTTACACAGAGAATTGGATTTACTTAACAGATATTTATTGAGCACTCATGTGTAAGATGCTCTGCTCAGGGCAGTTCCCCAAACTTATCTGATGTTAGGATTCATCCATGCCACTTATTTCTGTAAAATTCTTGAGGCCCAATCCAAATTTACTGAATCAGAATTTCCAGGTAATGAGGTCCTCACATTATTCTTATCTCCAGAGAAGTTGAAAAAAAGATAGATATGATAGGGGATAGATGCATGTAGAAAGTGTGATATTTGCTTGGAAAATGGGGAAATATTGCAGCCTAATTGGACTGTAGGACACAAGTTTAGCATAGAGTGGGAAAACAAACTTGTGGGGTACATTGCAGAGGGTCTTGGATGCTAGATGAAGAATATCTTTTTATATGAGTAATAATGTGATTAAACCTGTTACTATTAGACATAGTTACCTTCCAGAGGTAATTAAAACAGTTTGAAGTAATTCAAGACGGTAAACCAGAAGCCCCAGGAGGATCTCATTTCAAAGGACCAGAGGACAGGGAGTGAAGGGTGGTGAGAATGGACTAGAAAGAACATCATTTCTGTGTGGTCACTGAGTGACATTTGTACTTCATCTTCACTGTCCTATTTCTTTTTTTTTTTAATGCAAATGTATTCAATATTCACTCAACAAATATAAAAGTATAAAAGTAAGTGCTTTTATACTTTAAAGTAAGCAACAAGTATAAAAGTAAGCGCTTACTATGTGCCAAACACATTGTAAGTCCATGTGTCTCCAGCCTTTGTCACATTTTTAATAGGCTAAGGTGGCAGACGGAAGAATAGATCAACCATCGCTGTGCACTGAGGGGAGCTGGGGCAATGGTGAGGAGATTGAAAGCAATTTCTTTGTAACATTCCTATTGTGAATTTACTGCAAGGGTATTTTCTACACTCTAACTTACAGTAAGGAGAATGTCTTAACTCTTTTCATTGAACATATTAGTCTCAGTTCATTGAAGCTGAAAGTTAAGAGAGAGAAGACTTAGTAAACAGAATCTTGGAGAATGCCTGTGTGGTTTGTGGCATTCCTAGACCAGACTCTACTATCTTAAGAATATATATATACGCTAATATGTTAAGTGTTCCTCCCACCCACCATCCAACAGGTTGCTATGACACGCACTGACCACCAGGGGAAAGACACTCAATGCAGGAACTGCCGAGCTGCAGTGACTTGACAGCGGTGGTTCTTGGGTGACGCACCCTGAAACCAGAGAAGAGGGAGCTTGATTCCTCACGGGGCCACGCTATTCCACCTTTGGCCATGGGTTATGTTGTTGCCAGGGCACTGTCGGCCCTGAATCTGGTTTACTGCACACTTGAGTTTGCATTCCAAACCCTGTACCACAGCAACTTTGCAGAGTGCCCTCTGGCACTCTGGAACCCCTCAGGGGATGTCAGAGAGTCAGTTTCGGCCCAATCCCTGCAGGCCAGGCCGAGGGACCTCACCTGCTGAAGGGACCCTGCTCACTCTGCAGACACCGGGGAGGGACCGTGGGAGGTTGGCTCTAGGGTGTGTCTGGCCCCTCTCGCCCAGTCCCGCCCCGCTGGTCACCTTCTAATTAATTTCCTTTCAATGTGCACAAATCTGTGCACCAGGTCACTAGTAATATATAAGGGCTTCTGCTTACCTGGTCAGTCCACTTACATTAAGCACAGTTGTGTTTAAATTTCTATGATCCAGACACCTTTGTGAACCACACATGAATGGCTTTTTAATCTCATTCTTAAAAACAATCAAACAGTCCTGACTGGTGTGGCTCAGTTGGTTGGGTGTTGTCCCATGCAATGAAAGGTTGCCAGTTTGATTTCTGGTCAGCACACATGCCTGGGTTGCAGGCTCAATCCCCAGTAGAGGGTGTGCAAGATGAAGTCAATCAATATTTTGTGCTCACATTGATCTCTCTCTCTCTCTCTCTCTCTCTCTCTCTCCCTTCTTTACTCTCTAAAAATCAATTTTAAAATCTTTTTAAAAGAACAATCAAAGAAAAAAAGTGTTGAGTTGAGAAACTGCTGAACCCTACTCGTCATGGAAAATATTAACTGTATTAAAAGTCTGTGTGTGTGGTCTAAATACAAACACACACACACACACACACACACACACACACACACACGCACACACTCAAACAGAGTAACTGCATTCACTACTCCAGCATATTTACACGGGGTAGGATGTAAATTACTAGTCACTCCAATCAGAACACTAGTAGAGCCTCTAGCTGAGCTGACCCTTAGCTCGAAAAAACAAGCTAAGGACGCAGCTTTGGTCAGTATTCTCTGTCACTGTGCAGAGTTCACCACTGATCCATCTCTCCATTCCACACCAGCTGGTCTGTGCTATCCCACACAGACCCGGGTTTTCTTTTCTTAGGGCTGACAGGCTAACTGCACAGTGTTCTCAGTCTCTGCCTACAACTGTTCAATTCTTCACCCTTCCAGTCTTCACCCTTCCAGCCTAAATCTCTGCAAGGGTGAATAGAGTCTTCAGAAAGACCCCCTCAGGACATCTGCTACAAAATACTTAGTCATCTGTGTCCTTACCCTGCCATGGTTTGTGTCAGAAAGCAAGAACCTCTGGGTCCAGGAAGTCACCATTTAATAGTTGCCTCCTGTGTCTCACCATGAAGAAGCCTTTCTACTGCAGAGGCCAAAGTTCAAAACAATTCAATAAGAAACCTTAGAGTGTGCTGCTCAGACCTTTCTTGCTAGCATCCGGATTAGACCTGGAGTTAGGGAAAGCAGGGGGAACAGAGTAATTAAAGAGTACCTGTTCATTCTATCAGATGGAAGAAAATACCCCTACATGTTTCTCTGGATTATTTAGATTTTAGAGCTTATTTCTACATGGTTAAAAGCTTTAATAAGCTTTTACATCTTTATAATGAATATATGTGTTTTTAAGAATCAGATTGTGTTAAAGGGATATATAAAATTTTGATTACATTTGCTTGAAATTTATGGAAGAATACACAAGAAGCCAATAATACGATCGCCTGTGGAGAAGGAAACTGAGTAGATAGAACATAGTGGGAATGGGGTTTTACTGTATACTCCCTCGTGTCTTTGGGTTTTCAACCATGTAAATGTATTAACTCGTCAAAAAATAAATTAAAAACCAATCCGTTGGATAAATAAGAGGATACTGAGGAGAGAATTCATTATTCATATATTCATTCATCAGACATCATTGACTGTATACACCAGGCACTGCACTAGATGCTAGGGATGTAAAGGTGAATAAAACAGTGGCTGTCCCCACAGCTCTAGGTAACTCAGGCTTAGACATAATGCTTTCATAGTGTCATCATTGTAAGTAGCTCGTTATTAATATTAATAATAGGAAGAAAGCAAAGGGAAGGCCAGACATTATAATAATGTCATCTGGGCATTTTTACCAGGAAGCTGCAACTTCACACTCCCCAGGGGATGGCCGGCCCATTTCCTGCAGGTCAATGGGAGAGGTCCAGAAAGGGGGACATGGGCGCATGTTCAGTAAAGTGAGGTAGGGAAGGTGCCTGTCAGCCTAACCTGGAAACAGAGATCATCGGCCAGGTGGACAGAGCCACTGCAAGCACAAGACATCCTGAAGGTTTAGTTGGTTATGCTCCTAGTTAAAATCCCCCAGACAAAGAAATTCTCTCTCTCTCTTGCTGCTCTTGCTTCACTCCTGCTTCCTTGCACTTGCCCGTTATCCCTCCATAACCATGTGGTCCTAGAAGCCCCATGGCCCATGGCCATGCGGACCCCACATGCAATGGACTACCGCTGGGAACACAGGCTAAGCCAGCTAGACTGTGCTTCAGCATGGAACGGAGCCTCTGGGAGGTGGCTTTAATCCTAACTCTGCTAAAGACGAAATGAGACTTTTTCCTTGGCGGGACAGATGGAGATGGGACCTTAGAAACTCTGGGGTCTAATTCCACAGAAATAAAACTTCCCAGAATACTTCATCCTCCCGTGGGGACCTCCAGAAATTCTTATTCCTGTGGCACCCCAAGAGCTTCACTTCCCCTGGCAACCAGTGGGGAAACAGAGTACCCCACCAGTAACAATAGCACCTTTTTTTCATTACTGTTTGAAAACCAGTGAAGAAACTGACCTCAAGGCTTTTTTATACCATTGGTAGATACAGAAATAGTCATGTTTCTCACCCCTCCCCCCAAAAAAAGCTAAATTACCTGGCTAAAGGCACTTGACCTTGATAAATTAGGCTAGCCTCTTTATGGATGAAGAGGCAACTAGGACTGTACTTAAGATCCTGGTCTTTGGAATCAGATGAGATTTGAGTTTGTCTTTCAACTTTGCCCCTCACTATTAGCTATGTAACCTTGGGTAAATACTTAACATTTCTAAACCTCATCTTGTCTGCAGGATGGAGATTCTAATGGTACCTATCTCTTAAAGTTGTTGTGAGGATTACATTTTAAATATATGCAAAGCATCTTTTATAGTTACCATGATTATCATCTGGAGAGGAATCTTGGTTTTTCAAAAATAAGACTAGCCTACTTGAAACCTCTCACAAAGGTTTTTGTTCAAGAAAATAGGGTTCCATTTCTGTTGGCAAATTCCTCTGTAAGCTGCCTTTTTCTTCTCCTCCTGTCTTTTGTTCCCCAACATGAACATTTGGCTGAAAGCTTAGCCAGAATGTAGAATGGCTTCCAGGGGGAGGGTAGCACCTTCCAAAAATCCATGATAAATATCCCTTGGCTGTATAACTCCACAGGTTTAATCTACTTTGTAGCCAAAGCCTGGGGCATTAACCTTCTTGGCAGTTTCAAGTCACACACTGCAGAAATCAATTTCTTTGGGGGGAAATATAATACATATTGAAGCAGGTTAAAATTCATGATTTTGTATCCACCTTCTGCACAGGTGTTTCTTTCACCTTTTTAACTATACATTAAAAGGAGTTAATGGTGCCATGAAATAAAAGATTGATGCATTTTTACTAGATAGCCCAAAAAAAGCACATCTCCATAGCAAAAGAAAAAAATAAGGAGCAAAGTCAAGGCAAATAAATTGAGAAAAATATTTGCTACTAATGTAACATATAAAGCTCAACTTGCTAACATAAAGATCAAAGGAAAACTCAATTCAGTAGGAACTAAAAGGCAAGGAATCTGAACAGTCAGTTCACAGAAAAGGAAATGCAAATAGCTCTTAACATGAAAAGATGAGCAACCTAAATTGATATATCAATTTTCATTAGAGATACTGGCAAAAATATAAAAGTTCAATAATAGATGCTATTTGATGAGGCTGTGGAGAAATAGTCACTCTCATCCATCACAAGTGGATGTGTGAATTGGTAAAATCCCTATGGAGACCAATTTTACAATATCTATCAAAATTAAAAATACATATATCTTTGGTCCAGCAACTCCACTTTTGGGAACTTACCCTGCAGGTATATTTGAATACCACTGAGATTATCTACGTATAGGTTATTATTGTTTAAGACAAAAGATTAGAAAAATCCCAGATGCCTATTTGTAGGGACTGGTTAAATAAAGAAATTATGGTAGATGCATATTCACACAATAGAACACTGCGAAGCTGTATAAATAGACAGATATTATAATCTTAAGAAAGGAGTTCTTTATGTACTAATATGGAAAGAGCTACTATAGATTTATTGTTGACAAAAGCAAATTTTAGTAGTCTGTCTTCTCTGCTACCATTTATGTAAAAAATGGATATACAATAAGAAGCAATATTAATATTTGCTTGGATGTGCAAATAAAAGCTCTGCAAGGCTATATATTGCAACTAATAGCAGCGATTAGGCCGGAGAGGATGGGAACTGAGCAAGTGGGGCAAGGATGTGAGGAGAGAAAAATGAATGTTTTGTTCATACTTGGTTTTTATGAGTTAAATTTAATTTTAAAAATTAAAATATAAATGCCATAGCCTTTTCCCTGGGAATATTCTTTCACTATTATTTCACAAATTATTTCAAATTATATTCATGCCCACTATGAGTGCCTGCCGGATAGATGACAATGGAAGTTGCACTCTTTGGGTCATGGCAGGTCACCTTAGTAGAGAACAAACTCAGAAGAGCAAGGCAGAATAAACCATCCTTTCTTCCACACTGGAACCTCGAAACCATTTCCCATTTCTTTATAAGAACTGATTCGGGATTAAAAGCTAGAGGTTTACGGTGAAGCATACCAAATGCTTAAATTCTGGGAGGCGTCACATGACCATGGAGTGGCATCTCTAGACAGTGTGACTGGAAGCAAGGAACATGACATTCCTTAGAAGATTCTGTAACATTATGCACATTTCAAAATAACCCTACAATTTTCGTGTCAGAGTGGATTTGACATCAATTCTCTCTCACATTTAAAGACTTTTTAAAAATCTTATGAGACTATCAGAGGTACATGTGTGCCTGCACAGTGTGAAGAATTAAGAATCTAAACTCTGGCCCTTAGCCAGTTTGGCTCTGCATAGAGTGGTGGCCTGCTGACCAAAGGGTCCTGGGTTCAATGCCAGTCAAGGGCATGTACCTCGGTTGCAGGCTCCTCCCCGGTCTGGGCCCAGGTCGAGCCTCATGCAGGAAGCAACCAATCAATGCATTTCTCTCACATCGATATTTCTCTCTGTCTTTCCCTCTCTCTCCACTCTCTCTAAAAATCAATGGAAAAATATCCTCGGGTGAGGATTAAAAAATAAATAAAAAGAATCTGAACTCTGGAGCCAGGCTGCTGGGTCCAAACTTGGCTTGAATTCTCACTGCCTATGTGACTTTGGGCAAGTGACATTGTTCCTCTGTGCCTCGGTTTCCCATATGTACAGCAGGGATCACAATGGCACATATATCACAGGATGGATAGTGCACATAGAGCACTCAGCAGAGAGCCTACACATCAGACGCTGCAGGAAGCTCTTCCCGTGCACAAAAGAGCCAGAGCTGAGAGCTGGCATGAAAGGACAAAGGGAACTCAACACTGAAGAGATACACGCTTCTAATTAAGGCGACTGTGCACCCTCCTTGTTTTCACAGCCCTGAAAGCATTTGTTCCCTTAACGCTTAATGAGAAGATGCAATATGTGGTCATAACATCCGATTTAAAGTAAAGCCATTTAATTTTTCTAAAGTAATATTGCTTCCTCCATTCCAGAGAGGTCATCACTGCTCATGTTGTTTTTAATGTGTTAAAGGGTAATTAGGACGATTCAGATCAAAATCTCAGTTGTTAGTTGATTATTAATTTCTTTCTGCTATCTTAGCATTACATTTTATTCACAATTGCTAGAAACTGGTGAGGTAGGAGAATGGTTTCTGTTCCCATTAAAAAAAAATTACTAGCTTTGCGTTTCATATGTAACAGAGCAGCTCCCTCGCTGCCATCTATTGAAAATCAGCCCTCAACACAAGGGTTTGTAAAAAAAAAAAATTATATATATCTCAGCTTTGGAAAATAGAAACAGCATTGCTTGAGTAGTCTAATGACCACATTAATTCAGCCACTTGATGTTTTTGAGCCTCACTTCATTATCTATAAAATGGAGACAGTAACAGGTAACTCCCACAGTTTCACTGGGAATTATACCAATGATAAACTCTCAAGAAACTAGCATATGTATAGTTATTGAGTACCTTGCAGTGAATATTCACCCAGTGGGTCCATATTCCTTAGTTGTCTTGGTTTCCAGGCTAGGCTTCTCTTGGAAATAGAAAATTCAAGGAAACTTTGATGAGGAGTCTAGTAACAAATGGATTGAGATTGTGTGTCAGGAGACATTCTTCCCAACTTCAGCCCCTTAAAATATGAGATTGAAGAATAACCACAGTGGAGTCAATTTCTTTATATCAAATAGTTTTCCATATTTTATTATTGTGAAAACCCATAAATTATAAACTTATACTATTAATAAAAGCCTATGTGGTCATCATGCCCTCACGCTATGACGCCCTCAAACCACAAGGAGCGATCACCAAAAGGCTGCATGCGCAGCAGGCGTGCGTGAGTGGGTAGGGCTGCTTGCGTGTGGAGGTGGGCAGGGGCTTGATGCTGCGTGCATGGAGTGGAGGCGGGACCCCCGGCTCCGGCCTACGTCTTTGGGGCAATCCATTGAGGAGCCCCGGATGGGTGGGTGGGGCCTACCTCTTTGGGGCGATCAATTGCGGGGCTCCTGCACTGTGAGAGAGCACAGGCCAGGCTGGGGGGACTCCCCCCCGCAAGAGCATGAATTTTGGGCACCGGGCCTCTAGTAAAGTTATAAAAACATTGGGACCATATGACACTTCATGATTTCTGGATCCACTGCCCCACCCCAGTTTATTCTTCATTTTCAGAGGAAGGCAGTGAGAGCCTGTGAGGGTAAACATCTTCTTCAAACTCAATCAGCAAATGAGTGACAGAACTGGGACTGGGGCCACTGCTCATGTTTGAAACGGAGAGTGTAAGTCCAAGAAGAGAGATGATATAAGACAATAACTAATCCATCATCTTTTCATCCACATTCCTCAATACACAAAGACTAAGTGGGGAACCTAAAACAAGACCGAGGACAACTTCGTATTTTGGACCCAGAGGAACTGAAAGGATCTAGTTACCCAAATAGGAGATACTTAGCCTGCCCATCTCATCTGTGAGCACATGCTCTGGGGTCTCTGTTCTCAGTGCTGTCAGTGTCCGGATTTACTAGCACTGCAGGTGCTCATGCTCAGGTTGGGAATTGATATGGCTTTCTGACTGACTCTGGAAAAAAGAAAAACCTTTTTTTTTCTTGGGCCTTCCAAAATACACAAAATCCTAACTTATACCTTTCACTAATTTTAATTATTCTGAAATACAATATCTATAATTTTTACTATTATAACGTTCTATAAGTTATTCCATGCAAGTTATAACAAAGGTCAGACCAAACTATTAAATTAAAATTACTATAGTAAAACAATGAATAATGATGCATCCCTATGAATAGATAAAGTTACAAACGGAAGTGGCAAGAAAGTCTGACTACCATTTGGAAGTGCACACCGGCAGCTATGGCATCAAGATAGTCTTCAGAGAATAATGTCTCTGGATGAACCCTGGAACCTTACATGATGCTAATGACATCTAATGGAGAGTCACTTAAGTGATTCCCCATCCTGTTATATATTGAAATCAATAATAAGGGACATAATGTGGGAAGCAAGTAAGTGGTTTTTAAATTATTGTGTAAGAAGATATTATTTAGATTTACTCTGCTTAGATTTTCTGATCAATTAACAGGTCACAACCAAGCAGAGCTTACATTATTCCAAGTGCTTCAATGAACCATTTCCCTCATTAATAACATGCAGCCGTCCTAAGTTCATGCAACAGTCCTCAAGCAGCTGTTGCATTTATCATACTTATATTTACAAATGACTATAATGATCACATAATGTTGTCATTACCACTTTTTGGAAATGATCCAGGGTTTGTTTTCCTAGAACTCCAGTGGGCCCTTCCATTTCAAATATAAAATATATAAAATATTTAGTGTGTTTCAGTTGAGGAGTGGAAGTGCATTTCACCAATTATTTAGGTGTAATAAATATACAATAAGCCAGACATAGGATCTCAGTCCTATGAAGTCTCATTTATCTCAATATAGTGTCATTTGAAAGATTAATATCTAAAGTAGGGGAAAATTGACTCACTATTATACTTTCTAACCGGTAGTCGTCAATATTTTCAAGCAGTTTAGGTAAATCCAAACCTCACAAGTGAATTTATCTTCCATCATTATTCTTGAGCCTAAGTGTGGTTTATTGTTCACCTTCACTTGCTCCCTGCCCAGCAGTCACTTTTGTTTTCATCTTGTGGACTAGTCTGACTCAGATGGTTGGGGGTTTTTTATTGTTTAAAGTATTACAAATAGTAGTACATATGTCTCCTTTTTTATCCCCATTGATCCTCCTCTACCCCCTGGCACATGCCCTCACCGCCCCCCCACCCCCAGTGTCTTGCGTTCATTGATTATGCTTATATGCATGCATACAAGTCCTTTGGTTGATCTCTTACCCACCCCCAACCCTCCCTTGCCTTCCCGCTATAGTTTGATAGTCTGTTCAATGCTTCTTTGCCTCTGTAGCTATTTTTGTTCATCAGTTTATAATGTTCTTTATATTCCACAAATGAGTGAAATCATGTGGTATTTATCTTTCACTGACTGGCTTATTTCACTTAGCATAATGCTCTCCAGTTCCATCCATGCTGTTGCAAATGGTAAGAATTCCTTCTTTTTTACAGCAGCATAGTATTCCATTGTGTAGATGTACCACAGTTTTCTAATCCACTCATCTGCTGATGGACACTTAGGCTGTTTCCAAATCTTAGCTATGGTAAATTGTGCTGCTATGAATATAGGGGTGCATATATCCTTTCTGATTGGTGTTTTTGTTTTCTTGGGATATATTCCTAGAGGTGTTATTACTGGGTCAAATGACAGTTCCATTTTTAATTTTTTGAGGAAACTCCATACTGTTTTCCACAGTGGCTGCACCAGTCTGCATTCCCACCAGCAGTGAAAGAGACTAGACCACCAACTTACACCATACACAAAAATAAACTCAAAGTGGATAAAGGACTTAAATGTAAGATGGGAAACCATAAAAATCTTAGAAGAAGCCATAGGCACCAAAATAGCAGACATTTGTCATAGAAATATCTTTACCAATACAGCTCCTAGGGCAATGGAAACTAAAGAGAAAATAAACAAATGGACTATATCAAAATAAAAACCTTCTCACAGCAAAATAACCCATCAACAAAACAACAAGAAAGCCCACTGCAAGGGAGAACATATTTGCCAATGTTATCTCCGATAAGGGTTTAATCTCCAAAATTTTCAGGGAACTCATACAACTTAACAAAAGGAAGATAAACAATCCAATCAAAAAATGGGCAAAGGACCTGAATAGACACTTCGAAAGAGGACATACAGAAGGCCAAGAGACATGAAAAAATGCTCAAAGTCACTAATCATCTGAAAGATGCAAATCAAAGCAACAATGAGGTACCATCTCACACCTGTCAGGATGGCTATCATCAACAAATCAACAAACGACAAGTGCTGGAGAGGATGTGGAGAAAAGGGAACCCTCCTTCACTGACTCGGATGGTGTTAAGCATGCCTGAGATCCCTGAGAGTCCCCAGGCCATTATAGTCAATTTCAGTAGGAAGCTGGAAAGGTACACTGTGTGCACACCATCTTCACCTCACCCCCTGCATTACCATCTCTACAGCATGAGACAGCATTTCCTCTTTAAAGTAAGACAAAGAGACTGTGAAGATAATGGAGCAATCAGCATTCAAAACCAACTTTCTAAGTCTTAAAATAACTATGTCTTACATAGCTTTATATTGTGTTAAAAAAAATAACTTTATCCTAGTAAACATACCAATGCCAAAAAGAGAGGAAAGGAAAGTTAAAGTAGTGTTTGTTTGGGCAAAATAGGAGAGTGAGAAAAAGATCACAGAATTCCTACTAGAATTAACAAGATATTAATTCCTTCCAGGGTGTGGCTGTCTTTCTTCCCTGTTCTCTCTTCCCTTCAGCCCCTCAACCACCAGCAGAGTAGAGGGCTCTCTCATATTCTTCCATCTGTTCAGACAGCTGTTCAAGACAGACTATTTTGGATTTATTGATTTCTTCATAAATTAATCACTCCACAACCAGAATATATCAGATTAAATTACCCTATCCTGTGATCAGGAAAAAAAATACAGAAAGAGAGAAGCATCCTCCCTCTCCTAGGGTTTTCTTCCCACAGCGTATGAATTATTTACAATTATGTATCACTGAAAACACTTTAATAATGAAAGTATGTTATGGTAGTGTTTATGGTAGTTGTTTTTACTACAGTGGTCTTGCTAAGGTGGTTTTTGACCTTTGTACATGTAGTGCATTATAAAAATCTCTATTTAAAGACTTTCTAACTTCAAACACTAAATACTCAACAAGACAGTATCTTTGGGAGGTGGTCAGAGTATTATAGCTTTTCCAAGAAACAACTCATTAAAGTTTACTTTTGAAAGCCAGGTTATATATGTAATTTGTTTATTCATCATTTACTCACAGTAGGGATGTGATTTTAAGACTAGTAATTAAGCAGTTGCAGACTGGGCCCCTCAACAATATTTTATTGTTCAAATTTATTATTAGTCTTCTTGTCAGTGGTAGGAAAATAAAGGCTACAAAACAAAGAAGTTGGTGCCAGCTTAGAGGAACCAGAGATACTTGGGAAGTAAATGCCAGTATTTAAACCAGTTTACAGAATGTTAACAAGCTTGTGTGAGAAAGATGGTATAGAAAGGAGTAGGTTGTCACTATGGCACTTCTATGGACACTAACATACATTGAAAGAGACACTAAGAGAAGTTATTTTATGATCCCTTGAGGTACAAGGAGTGGGGGAAAGAATACATCTAGAAGAAACAAATGTTGATTTGTTTCATTTTGTTTCGGGGCATAACCCAATATGTGCAAAAATGAAAAATAATGACAGTGCAATAATGGCATCACAGGTAATTTGAGCACCAACTCTTACTTTGATCATTGAAAATACATAGATGTGTGCTTTTTATGGACTTTATTCAATTATTATTATAGTTACTATAAGTGCTAATCTGTTACCATCTCTATGTTCCTATTTATAATGAATAAGTTATAACATAAGACCCAGTTGAAATGTAGAAATGCAAAATTTTATAGCAATGCTAGGAATGATGATAGGTATTCATGAATGAAAGCTATGAATAGAAGCTGCAAACCTAGATCTCAAAATCATTTGAAAAGTTATTCTGCTGGTTCTCTATACCTACTTACTGTTCATTGATCCGTAAGGAATAGTGAATGCTCTTGGCAGGAAATTCAATATCCTATACAATGCTCATGATGCATATACAAATGATTAGGGAAAGCCCCCTCCCTCTCTACACTCACCCCATCTCTGTAAGCACACAGGAGACTGTGGAGATATATATATATCATATGTCCCCATATGTGACAACAGGAGCTTTGCAGGTTAGCAGATTGGTTGGATGGTTGGTTGGTAGGTTGGTTGGTTGGTGAGCTGATTGGTTAGATGGGTTTTAAATAGAATATTTTCCCTCCTTTATGGTAACTTATTAGCAAAAGACTCCTCCCAGCTGGCATGGATCAGTGGTTGAGCATCAACCTATGAACCAGGAGGTCATGGTTCAATTCCAAGTCAGGGCACATGCCTGGGTCGCAGGCTCGATCCCCAGTGGAGGGCATAATTGATGTTTCTCGCTCTCTCTCCTCCCTCTCTCTTCCTCTCTGAAATCAATAAAAAAAATATTTTTTGAAATAAATAAAAACATATTTTTTAAAAAGTTTCCAAATAGGAAATGTTAATCATTATGTGGGGGGAAAAAAGTCTCTGTGATCTCGAGCATGCCACCTAACTTCTTGGGGCCTTACGTGAGGAGTTGGACTTTATCATCTTGAAGCTTCCCTCTAGCTCTGTGGTTCTACATCTAGATCTCTTACCGCCTTAAATGTGTAGGTGGCCTACTCACTAACACAGGGCCTAAAAGGTCTGAATTCTCTCATAGCTCTGATTTCTCATTTCACACCCAGCTGGTATACTTTGTCTCCTCGTTGGTATGACATAGGGGCTAGGTAGCGAGTACTGTAGGGAGCCACTTGGGCTCTGCAAATTACAACTAAGATCTGCTTTTTAGATGAGCAAAGGGACCAAGTGAGGACTCCCTTTAATTATCTGAGACTGGGATAATTTCTAAGAAACTACATTCGTCAGTGCGCATATTAGAGAGCAGAGCGTTCTGCTTTCCAGATGGCACAGAGGGTGACCGGGGGGTAATTCTAGAGAATAATGCAAGTTACACTCAAATGGAGCCCTTCCAAAGGAGGGGGCAAAGTAATATTTTTCCTCAACTATAGCTCTATGTGCCAATTTCCGCACGTTACACACTGTGAGTATGCAAATGTTCCTTTCGGGAGAAATGTTATTAAGCATATTGGCAAGAAAGGATGACAAAGCTGGGATGTAGATTAGCTATTTTAATAATACAGAAGGCCAATTGATTATTCCTTGGAGAGTGGCTATAGCAAGCAATTAAATTCCTACAGTGTCAATAAAACAAATGTTGATTACCCCCAACCTAAGAATCTGTAATAAAACAGAAGAAACTTTTTTCCCCCAGCATATATTTTCAAGCTTCTGGCTTTGGAATTATATATGCTTATTTTCTATTTTCAGAAGATAAGACTTTGTTTTCAATTATTAATGAGAAAAATTTAAATTCTGGTTTCAAAAGACTTGTCTTTAAAGATGGTGAGTTTCCTCTGAAACTATTATAATTTCATTTTCTATCACCCAAGCCTGAATGTTCTCAAAGCGTGGCTAGGACTTTTATTTTAGCCAATGTTTTATTTTACCCAAATCACAACGTTTACACTTAGTGCCTGGATTAGGCACATAGGAAACCGCAATTTAGTTCACAGGGATCTAAGCATTCTGCAAATGTTTCATGGCTCAAAAATGAGTTAACATATAAAACTCCATATTTCATACTACTCCCTCCCAAAATGTCTTTTTTTTTAATGCACATCTGTGTGACACTCCAAACTAGGCCTTAGAAATCTGGTGGGTAATTTTGGAAATGAAACTATGCTTTGTGAGACCGGTGATTGTAGGCAAAGGACAATTATTATAATCCTAACAAATCCTAAAAAGCCTGGAGCATGTTTCTATTAACTTACTGGCTGGAGTCGAAGAAAACGTTGCCCAGCTAAATCTCCAAAGTCAGTGTCCAAAATATGGACTTATGAAGGAGAAGCTTCCCATGTCCCCTCGACAGCACTGAACACAGTGAATGCCCCACACAGGGGCTCGCGAGAGCGTGAGCCTCCGCCTCCTTGGAATAAGGCAAGGAAACGGTTTTGTTTGATCTGAGCTTTAATTAATGCCACTGCAGTCTCTCTGAGTGCTAGTCTTAGAGTCTGGATATTATTTTTTAAGAATCTTTCGCTGAGTTATACAAAAATGCGGTAATACACAAATGGCTCTGCAGTTCTAATAGCGTTCGGTGCTTGGTTCGTACTTTGCAGTGTTGTAGGGAAGAGTGTTCACAGAGAGTTTTGTACGTATTATCTCTTCAATTTCCAAACATTGTGAGGCGAACAGGAAGGGTACTGTCACCTTTGCTTGACAGATGAGGGTGCCAAGATAGAGGTTAAGAAGCCAGCTCCAAGTGACGGGGCTAGTAATGAGTAGACCAGCAGGTCCACCAGGTCCCCTGTCTCCATCCCCAAAGTGCTTCTCATCGCCCTTCTCTGCTGCAGAATTTCTCAAAGGAGTCATTCTCATCTCCCCCCGCCAACAAAAGGCTCTAAAAGAATCAATGCATCAAGTGGGAGAAACATCTCCAAGTTTCTGACTCCCTTTTACATTCAAGCCATTTGTCTAAGAAAGCAACTGGGTCTCTCTTTCCAGTGACCTGATTCGAAATAACACGAGAATTACAGTTCTCTTTCACAGCATCACGTTTTATTCTTTTTCATTTTGAAAGCTCTTCTCCATGGTCAGGTGCAAGCCACGCTGGTAAATAAATGATATATTTGTCTGTGTCTTCTTAAAGGTGGACCCATTCAATGCATTTCCCAGTGGCTCATTACACGAAAGAGACAGGAGGGCTGGCAGCCTGTGTGACCTCATTTTCAGGATGCTCTGCAGTCCTGCTAACCCTCTGCTCTCTGAGCCATCTCACTGTGAGTCTAACTGGGGGCCTGAGGAGGGGCAAGCTGACTGGATGCAGCAGCTGCAGCCTAAGAGTCCCTGTGCAGGTCAGGAAACCAATAGGTCAGTGCTGGGTGGACCTGGGTAGATGGCATCTTTGGCAGAGCCTGTGGCAAAACCCTGTAAACTGCCTGGTAATTGGTTCCAGCAGGATTTTCTGGGGTAGGTGGTTAAAGGTTGAAATAACCAAGGCCCTCATTTCTCTACCCTTGTTCCAACAAGAGCTCACACTGTCGGAATCAAAGCTTGCTCTGTATGAAAAGGTGCTCTGTCTTTTCGTAACTTATTTTTATCACTTGCCATTCGTTTTCAAAGAGTGATTCCTTTTACTCTTACCCTTCACAGTTCTCTTTTGCTCTTGAAACCTGTTATCCTTTCTACGTGAGGACAAAAGCAGCTGGAAATAAGAGTCGTTTCCACTCTCCCACATCCCTCCTTTTCAGGCATAAAACATAAAAAAATAAGTGAGGCTCTAGGAGTGAATTGTTGCCACAGGAATTTGATGGTGACAATTCCCTTGGTGATAATTAAAACAATACAAATAGGCATTGAAGTGGCATGCATGCGTACACACACACATACCCCCACAAATACATGTTACCCCTAAGTAGATAACAGATAAAATTATTGCCAGTAGTTAACAGCTTTTCAAGGAGAAGAAAGGAGGTATTTTTAAGTGGAGCACTTTTAATAGCTCTTTCACATCTCTGAAGCAGATTTTGTCAAAAATGTCAAGTCCAATGGAAAGCACCCCTTTACACACACACACACACACACACACACACACACACACACTAAAAAAAAAGCCTTATTTGTTGGGTGGTTGTTTATTCTCTTGCATATTCATAAAAATCATTGTTGTCCTACTTCAGGGGATTTTCCCTGCTTTGTTAAATCCTGTATGTCAGAGCTGAAAGAGAATAGACCAACCAGCTTGTTTTTCACACAAGGAAACCGCAGCCCAGAGGGGAGATGACTTTGCCAAGGCCACGTGACATCGGCAGCCAGGCCTTGGATCAGTCCAGTTCTAGTCCTGTTCCCTTCCTACCAGGCTATCCTGCTGCTTGGAGAACAGAGTCTGAAATATTTCATTTTTCCACCGATATTTATTGGCCCCTCCTGTGCATCTGGCCCTAGCAAGGCCTTAGGGAAGACACAAGATGGATAAGATAAAAACTAGTCCTTGAGGGTTACTCAGTTCTTAATGTGTTTTGTTATTTAAAGACCGATGCCATGTAATAAATATTCTGTGTAAGATGAAAATGTTAGTTATATTTTATTCCTATTAGTTGATGTTAGAGAAAACTAACGTTAGAGAAAACTAACATGTAATATCCATACAGATACCACCCACCATATAGATACTCTTGGAACAAAGCGAATGTCTTTGAGGGCTGGAAAAGAATAATTTGACATCTTAGAGAGTTTTTAAAAATTAAAAAACACACACATGCTCTTGTACATATTTTATTTGGCAATTCAACACAAAATTCACTAAATCTCACTCAAACATCTCATTCAAAATTTTATAACCAAATTTTATCTAGAAATATATGGACATAAAATATTAATGGGTGTAAGTTTCCCATGTCATTTCCCATCCCCAGTGTTGGGAAGGGAGAATGCATTGGGCCCAATAAATTTAGGGGAGAATCTATAGGTAACAAGTGTCTGTTTCTTCCCTCTCCTTTTTGTTTCTAAAGTCCCATATGAAGAGATAGACGTGTTCTCATTGCTAGTGAGGATGCCCACAGCCTTGCAACATGGAGTCATTGGCTCTCCTCAGCCTGGCAAACAGAAGCCCACGGGTTTGAAAGACACATCTTATGACTGACCTCCCTTTGCCTCTGTGCCTTTACTTCTAGATCATCTGTAGTTTCAGCTTCACTTTGGAATGGCCTCGGGGTCACTGAGATAGGCAGAGCATTAAATTCAAAACAAGGACAGAATCTGAATAGACCTTGGGTGATGGACACATAACCTGGGGATGCAATCTATTTCATTGCAAAAAAAGAAGAAGAAGCCACTTTTTATCTCCAGGCTCTTTGAAAGTTTTCTCATGAATAAAATCTGGCTGCTGAGTACCTGCAGTAGCTGGTGACCCATAGCAAAAGCTTAGATGCATTTTGCACTGTACATGCCTTGCTTTTTTCTCCTTCTTGCTGCCATGGTCCTTTAATATCCCCACAGCCTTTACTTTTTAATTAGAATAATAATAGTGACCATTTATTAAATATTTACTATGTGCAAGGCACTGTGCTAAACCCTGCATTTCACTAAAACTGCACACCAAGTAGGCAAGAAAATATTTGTATCCCTACTTGGACAAGTGCTTAAGTAACTTAACTGATGTCCCATAGGTAGCAAGGTGAAGGAGTCCAGATTCAATGTCCATGCACATAATCACTACACTCATTCAGTCGTGATAGCTAAAGCTTTTCTAGGTTTTTCACACCAAATTTCAATCCCAGGTTGGCTTTCCACTGTCACTGAGCCATGCTTTAAAGCTGCCTCATCCATCTAGTGGGCTCAGAGTAATGTTAACTGAACCTAGGTAAAACCCAATTAACTTTAGGGGAAATCCTAGAATACAATTGCTTTTGTTTTCTATTGCTGTGTAACAAATTACCACAAACTTAGCAGCTTACAACACAAGTTGATTATCTCACCATGTCTCGGGTCAGCAGTCTGGCACATTTTAGTTGGGTCCTCTGCTCATGGTCTCATAAGGCTGAAGTCAAGATGTCAGTTAGATATGCCCTGATCTATAGCCTCCAATAGGAATGATTGCCCTATTATGCACTCAGTGGCATAATTTAACTCCTAGTAGTTTTAGGACTGAGGTCTCCATTTGCCCTGTTGACTGTCAACCAAGAAACACGTCTCAACTCCTAGAAGTGGCTCTCAGTACTTGTCTCTTGGTCCCTCCATCCCAGCAGCAGAGAGCATCCCTCACAGAAATGCTACCTGCTGCAGCAATCACAGCTTATTTCTTAATCTAGCCCGTTGTTCTCGTCCATTACTTGAAGAGCCAATAAATACTGAAGAATGAAGTTCAACCACAATGGAAGTTTTCACCCATAGGTGCAAAGAAAAGGGTTGATTTGAGCCGAGGTGCCATGGTAGGAGAGCCCTTCCCTGCTGGCTCTGCGATCATAGCCTTCCTGCCATCCCCCAGGATGCGATCTTCCCCCACCTACCTCTGGGTCCTCTACAGCGACAGCCTCAGGTGAA
Source organism: Myotis lucifugus (assembly GCF_000147115.1). Lineage (NCBI taxonomy): Eukaryota > Metazoa > Chordata > Mammalia > Chiroptera > Vespertilionidae > Myotis > Myotis lucifugus. The sequence goes on along the minus strand of NW_005871107.1, from coordinate 2,756,364 downwards.
CCCGAATGTTTCTCTTGTGAGAGTCAATAAGAAAATGTCTGTGTTGGGAACTCTATCAGTCCCCATATAACTCGTAACTTGTCCATGTTTTATATCAATCCCAGGCATACCCACTGAGAAAGTCCTTACCACTCCCATATACTGATAGAAGTGTCTTGCGGATGACCATGTTTATTAAAGTGCATGCTTTTAGAATAAGACAAATTATTATATCTGCATTTAGCTATTTTTTAACTTCAAGCTGAATTTTAAAGAAAGGATTTTAGAGGGCTATCCTATCAATTTACTTCATAAGTTCCAAGAATGGGACCGTTGATATAGCTAAAACCCCAATTATGCCTAGATTTATGTTAATATATCATCTTTCCTGTTTTCCAGTATTTAAATATTGCATTGTTTTTCTACATAGTATGAGACAGATTGGTAAGATGTCTCTAGATAAAGTTCTTTAAATAAGAAAGAACTAGAAAATGCTTTGAGATCTGAAGTCCCATATGTGTTTGATCTATGTTTATTCAGTTTGAGTCTACATTAGCAAAACCTCATTCAAAAATGGCAAGTCTACAGACTGGCAGTCAGGAAACCTGGATTTTAGCTCTGGTTCTTATTGGTTACCTCAGCTATAATCTAAAGGGGTTAATTTAGCCACCAGGGGCTAAATGCAAGTTATCTACTTGGATGCATGGCACAGTGTGGCTGGCTGACCAGAGCCAGCTCCCAGCATTCATTCTCCCTTCGTCTTCTCTGTCAGTGAGAATGGTCTTCAGACCCAACAAGGATGAAACAAATGTGTGGTTTTAAAGAGGGATTAGGAACTTGAGGTAGATGTAGAGATTGTCAGATAGCATCTATCTGCTCCAGACAGGTTAAATCTCGAGGCATCATTAATAACTTCCCGCCCAGCTGGATGGCTCAATGGTTGAACGTTGTCCTATGAATCAGGAGGTCATGGTTCAATTCCAGGTCAGGGCACATGCCCGAGTTGTGGGCTCGATCCCCAGTGTGGGACATGCAGGAGGAAGCTGATCAATGATTCTCTCTCATCATTGATGTTTCTATCTCCCTTTCCCTTCCTCTCTGAAGTCAGTAAAAATATATTTTTAAAAAATAAAATAAAAATAACTTCCCAGAACGTGGAAAGAATCTACAGATGATGCCCCTGACCCACTGCCTGGACTGGAGGCATGAAGATCACAAATGTTGTTCTGATTTTTGTCAAAAGTAGAAATTCTATAAACTGTAGACATTAATCCCATAAACTGAAGATTTAGTCTAAAATTAATTCTCAAAAGGGAAGGCTTAGAAAAGGAAGCCTGGATCACTAGAATCAGTATGGACTCATAGTAAGAACAGTATGGACTGGCTGGCCACACTTGCTGTGAAGACTGGGTCATTAGACTGGTAAGAACATGAGATATTAGTGCAAATATCGTATCTGTGTAACAAGGGTCCCCAGAGAATAGTGGAGTAAATCTGGATGGGATGGGGAGGGGGACAGGTAGTGGACAAAGAAAAAGAAGCGGAGACTGAGAAAGACAAGAATAGGGAGGGGGCACAGGTAGACGCAGAGTAAATAGAAGGCAAGAGGAGAGAAGCCTCAACCCTGGGGCAAAGGGGTGTAAGAACAGCGCTCTCTGGAAAGGAAGAGACCACGACGTGATGTTTTCCAGCCCCAGAACCTGAGATGACAGCAGGCAGGAAACGCAGGTGGAGTCTCTCTGAGTGGAGGGGTCAGTCCTGGCACCCTGGGCGTGGGGCACACTGGGCTCAGGAAGGCAGCCATGCTGCAGGGAGAGCAGAAGCACTGTTGGAGAGTCCCGAGAGTCCCCACGGCCTGAGGGGCTGTGCAGCTGCCGCCAGACTGCAGACAGCAGCCGGGCTGAGGAGCCTGGGCCTCCCATGGAAAGCCCTTGTGGGGCAAAAGGGAAGAACGGAACACCTTTTCTCTGTCAATGTTATGAAGACTCACACATTCCTATTCTACCTCCTATTCAGCAGAGTGAGCAAGGTCAAGGTTTCTGAAGTCCTTTTGCCTAGGAATAAGCCTTGCTCTTGTACTTGCTAACCGACCTCGTACAAGTTATCATGCCCCCTAAACTTCACAGTATCTCCATCCATAAGTTCCCTTCCTAACAGGGATGTTTGAAAGACCAAAGGACAAGTATCCACGTACAGTGCTTAATAAACACTAGGTGTCATGAATATATTAGCTCAAGTTGATAATGCCTGAGGAAACTAACAGTCTCTCGTGACATATTTGTGGACAAGATGGAGAACCAAGGAATAGGCATAAAAACAGTTTTGTGACCTGTAACTAGTTAAGTGACAAAGCAAAAGACTCCAAATTAATTCAAAAATATCAGTCTGGAGAATTATTGTGAATTATGAAAGACCTCCTGCGAGTCTTCAGACTGCTCCCAAACCACAGGCCCTTGCTTTGATTCATAGAGACAAATAAACGGCCAGCAATTCCACACACCTCTCTTTGTATATACTCCAATAAATTTTACAGTAACTTGCTAAATTAGTTGTTGAAGATTACTAAACTTTGATATATACAAACTAACTAAAATCAGTCCATGACTAAAATCACTGAGGGAGCTAATTCATCATTCTCCAGGAGGCCAAGCAGCTAGATAACACTGAGCTGTACGGAAGCGCATCTGTCACCTGGGCACAAGTGCAGATTTCAGAAATGTTGCATTCTTATTACTGCATCATCAGGCTTGTTCTGACTTGGTCGTAGTTTTCAAGCGCTGCTATTTGTTGCATTAATTGAGTTATCACATGACACGTTAACAAATATCCCTCTAGCCTCAGTAACATCATGAAGGTGTTCTTTATGTCCTGGTCCTCAAAGGTGCCAGGATTTATCAAGGATATAGTCCCCCCTATCCCAGCAGATCCCTTGAGTACAAGTTGCTCATTTCCCTACATCCCATGTACCTGAGACTCAAAAGACAGTTCCCCCACTGTAATCATTCTCTCACAGTATTAGTTTCATGTGGCTTCTGTAACGAATTACCACACACTTGGAGGCTTAGAACAAGTTAAATTTATTCTCACATAATTCTGGAGGCAGATGTCTGAAATCAGAACACCAGCAGGGCCACACCCCCTCCTGACTCTGGGAAAGGATCTGTTCAGTGATGCTCTCCTAGTCTCTGGTGGCTCCAGGCCTTCCTTGGCTTCTAGTTATAAGGCTGCACTTCTTGCCTCCATCTCCACGTTGCTTTCGGAGGGGGGGGTTGTACCAATGCTTCCTCTGCCAAAGACACGTGTGATGGAACTTAGGGTGCTTCTCTTGTAATCCAGGATAAACATCTTCTTTCAAGACCCTTAGTTTAACCATATCTTTGCCATATAAGATAATAGTGACAGATTTCAGGGATTTGGAAGTGAATATATTTCTAGGAGCCTTTTTTTCAGCCTATGATGTTCACCAACATTCCTTTGCCTCTCTGTTCTTCTCTGCTATCCAGAAAAGCATCAGCCTTCTTCCCATCCATATCTGGGCCCCTGATTGCTCATGGGCAGATGTGTCACAAGTTTACAGTCTCCAATCCAGGAAATCAGATTTGTCACGTCCCTTCTGGATTAGGCTACAGCATAGAGTCAAGTCCAGGGTGGTAAATGGACAAGAATGAAGACTTAGATTCAGTTTGATTTATCCAACAAGTAGTTCAAAAGATACAGATAATGTCCATTGGATGCAGGCAGATACAGTCCCTACTTCCTTCCTTTGATCACATGGAGGTAGACCAGAAGTATGTGGTCTCAGCAGCTCATGTGGAAGGAGAAGTCCACAGGATAGAGGCCCAAAAAAAGATAGGCTCCCTGCCCTTTCTATGCCCAGATGGGCCAACACCAAAACAACTTACATGCATTACCATTTAAAGCTGGATAAGGAAGCTCCCCAGGAAGCCATGCACCCAGGCCCAGTGACTGTGTCCTGAGTCTCATGATCCCTGCTGTGCCAACACAGGGGTCTGGGAGTTTTCCATTTCTGTTCCCCTGCAGGCCTTCCATACCTGTTTAGGACAGAGTCTCCAGTGCTCTTCCAGAGTGCTCAGAATAAAACCCAAACCCCTTGGCATGCCTACAAGCTTCTTCCTTCCTCTCTCAGTACTCCCCACCGTTAATACTTAAATACTTGGAGTCCCTTACCGCTATTCATTTTTCTCTCTTGCCTTTGAGTCTTGGCACTTGCTAATTTCTCTGCTTGGAATGCCATTCTCGACTCCTCCTCTCCCCTGCTTACTCCCATCACCCATCAGGAGCCAGGCCCAGCTCCATGTCTTCCCAGAACCCCCCACACAGCCTCCAGGGCCTCTTCCAATCCCACCATTACTACCACCACTACTAGCCCTGGCTGGTTTAGATACCCCTCTTCTGTCTCACCCTTTTCATGCCATTTCTAATTAGCCATATTTATGGTAGTCTGTCCTATTATACTATACAGAGTCCTTGTATATATCCCCAGCACCTAGCATAGCACCTGACATTTCATGAGTGTTCAATGAATATTGGATAAATAAATGAGTGTGATTTCATTAATATGAATCATCTGTAGGATTTAGAAGCCGAAGTTGTTCATTATTAACACAAAATGAAATACTGGGAATGAGGAAGGTATTGGTCCCACTGTGGTCTGTACTAGTCAGGCTGACCAGGATAGTCCAAATGTGGGCACCGCCCTTGAGAAAGGAACGATCCTGGAGCTTGTCTGGTGAAGCCTAAACAGAAAAGTGAAGAGTTCGAAACCATGAAAGCTGAGGAACAGTTGGAGAAACTAATGATATTTACCTTGAAGAAGGGAAGACTCAGGAGGTACCTACATGAAGACAATCTTCAGATACCATGAGATGATGCCACGTGGCTGCAATGGAACTGAACAATGCTGCAGAACTTCCTGCCAGTCAAAAATGGAATGGGCTCTGTCCTCAGAACAGAGTGGGCTGCCCTGGGAGAGAGGATTCCTGGGGCTGAGCGTGCAGGCATCGCTTGGGGTTATAGGAGAGTTGTGCGTGGTCAGACTAGGTGTTTTCTGCAGACTCTCTAAACCCTGACATTCCAAGATTTAAATTGATTAGCATGTCGGGCACTTTGCTACTTAGCAGTTCTGGAATGCCCTCAGCTCTTGTGCTGTGTGGGAGTGCAGTGTTGATGAACGCACTACCAGCCAAGCCAATCTCTGCTAGTTGAATGGAGACGGTTCTCGCCAAATTTTTCAGCATGAGTGGATTCCTCTCCCTTCCAACTCTGTCACTGATTACAAAACTGTATATTTTGCTTTGTAAGACTGGGACAAACTGCCTTGAAAGTGGTGCAAAAAACAAAGAGCAACTGCTTATTTTCCTCAGATGCCTTAGAACAGGACTCGGTCCCTTCCTCAGCCGATACCAAGCGTTCCTGTTTGAACGTCACGTCATCATTATTCTCTAGCTAATGTGTTTGATTTATGGCCCTTAGTGTCTTTGAAGTAATGAAGTAATGCACTTGGTAATTGTGGGCACTCTATTGATTTTTATAAAATGACTTTTTTTTTTTTTACTGTGAAGCTGCCTCTAAGCCGGGGAATCGTGCACTCTGGTTCTCCAGCTGCCTGGGTATAATGTGAAGATTCAAACAGGGCTTATTGCCAGCTTTGGACATTTACTCCAGGACTATCCTTAAATTCCCTAGTGAATCTGTCCATTAATAACCATGTATTGCTAACCAACTCAGTCAACCTTGCTTTAACCATCTCCAGTATTTTATATATATCAAAGGTAGCTAAATAAAAATGATCAAATGGCACAAGAAAAGAGTTAGCTTACTTTCAAAAAGAAAAACAAACCACATGCTTGTATTAACTGTTACCTTATGAAAGGAAGGTAAAAACTATTAAGACAAGAAAATGATAAACAGAGACTGACATTTAATCTCTCTCTGATAGAAGCCATAGTCCTTGCCTGAGGTAAGTTTTCTTGATGGATTTCTAAGCTGCGCATTTTGAGCTCCTTTTATCCATGTGTATGTTTCCCTGTGAGGCCCATAACAGCATTTGAAAGTGGTCATTTCATTCATGCCTAATGGGCCTGGTGTATTTGCTGCTGTCTGCCCTGTAATTTGCCTAGCTTGCCGCCATCAATATTCAAAACAAGCTTTAAGGACCAGGCAGAGGAGGTCATGGATGAGTCCTGCTAAAGGAGATGACCAGATTCCCACGGTTATGTTGTAGAAGCCCTGTCCAGGTTAGGCATTTTCGTGTCTGCAGCTTGGCTCAAAGCTTGCTGATTTGTTGTGCTGTGCAGTGCAATGAAAAGAATCCTGTATTGTGAGTCAGAAGGATAGGGTTTGCTTCCAGGTCTGCCATTGACCAGGTAATAATGAATGGTCAAGCCAAAACTTCCCTAAACCTCTGCCTTCTCTCTGTAAAACAAAGGTAGTATTCTTCTATCTATTTCACCAAAGCATTATGAAAATCAAGTAATAAGTCACTGATCAAAAATATGATCATAGTATTTATCTTCCCAAATGACAGTGGGGAAGTATTTCATACTATTCACAGTAAGTAAAGGAAATGATGTACATATACAGGGGAGAAAAAATTTCACAAGTAAACACATATAGGTATGTGTTAAGATCATAGGAATTTTATGTAATCTAGATCTGGGCCAGTCTACTATGAGACCTTCGTAAGCATAAATGTAGATGTCACCTCCAAATTGTGCTAATGACAATATGGGAATATTTATATAACTACAAGCAAGCCAAAACGTAGAAGGGCAGGATCAAGATGGGCATATTCTCCAGGTGAATACAACAGTCTCATCACGCTGTGTGGCCCTGGATGGTTTCCTGTCCGTTTCTCACACCTGTCTGTGACCTCCAGGAGGGTAATGATTGTGTCTGTTTTACTCATCCCTAGCCTCCAGCAGGTATAGTTTCCTAGGCTATCTGTGAACACAGTCCCCTCACTCTGTGTACATAACTCCAAACTACAATCTTAACGGAAGGGCAGCCAAACGCAGCGAAGATCAGACGGGGGTACTAGGACTTGCTGTTGGCCACCTGGGCCCATTACTATGGCTGATACCCAGACTCCTTCCTAAACCTCGGACTCTCCAGCCAGGAGGCCTAAGAATCCACATTTTTAAAAGTTCCCTTGGTCATTTTTATGAACCCTGAAGTTTGAGAAGCTCGCTGGAGATTATGTTTCAGAGGCTATTATGTTCAATCTCCCAATAATTCAACAGCCAGTTTAATAACGTGAGCACATTCAAAAGGAAAAGACTTGAGTTTGAGAACAGCTTCCACTTCTTACCAGTAATAGCACAACCTTGGGTGAGTCACTTAAGTCTCATTTGTAAAATGGGAATGACAAAGCTCTCCTCATTCAGTTGTTGGAACGGGCAAAGAGAAAAATGTATCAGAACGTGCTACAGAAACTACTAGAATTGTGCCAATAATGGATGCAGCTGCAGTTTTAATGTTGGTGTGGTGGCTGCCTGAGCCTTTGGACACTGGCCGCAGAGAAAGGCCAGCCCAGTGAGACAATCTGCAGATTTGTGAGATTCACTCCAGTGGTGAGGCAGCACCTGCAAGTTCCTCTGCCCCGTACTCCCTTCTCTTGAGTCTCATTATTAAGAACTGGACCCTCCTCGTTAATATTTCATTAAAAAGACAGGATTTAGCCCCATCCTATCATTAATATATGTTTACTCTGGACTACTTGCTAGACCCATTATCTGCTTTATTCCTCAAAAACACCTTGTGAGATAGTATTATTGGCATCTTTATCCCCTTTTTACAGAAGAAAGCAAGGCACAGAGAAATTAAGACCTTCCCCTGACCGTTTGGCTCAGTGGATAGAGTGTCGGCCTACAGACTGAAGGGTCCCAGGTTCGATTCCGGTCAAGGGCATGTACCTTGGTTGAGGGCACATCCCCAGTAGGGGGTGTGAGAACTTGTTCAAAAACATACTTTTTGGCCCAGCTGGCATGGTTCAGTGGTTGAGCTTCAACCTATGAACCAGGAAGTCACAGTTGGGGCTCGATCCGCAGTGGGGGGCAGCCAATCAATGATTTTCCCTCATCATTGATGTTTCTATCTTGCTCTTCCTCTCCCTTCCTTTTTCAAATCAATAAAAAAATTTAAAAAAAACAAACACTTTCTATAGGTGGCAATGCCAGGGTTTGAATCCAGTCTGACACCAGAGCATGTCCTCCTCAGCACAGCATTCTACCACTCATGCGTGTGAGAAAAATACCCTGTGCTCCTTCCTTCCCCATTGACCACTAAGACATGCAGACAACCAAGGCAAAGAAAGAAATATGGACGAGTCTTATCAGACTGGCCAGTGTCCTGCCCACAGCACCAAGCAACTAAAACTATGCAACTTTTCCTTTTTTTAAATTTAGACTGTGGTTTACATACAGAAGTAATAACAATATGGTCTTGGTTGTCTTAATCCTAGTTTAGGAAACCATGGATATACATTCACATGAGAAAATGACTAGACAACCCATTCTGAGTCTTGCAGCTAGTACTGGTATAGGATGTCTTGAAGTACAGAAACTTACTGGAGTGTGCGCCTCTAGATGAAGTGAGAGAGGGGTTGGAAACTGATTAGACATTTCTCAAGGATAAAGCTGCAAGCTGTCCTACTACTGGACATAAAAATACAGAGCTTTCCAATCCCAGAGGAATGTTTCAGTAATTTGTTAGGTTTCTCTAGAGTAACTGAAAGTACTGACACATTTACTTTTCTTTCAAAGGGCAAGGTATTATCTATCATCACTGATCAATGCCCAGAGGCATTCTTCATAACCCCAGCCAGAGTCAGTGTCGGCAACGCAGGTGGCAAGGGGCTGGGAATGCAATCTTTTCTGAGCCAGAACAAGGGAGACAAGCCTGGAATTGGGGTAGAGCAGGAGGTAGGCCCAGGATGAGACCATTCTAATGATAAAGTAAGATGCCCATAGGAAAGGTTTTAATGGCTGAGTCAAGGTTGCAGTTTTCCCTTCTTTTCTAAAATGTCACCTAAAAGCAATAAGGAGTAACACAATGAAGTAACACAAATTCTATCTTTAGTGAAACTAAGAGGTGTCTGTAACCCAAACTACAGCATTAAAGGAAGAACAGTCAGATGCAGTGATGGTCAAGATGGGTGCTGAGAGAGGCTAGGAGTAAATTCTTATAGCAACAGAGCTCAAACTCAAGGATAATGCATAATTCTATAAAGCAAGAGGCACCATCTGAGAGGCAAAGTCAACAACCTCTTGGATGGAATAGCAGGAAGCGTGTGTATGGCAACTGGTCCCATGAGCTATGAAAACTTATCATGACATTATAGCAATTAAGATAGTGTGGTATTAGGGCAGATATAGACAAATTATCCACTAAAAGGAAACAGAGAGCTCAGGGCAGACCCACACATATATGAATACGTGATTCATGATAGAAAGAGATTTGCAGATTCATGGGAAAAGGAGGAACTTATTCAATAAATTGCACAATAAAAAGTAATGAGCCAATTAGTTATCCATAAATATGAAGTGGGATTTCTACCTCTCGCCATATAAAAATTCATTCCAAGCAAATTAAAGACTTCAATATGAAAGTCAGAACAATAAAACTTTTTAAAAGATAGTATAAGCATCTACCGTTATAACATAGGGCGGGAAATAATTTTATAAATAAGCATAAAAGGCATAAATCATAAAGTTTAGGGTTGATATATTAAATAAATTTAAAATTAAGAACTTCTGTTCATGGAAAGATATCTGAAGGCGAGTAGAAAGATAAGCTACAAAGTTAGGAACAGTTTTTACAACACACATAATTCACAAAGGACTGGTATCAAACCATTAAAAAGAAGACAATCCTGGGCAGCATGGCTCAGTGGTTGAGTGTCAACCTGTGAACCAGGAGGTCACTGTTCGATTCCTGGTCAGGGCATATACCCGGGCTGCGGGCTCGATCCCCAGATCAGGACATACAGGAGGCAGCTGATCAGTGATTCTCTCTCATTATTGATGTTTCTATTTCTATCTCCTTCTCCCTTCCTCTCTAAAATGAAAATACACACACACACACACACACACACACACACACACACACACACAAAACAACAACAAAAATCAGCACACAAAAAGACAACCCAATAGAAATTTGGCAAAAGACACAAGTTGGCATTTCATTGATGAAGAACCAAATATGGTCCATGAACACATGAAAAAATTTTCAGCCTTATTGGTAATTAGAGAAATGCAAATTAAACCACAATGAAACATTATTTCCTCTCATCTATTGGAATCAGAAGTCTCAGTGTACTAAGTATTGGCAAGGATGTAGAAGTCTACCCCATAGACTGACATTACCTAGTAGATTCAAATATATCTGCACTCCATGATCCTGCAGGCCCAGTCACTAGTAAAGACCCTAGGAAATCTATTTTTCTCCTGTCAGAGTGACAGAAAGCAGTAAGTTCAAAGGCCCACTGTGTTGGTGAAGGAATGGAGTAAACAAACTTGCATACCTTATTGGTGGAAATATAAGTTGATAAACCTTATGAAGAGTAATTTGTCGATATATCTCTAAATTAAAATTTTACATTCTCTTAGATCCTGCAATTCCACACCTAAGAAATAGTCACAAATGTGTAAAATTATGTGCAAGAAATAAATTTATTTTAGCATTCTTTTAAATATCAAAATATTAGAAATAATTCGCATATCTTTCATAGAGTACACTGAACCACGATGCATAAAAAGAATAATTTAACCCAATATGTACTGACATGGAAAACTCTTCAAGATATATTATTAACTGAGAAAAATAAGGTACATATGCTGCAATCATGGTTTTCAAAACAAATATATCTGTGTATTCATATATATTTATATGTATTTATATATACATTCTACATGTGTGTAGACATATGTGTGTGTTTATTACCACACATGTACATGGTCATAGAATATCCCTGGAGTATGCACGAAAAACTAATCAGAGTATAAGTGACTTTAGGGATGAACATAAGTGAGTCAGAGGCCAGATTTAGAGGGAGTTTTACTTTTAATCATATACTCTTGTATTTTTTAAATTTTTGTGCCATGTGCATGTAGGGCCTATTCAAAAAATAAAATAATTTTTAAAAGTAAAGCAGTCATTGTTGCTGGTAGACCCGGGAATCTGGAGTCAGAAGATCAGTCCAGAGAAGGTCATATGCTGTTCCTCAAGGTCAGACCCAGGCAGAAGGATAACACAGGAAGACCTTGAGAGCAAATGTCAGTGCAAGCAGCAATTTTACAACTTGGGGAGGCTGCAAGGATTAGGAATTCATAATCCATTGGGGGTGGAAGGCAGAAACCAGAAATAGGATGGGCTGACCCTGGGCACCAGCATCCTTCAAAGTTCTTGATACTGAGCCAGTACTTTGTCTTAATCAGGAAGCTTTCATATGCTTCCAGGATCCTGAGGCAAATCTCCACCAAGATAGCCAGAGACAAGGCAGTGGGCAAAACTAGGAACGGCCAAGTGGAAAGGAAAGTGAAGGGGTAGGAAATTGACCATCGCCAGCAGGCTGAGGAGACCTGGCTCATCCAGGCAGGGCCAGCTGCATAATGTGCAGGGCCCAGTGCAAAATGAAAATGCAGGGCCCCTCGTTCACAGAGCAGGGAAATGTGCCATTAAAGGTGCTAAAACATAAAGTTTTTTCCTCCTGCAGTTTCTTTTTATTTGTCATGGTAGTTAATATTTGTGATGTAATGTCATCGTAAGTAAAGAAAAATTAAAATTTTTAATTATTAGGATACATTTTACAATTCATCTTTATATCATATGATGCCAGTTTAAATGCAAAATAACAGCAGAACCACTGAAATTATGCAGTTCATATTTTGTAGCTCATACATGCATATGTATTTTGTTCTTACCAGAACAGTGGCAACGCCACACAAAATTAATTCAACTGTTTTATTTCACTTCTTAATATGCACACATTCTACCAATACTCCCTACTTTCTGCTTACTGATGAGTAAGGAAGGACTGAAAGGAAAGGAACTGTGGGTTGCCCAATCTTTCCCTTTCTTTTAAGTCATGAATTTCTCTATAAGGGTTTGGTTAATACAAGGAAGTGACATGAGTGAAAAAGGATCTGATTGGGTTCCTTGGCCACTCATGTGTCTTAGGATGCCATTGCCTTCTTTCTATGCTTGAAGCAAGTTCTGGTTTGAATGGAAAACGTGGCCTCTGGGGGCTGCCAGCATTCCCACTTACTCAGTCATCCATGTAACCCACTTACCTTGTATTCCTTTGAGTCTTCTGAACTCCCACGTATCGTGGGTCCACTGGAACTCTATGCTCATGGGGCATCACAAGGACTGCGCACAGATGGGCGCCCAGGAACAGTAGACATACACATTGTACATAGCTCTGTTCGGGGACGAGTTCCATTGTCCCCTCAGACTTAACTTACAAAAAAAAAAACAGGCTCAGAGGTAAAATTATAGGAATTCCATGATGATGACAGCAGAGCTTTAAAGCAGGCTCAGGGCCCTTCGAACACAGGTCCCATGCAGTTTCCCGGGTTGCGTGGCCATGAAACCAGCCCTACAGCCTGGAGTTTGCTGATAGAGGAGAAAATCTGGACAAACAGAGCTGGTTCTCTCTCACCAAAATCTCTCTTTGTCTATTTAATCCAAATTTATATCATAATAAATGCTTTGGGGGCACATTATTAGAGCCATCACATTGAAACATGTCTGAATGACAAGTATTATGTTGTAAATTTTGGTTTTCCAAGGTTTTATTTATCAGTTCATTGCCAACCTGTCTCCATGTGAGAGAACAAAACAATCTTCTGAGGACTTTTGGTGACATTGCTACTGAATTCTTTATGATTATTAATGCGGGCTGTGGAAATTTCCCCTAAAGAATTAAGAAGGAAATCTTAAGTCTGGAGTTTCCTTCAGGGAATAAACTCAAACAGATAAACTCTGGGATTAGTATGCAGCAGAGAAACAAATGGGATTTGGAAGTGTGCACACTCCTATTGTCAGTGCAAAGCTTGTCAACAGTGCATTGGGTTTCTCTGCATCATTTATTTTGCCATGTAATAGAGACCACACAATTGGGGGAAAAAAAATGTTTCAATCATTGTGATGCCTATTTTATTGAGAGCTTTGCAAAATATTTTTGGCTTCCCATTGTCCCAGAAGCAAAGTTGGCTCTGTTATAGAAAGCACCCAGACTCAGGACAGGGAGGAAAGTCACTCCATTTTTTATCAGATGCCTTAGATGCAAACATGTCTGAAGAGAAGGTCCTTGTAAGTGACCTGAAGGAAGTCACTTAATATGTCAAGTGTAAAGGAGCTGATAACAATAGTATTCAGTTTATGGGCTTTGTATGACTTAAATCAGATGAAAGACTTAGCATAATGCCTATGCACAGAAAGTCATTGATGACTGTTAACTATTATTAGTAGCTATTGTTCCAGTTGCTTGGTAAACTGATATATGTTAGTCATGTTAGAGGTAGAAATGGTGGCAACAACCCACACAGTCCTCTTCAGCCACCTGCTTCTTTCATCCGATGGAATCCTGAGGGATATACAAAGGAGTTCTCCTGGCAAGTCCTCAGATCTTCACCACCGTGTTCTCCACCTTTAGATAACTGTTTCCTGGACTTGACAAAAGGCCCAGGTGACAGGCAAGTAGAGCAGCCTATTCTACAGCCCCTTTCCCTAGGCCCACAACCTGGCACTACCCAAGGAAGCTCATTCCTCTTGTGGGACCAATTCCAATGGTCCCTGGGGACTCCACTTTAAGACCCATATCAGAATTTCTTCCCCAGGGGGAAGGAAAGGAAAGCCTAGAATATGTATCATCATAGCTTTAAAAAAAATGCTTGAGTACATGAAAAGATGCTCAACATCATTAATCACCAGGGAAAGGTGAATCTAACCCACAGTGAGATATCACCTCACACCTGTTAGAATGGCTATTATGAAAAAGACTAGAGGCCCGGTGCAAAAATTCATGCACAGGGCGGGGCGAAGGGCGGGGGTGGGGGGAGGAGGGGAATCATGGGAGGTTGGCCAGCCATCCCCGATCTACTTGTGTAGATGTGCTGAGGTAGTGGCAAGCAAAGACCACAGTCAGAGTGCCCCAAAACAGCCTGAACACCAGCTATGCTCTGAGGTGGAAATATAGCTCTACTTTGCTCCCTGCACTCTGGCTGCCTCACTCTCCCCAAGGCAGAGTTGCTGACAGACAGACAGGTTGTCTCTCCTACCTCAGCCACACATTTTCTTGGGGCTCCGCCCCCAAGCATGATAGGCAGCTGACTTCGGCCAATGGTGGCACACTGCCATAGGAGCGCTAGCCAATCAGTTATTGGGAGCCCGGAAAGGCATGGGGCCAAGCTAGAAGTGGCTGACAGGGGCAGAAGGGCAAGTGGTGCCGCACTGTGGTGGCAGAGGTAAGATGGCGGTTGTGTTTACTTTACATCTTGGCAGTTAGCCTGCTGCCTTGCCCCTTCTGCCCCCTCCAAGCTGCTACTCTGTCTCGATCAGCATTGGGGTCACTCTCCTCCTACAGGCTTCCTGGACCCAGAGTCTCTGGTGCCCAGAGCCTTAGCCAGGGGGGAGGGACCAGCTGAGGGGAGGGACCGTGGGAGGTTGGCTGTGGGAACGCATTGACCACCAGGGGGCAGCTCCTGAGTTGGGCATCTGCCCCCTGGTGGTCAGTGCGCATCATAGTCACTGGTCAACCAGTTGTCCCGGTCGTTCTGTCGTAACAGTCGCTTAGGCTTTTATATATATAGATAAGAAATAACAAGTATTGGCAAGGATGTGGAGAAAAGGGAACCCTTATGCACTGTTGGTAGGAATGTAAATTGGTACAAACACTATGGAAAACAGTGTGGCAATTCCTCAAAAAAAATTAAAAATAGAACTACCATATGATCCACCAGTTCTGCTTCTGAGTATTTATCCAAAAAAATCCAAAACACTAATTCAAAAAAATATGTGCATCCTTATGTTCATTGAGCATTATTTGCAATAGCCAAGATATGGAAACAACTTAAGTGTTCATCAACAGATGAATGGATAAAAATAATGTCAGAGACATATATATTAGAATATTATTCAGCCATAAAAAGTAGTGAAATCTTGCCATTTGCAGCAATATAGATTGAAGGCATTATGTTAAGTGAAATAAGAAAGACAAATAGTGTATCTCACTTATATGTGTAATCATTTTTTTAAAAAGCTCAGATACAGAGAATAGATGGGTAAAATGGGTAATGCGAATCAATTTCCTTCTTAATATACAATTTATATTAAATGGAAAAATCCAAATTACCAAAGTTGACAAAATGAGAATTTTTTTAAATTTATTTTCCCTTTATTGATTAAGATATTACAAATGTGTCCTTATCCCCCCAATGTCCTCTCATCCCCCCAATCCTGCCCTCACCCTCACCCCCTGTTGTCCACATCCATTGCTTATGCTTATAAGCATGCATACAAGTTCTTTGGTTGACCTCACCCCCTCACTCCCCCCTCCCCTACCTTCCCTCTGAGTTTTGAGCATATGATCGATGCTTCTCTGTCTCTACATCTGTTTTTATTCATCGGTTTATGTTGTTCATTATAATCCACAAATGAGTGAGAGCATGTGATATGTATTTTTCTCTGACTGACTTATTTCACTTAGCATAATGCTCTCCAGCTCCATCCATGCTGTTGCAAATGTTAGGAGTTCCTTCCTTTTTACAGTGGCATAGTATTTCCTTGTGTAGGTGTGCCAACGTTTTTTAATCCATTCATCTGCTGATGGGCACTTAGGCTGATTCCAAATCTTAGCTATTGTAAATTGTGCTGCTATGAACATAGGGATGCATATATCCTTTCTGATTGGTATTTCTGGTTTCTTGGGATATATTCCTAGAAGTGGGATCACTGGGTCAAATGGAAGTTCCATTTTTAGTTTTTTGAGGAAACTCCATACTGTTCTCCACAGTGGCTGCACCAGTCTGCATTCCCACCAGCAGTGAATGAGGGTTCCTTTTTCTCCACATCCTCACCAGCATTTGTCATTTGTAGATTTGTTGATGATAGCCATTCTGACAGGTGTGAGATGGTATCTCATTGTCGTTTTGATTTGCATCTCTTGGATGATTAGTGACTTTGAGCATGTTTTCATATGTCTCTCAGCCTTATGTATGTCCTCTTTCAAAAAGTGTCTATTCAGGTCCATTGCCCATTTTTTGATTGGGTTGTTTATCTTCCTTTTGTTAAGTTGTATGAGTTCCCTGTAAATGTTGGAGATTAAACCTTTATCAGATATATCATTGGCAAATATGTTCTCCCATGCAGTGGGTTTTCTTATTGTTTTGTTGATGGTTTCTTTTGCTGTGCAGAAGCTTTTTATTTTGATATAGTCCCATTTGTTTATTTTCCCTTTAGTTTCCATTGCCCTAGGAGCTGTGTCAGTGAAGAAATTCCTTCGGCATATATCTGAGATTTTGCTACCTGTGGATTCCTCTAATATTTTTATGGTTTCCCATCTTACGTTTAAGTCCTTTATCCATTTTGAGTTTGTTTTTGTGTATGGTGTAAGTTGGTGGTCTAGTTTCATTTTTTTGCATGTGTCTGACCAAATTTCCCAGCACCATTTATTGAAGAGACTGTCTTGACTCCATTGTATGTTCTTGCCTCCTTTAAAAAAAGAAAACATTAATAGCCCTATATCTGTTAAAGAAATTGAATCTAAAATTAAAAATTTTCTTACAAAGAAAATGTCAGGCCCAAATAGCTCCACTAGTGAAATAGCCAAAACAACTTTTAAAAAGAACAATGGAGAATTGATACTACCTAATTTCAAGACTACAATGATCCAGACTCTGTGGTATTGATCCAAAAACAAATAAGTCAATAAAATGAAAGAGGAATTCAGAAATAGGCCCAAGCTTATATGGCCAGTCAATATTTAACGTATTCCAAGCAGTTTAGTATAATAATTTATTTAGATTTAGTCACCTTATGAGGTCCAAGGTCGTGAAGTTAAGAAATGGTTGAGCTGTGACCCAAACATGGCCTCCTGAGCCTAAGCTCTTAAATTTTTAAAATCATCACTTTAATTAAATTGGATATTAATTCACAAAGCCAAAATGGCCCCTGAAATAGTCTTTGTGCATAAAAGCCATCCCTCAAGGACACCAGAGAGAACGTCGATAAATAGTAACTCCATAAGTAAGACATTATTTTTATGGAAGAGAAAACTTCATTGAGGTTGACTAACTTAGTAGGTGATTAGTAACTGACAGGGACAATATTCTATCTCAAGTCTATCTAACTTGAAAGCCAGTCGTTTCAAACAGTATGACAGAAAGTGCCCTAATACAGTGCTTCTTCTCAGTGTGGTCCACAGACCAGCAGCATTGCGGCATTCCTCACGAGCTTGCTAGAAATGCCAAGTCTCGGGTCTAAGACAAGAATCAGAATCTGTATTTTAACAAGATCCCCAGGGACTTGGGAGCACATTAAAACTGAGAAGGGCTTCTCTCATTAACCTGACCTCCGACTATCATTTAGAATGTCCTCAGCCTTGAACAGAGCTGAGTTACATTTCAGTGATATTTTCTGCTGAGAACTTCTGCTAACCAAAAGGCACAAATGAACAGGGGAGATGCCTGACTGGTGAGTGTCAGAGGAAAGAAGCAGAAAAAGGCTTTGATGCTTTGATGCTTCTATTTCAACTGGGAATCTCACCCTTCTCTAAATCACTCATTTGATATGTAGTTAAAGTCTAATTTTGATATCATTTCAAGTGTCATAGTTTTATCTCCACATTCATATTTTAAGTAGAAGTAGTGTGCGAGTAGTGGATTGAATTTTTTTTAAGTATCCCCAATTATGGGAACTCCTGGTATCAATTGGATGTGTCGAAATAATAAAGAAAAGGAAATTGGTAGCCCATCATTTTATGGCTTAATATTTAAAGGACCAATATAAACTTCAACCCTGTCACTAATCCATCAGTTCCATTCAGTTTAATACAGGTTCTGCCTCTCTAGTCTCATTCTTCTTTTTTTTTTCCTTTTGGCAGTGCTTCAAATTTAATCTTTCCAAAATTGAATTAATCATTTTCCGTCAAATTGCTATTTACCTGATAGTATCTCAACTTACACCAAGACTTTGTACTCAGGCACCCCAGTATTACAATACAGGCCCATTCTCAGCTCCTTCTTCTCATTCACCTTTTGCATTAAATATTGTCCCTAATTACAGTTGATTCTGCCTCCCAGGTCTCTTCCTCACTTGCTGCCCCCTTTCCTCCCTCCTTTCATGGCCTCCTGAAGACCCTTCGTGTTTATCGTCTGAACCACTGGAGCAGCTTCCTTATTGCTTTTCCTGCCTCTGGATCTCCATTCTTCACATGGTAGACAGCCTGCCTTTAGGAAACAAACCTGACCACGTCACTCTCCTGAAACACCTCTGATGGTTCCCATTGCTTACAGGACAAAGTCCAGTCTCAGAACCCAACACCCAAGACCCTTCAGAACTATCCCATCCTGTAACTTGGGCCTCCTCCCCTGCCTACCTCCTGAGCCCAGTGCTCTAATGACCCTGAAGGGCTCACCAACTGATACCCAGATGTGCCTTCTTACCCCATTCTCTGCCTAGAATGCTCATACCCCTCTCCGCCTGCCAAACTCCTAACATTTATCCCGAGTCCCAGCAGAGACGCCACCTCCTCAGTAAAGCCTTCCCTAATCTCCGCCTCTAAAACAGTGGTCCCAGACGGACGGCATCAGCCTCGCCTGGAAACTTGTTGGAAATGGGAATTCTCAGAACCCACTGCAGACCTGCTGAACCAGAACCTCTGGCTGTGGCAGCCAACAACCTGTAGTTTAACAAGTCCTCCAGGAGATTCTGATACGCCTTAAAGTGTGAGAACTACTCCTCTAAAGCCCCTGTTCCTACCCCCGGCTCTCCGCACACTACACTGCAATCACCTGTGGTTCTTTGTTCCCAGTGCTTGGCAAGGAGTGCCTACCATGCAGGGAAATTGTCAAACTCATCCTTATATCCTCGGTGTCTAAAACACAGAAGTCTACCAACCACTTCTTCAAATCAAAGAAGAAATAAGTTCCTGCCCTAGCCAGTTTGGTTCAGTGGATGGAGTGTCAGCCCAAGGACCAAAGGGTCCGAGGTTCGATTCTGGTCAAGGGCAAGTACCTCGGTTAAGGGCTAAATCCCCCCCGTGTGGCAGGCAACCAATCCACGTGTCAATGGGAAAATATCCTCAGGTGAGGATTAATAAAACAAAAGATAAATAAGTTCCCATATTCCTGGCTTTATACAGTAATATCCATAACATTAAAGAAAAACAACACTGTAATTGTTCCTCCTGCCACTTTTCAGCCCTCCCTAAATTGCTAGATTCTCCATAGATGTCAGCTCCATGGTTGGTTGGACAACTGCTCTGTTCCCAAAGAACAGAGTGTGGAATCCCACTTATGGAGCCAGCCAGACAGCCCCCCACACCAATTCCTTTCTTTGATAATAGACCCCATGAAACAAGCTTTTTAAGGAACTAGGCTTCTTCCAGGGGCCTGAAGATTTTGTAATTCTATATCTGCAACTGCTTTCAAGCTGGTTTTAGAGACAATTGCCACAAGAAAACCTTGTTGAAGGCCCAAACATTTAAGTTCTCAGTAAGAATAACCTCATTAAAGAATGAGGTAGCAACCGGGCTGGGTGGCTCAGTGGTTGAGCGTCAATCTATGTTGGATTCCCAGTCAGGGCACATGCTTGAGTTGCAGGCGGCAGCCTATCAATGATTCTCTCTCATCATTGATGTTTCTATCTCTCTCTCCCTCTCCTTTCCTCCCTGAAATCAATAAAAATATTTTTTTAAAGAATGACAGAGGAGAAAAAAGTAACAGCGAAACCGAATGTATTTGGTTATTGTTTCTCTTTTGAGAAACGTGTCTCATACCATAATGCTATTTTAATCTAACTCTGACATGTACTTAAATAAAATGAAAGAAGCTTTAGTTTCTATTGTGGCAGCACCATGGTGTCTATGACAGAGAGTCAACACAGAGTATTAAATGCTACTGTAAAGGGCAGGATGTTAATATCTATTCCCCTTAGAGCAGTGGTTCTCAACCTTGGCTGCACATTAGAATCACCTGGGAATCTTTTTAGAATCCTGATTTCTGGGCCTCATCCTCCGGAAATTCTGTTTCTTTGTTATGGGGTGAGGCCACAACATTAGTAACAAAGAAACAGAATTTCCGGAGATGAGGCCCAGAAATCAGGATTTTAAAAAGATTCCCAGGCGATTCTAATGTGCAGCCAAGGTTGAGAACCACTGCCTTAGAGGAATACCTGCTACTATGTAGGCACTTTATAAATATTTGTTGATTCCTGGTTTTTTTCTTGGTCCTTTTAATTCCATTTTTTAGTTAAGCAAAAGAACCCACATGCTATAAATATGCAGTGTTCATATTCTTTTTATGTAAAGAGAATTAATGACTAGCCCCATTTTGAACTACAGAATGCAAATTAGATTTGTGTTTTGTTTCAGTCTCAGTCTCATCCAGCCATCACTCTGGGGAGTTCAGGATCCCATCTTTGAATGATCTGATTACTAAAAGCCAGGGGCATAGCTGCTGGAGGGTAACTTCCCACATGCTGGTTGTTAATAGCAACATCTGATACACTGCTTTCTGGCTGGTACTGTGCTGGGAAATCAATAGTTCTTTGTTGATTAATAACTGATTTCTCCACTGATGAAAATGCACAGATCAATACGCTGCTCCATTTGGTGCCAGCCTCCCACCCTTCCCTACAGCCAAACTGTGGAGGCATTTCCTGCCATCCTACTCATGTTTCATTCTTCTCCAAAGATGGCCGAGATACTCAATGAACAGCAGGTTGGGCCATACCCAAAGTTGGGTTTTCAAATGTTACTGTCAGTCATCTGTGCAATACCCCCTCTTCCTGTCCACTAGATGGCGTTGCAGAGCCGTGTTTGTAACAGTTCACTGGGCTTGGAAAAAGAGGAGTGAAAAATACAGGCAGGTGAAATGCTGAAAGTTAATTCTTTAAACATTCTGGTCTGTGCCTGTGTTTTGGCAGGCACTTGAATAAAAGGTCCATCCAAATGAATGCAATTATACAGCATGCCCATTTATTTACTACACCTGGCAGCCTGGGCCTACACATTTTCAGGACAAGTACCTCCTGGCACCTCTGTGCATAAAATAAAGCAGCTGTTTACTCAGTGCATAACAATTAATGCGCTCCCTAAAGAATATAATTTATGATGCTGACTATGTAAGAGAATATTTTGTGATCTCCAGAGACACTGCTCAGTAAACTCAACGAGTTGTCATCTCTCAGGTTCATTAATTGCCCTAGTATCCTAACACCCAGTAGAATATTCGTTGGAATTTAATCGGAGGTGAGCCTCTGTACTTCAGTACTCACCTTTTCCTTAGGACTGAAGGTCAAATTCATGGAAGAATCTGTTATTCAAGGAAATCCTGGCATTTCTTTTGACAGAAGAACTTCCCCTCTGATTATTGCTACTCAAATTTTGCTACCGGGGGACAAAGTTTAGGTAATAAATGTGGCTCATTTGGAGAGCCATCGAATCCTCTTGTAAAAATGTGCATTTTGTTCTCCTGGTGTGTCCTTTCCCTCTGTGGCACTGAGAACCTCTCTCGGTGATAACATAAATCAAGCAGATATGGCTTGGAGGCAGCCATCAGCTTCCTGTCCACATGACAAAATAAGGTTAACCTCATTTGCAAGTAGCCACCCCTTTTTCACTGATTTTGAATTGTTTGGTTAACTTACTTTGGGAAGGAGTATCAATAATTCAGCATTAGTTGGTTGGCTGTCACCCTCACAGATGGAAACAGCAACAGGGCAATGGAGTCATTTACTCCCGGGGCGGGGGGGGGGGGCAATTGTGAAATTCCCTGTCCATTCCATCGCTGGTCTGAGACAGTGAGAGAAAAGAAAATAGTTCCAATAGTCACTAAGGCCTGTCCAAGACCTCCAGTGACAGCCACATATGCAAATTTGATAGGATGTTTTCACTTTAGGGAGAAAAAGAGGAATAAAGAAGCTAAAGCAAAAGGACATTAACAATGCACCTGAGAAGAGAGCTAAGGGGTGAGGAGGGGGGGCAGGCACGGAGGAGGGCAGTCAAGAGGTGGCCTAGGAAAAGCTCTGAGCCAGGGCCCAGCTTCCTGGTTCTGATACAGCCCTCCTCTGGAAGCCTGAGCACTGAATGGAAGGAAGGGGTGTGTGTGGTGTGTGTGTGGTGTGTGTGTGTGTGTGTGTGTGTGTGTGTGTGTGTGTTGGTGTGTGTGTGTGTGTGTGTGTGTGTGTGTGTGTGTACTACATTTGTTGTGGGCTTTTTGGCTTCTGGTTTCCCTACTCCCCTGATTTGCCAGCTGCTGCCACTACGCTCTGCTTAGGAAGATGAGGCCCTGTAAGCAGTTAGCTGGCGTCTGGCGGCCTTAGTCAAGGGGTGGCAACGCATATGTCTATAGTTGAAATAAACTTATTCCCATGTTTTGTTTTTATGTTTCAGCTGTCTTGAGAGATGTACAAATTAACAACTTCATAACGGCTTTGATTATACTGCCTAATTTTTTAATTCTTCTTCCTCCCCACCACCACCACCACCAAATAGTGTCTTTGAAGGTGATTAAAACAGATAAGGGTATGAATATATTTCTGTTTTTTAAAAACACACACACACTCTATTGTTTGACGAAGATGTTGTCCATCCTGGGAGCTGGGAAACCCTTACCTTTGGTTGGCTCATCCTGGTACTTGTGTCCTGTCCCCTCTGAATGCATGTCCCCCAGGTGCCTTGACTGCAGAGCACATCTCATCATCATGAGCATCATCGCGATCACGGTCCAGCCTTGACTTCCAGGTGCCCCTCCCCCACCACACAGTGCCAGTCTGCTCCTCCCTCCCCAGCCCCTGTCTGCACGGTGTCTCCGCACATGCACCAGCTCTCCCTGTGGGTTTGGGCAGAACTGCTTTCTGCTGCCTTTTCCCTCGGTGAACTTTACAGGTGACATTGCTAAAAAGAACAACAGTGCATCCATGTCTTCGCAGTGAGAACAAGAGGGTACAATGAGAGTTTAGCCATTTCACTCGGTCTCAGCTGGAAACACCTCCTGGCCTCCCAAATGGCATGGTCAATCTTATGATTTCCTCTGACAGACAGACTCTGAAACAGTCTGGATAATACTGATAACTTGTGTTTACAGAGAGTTTTAAAATTTGCAAAAACTCTTTGGTTGATATCTCATGTAATCACAAAACCCTTTGATAACACAATAATTTTTAAAAATTATGAAAACTGAGTGGAATTGAGGATTTGGCTAAAGTTTCATGGCTGATAAATGACAGGGCCAGGTAATTTGAGTCTATAGCCCATATTCTTTTACCTGCCTCTGTCTTAAGAGCAGAATTCACTGGCTTTATATAGCTAAGTTAATTACCTGACTATATTGGAATAATATTGGAAATAAAGTCCAAAAAATGTTGTATACTGTACTCTGTCCTCACAAATCTATGGAGGTTCAACAAGAACAAAGTGGAATCGTAGCAGAGTGGAAATAGCATGGAATTTAGGGTGTGACAGTACTCAGCAACCCTGGGCCTCAGTTTTTTCATATAGAAAATGGAGATGATGCCCGGCTGGTGTGGCTCAGTGGTTGAGCATTGACCTATGAACCAGGAGATCAGGGTTCGATTCCCGATCAGGGCACATGCCTGGGTTGCTGGCTTGTAAGGGGTGTACAGGAGGCAGCTGATTGGTGATTCTCTCTCATCATTGATGTTTCTGTCTATCTTTCCCTGAATACACTTGTGAGGATTAGAAATTTTAACAAATACAGAAGAATATCGGTTCTATATATGGCTCCCTAGTAAATATTAGCTTTATTATCAGCTATTGTGATTATTATTATCCATTTCAACATCATTATTATTGAAAAATAGGGATTTAATACAATTCCAGAGTAATCAGTGAGCTTGGGATGATGACTTTGGAAGATATAACTGCACAGAATAACAGAAAACTGGCCTCTCACCTTTAGGGGTGGTAAGGATTGGCTGATTGGCTCTTACTAACAACGTACTGTTCTTCCATCCTCTGGATACTGAAAACTATTTTATTGTCTATAAAAATAATTTTGGTCACAGAAACAGGTGTTTCTAGAAATATGGAAACGCTGAAAGACACTGGGCAATTTGCTTTGTTAACCATTTGCCAGTGATATACCCAATTTTGCGTCGGATTTCCCCTTGTCCCTGTCGCTGTCAGTTACTTTGTACTGTATCAAAATTTGGAAAACAGTTAATCAGGTTGGAGTGCTGGCAGCCTTGAGCCCACCTTTGATTTAATCACAGACGCGTGCAGCTGCATTCATCAGTTTGCCTTTTATGTAAGCTTCAATGTTGCAATGCTTTACTGTTGCCTATTGTCGTCCGTAGTGTGGTGTTTGTAGATTTCCATGTCAGAGAAAAGAAACGTGATACAAAAGAAGCACCTATGGCAGTGATGGCGAACCTTTTGAGCTCGCGTGTCAGCATTTTCAAAAACCCTAACTTAACTCTGGTGCTGTGTCACATACAGAAATTTTTTGATATTTGCAACCATAGTAAAACAAAGACTTATATTTTTGATATTTATTTTATATATTTAAATGCCATTTAACAAAGAAAAATCAACCAAAAAAATGAGTTCGCATGTCACCTCTGACACGCGTGTCATAGGTTCGCCATCACTGGCCTATGGGGGAGGCCATCAAAGCAAAGTGGATTTAAAGATGTAACTTAGCAGAAAATCCAACTAGTCCTAATCCACTAAGTCTGTGTGAGAAAATGTGCCACGTTGAGAGATGGTAAGGACAAGCCCTGCATTCCACCAGAGAGATCTGGTTACAGCAGCATGGCGGAAACAGCAGGGGACATTTCAAGGGCGGGCTGAAGAAGTGGATCAAAGAGCACTATGGGGGTCGCATGGCGAGCAATAGATATTGTGCTCCTAAGAGGGTAGATCCCGTGTTAAGTGCTCTTACCACCAAAAAGGAGACACGGGGAAACTTTTGGAGGTGATGTATTTATCACCTTAATTGTGGTGGTGGTGACATGAAACTATACATGTGTCCAAGCTTACCAAATTTTATACATTAATTATATGAGTGGTTTTTTTTGTTTATTTGTTTGTCAATTATATCTCAATAAACCTGGAGGGGAAAATATTTTTTGAGAACTACAGGAAAGTATTGTATGGAGACACTGAGGGTAAAAAACAAACAAACATGGCAATATTCTATTATTATGGCCTTATTTTTTTTAATTAAGGGCAATTCTATTTTTTATAAGTGAACTTAATGGCAGCAACTTCGTAGAATGTCTGTGTATGAACCCAGACTCACAATCACTGCCTCTCAGTGGGCCTCTTCCAGCTGGAATTGTGAGAATGGGAAAGTTGAGTCACCCCTCATCAGTTTAGCAGGTTTAGGAAATTCCTGCCACTTGCCCCTGGTGTTCTTGATTTTTTTTTCTGGGTCTCCCTTTCTACATTTAAAATGGCGAGTTCATTCTTTAAAATTTATCTTTATTGTTGAAAATATTCCAGATGTCTCCTCCCCTCCCCATTGCCCC
>NW_005871107.1:2722607-2730545 GCF_000147115.1 Myotis lucifugus | reverse complement strand
TCTCTTCCTGCCCCCCTCCCCCAACCCTTCACTCTGAAATATGTGAGTCTGTTCCATGCTTCAGTGTCTCTGGTTCTTTTTTGTTCATCCGTTTATCTTGTTTATTAGATTCCCACATATGAGTGAGATCATGTGGTACTTGTCTTTCTCTGACTGGCTTATTTTGCTTAGCATAAATAGTCTCCAGGTCCCTCCATGCTGTCTCAAAGTGTAAGAGATCCCTACTTTTGTACAGCTGCATAGTATTCCATTTTCCTAACGCCCTTTCCCAATTCACCATTTACAACATTTGTGGCACTTTATATATATAACTCATTTATTATCTCTTGTGACTGCATTTAAACTTCTGAGGTCGGCCAGGAGGTATCCTCTCCATTTAACCCAGGAAGAAACTGCTCTCCAGAGGCTACTGCCGATTCGTTGCCCTCAGTGGCACGGCTGAACCCTGGAACCCTGGACCACTAGGCCTGCTCATCACGGGAGGGCGACAGTGCTGATAAGGCTCGAAACATTTCCGGAAATGTCCTTAGAAATAAGTTGTAAGGCACATAAATCTGTCTCCTTATGGTCAGACAGTACATAAAAAGGACTGTTCCCATGTGTGCTCGTGTGTGTATGTGTGTGTGTGTGTGTATGTGTGTGTATGCACACATTCGAGTGAGATGTTACCAGAAAACTTACCCAAGTTTGATAATTCATTATAGTCACAAGAATTGACTTGGGTATTTTTGGAAGTATCCAAAATTCGAACCCACTTGAAGAGTAAAATGTGATATTCAAAAGGAATGTACTTCAGTAGGTGCCTTGTGTTCAAATATGGTAAATTGCAATGCATGGGAGACAGCCTCTGCAGACACAAAATTCTCTCTCTCGTTCTGTCTTGTTCCTTCTTCTGCTCTCATGTTTTGAGGTATTCCTTTCTTATATGAAAGAGGGATAGAGAGCTAGCATTGGCTGAATATCAGTGCCAGTTGATGCATCCTCCTGAGAAGTAGGTATTATCACCACCATTTAATAATTGAGGTAACTAAGGCCCAAGCAAGTATGGTGCTTTGGGTGTAAGCTGTGAAGCCAGAAGAATGGCCTAACTCATGTGGTCTTAAAAACCAGTATTCTTTTAACCCTACTGCCACAATTCTGAAGGTGATAAAGTTCATTTTGGAGGTGTAGGTTCTGACACTATATATTTTTTAAATGAGTTGAATAACTTCCTAATCATACCTTACATTTCAGAGATGTCATCTTTATGGGGACTTTGGTGGATATATAGTTCAATTTCACTTTCACAGCAATACTTTCTTGGTTTTCATTTATCATATATGGCTTATACAATCTTATGTATATCCTCTCGCCTGAATTAGCTAACAGGAAAACCTAGAGCAAGTCTTAGTGATATAAATGATGTTTGTCTTTAAAAAAAAAAGTAAGGTGTCAAAACCATATCCTAAAATGAGCAGACTCTGCTGAAAAACCTAAGGATTTTTCCAATGGGTGCAGAAAAAGGGAAAGCCCTTTTTTTCCTTTGCCATTAACAATGGTTCATTATGTAAAAGAGAAATATCGAACAGATTTGGTAGAGTAGGAGCTTTTACAGAGAGAAGTAGGGCACACGGTGTTTATCTGACAGAACAGAGAACTTGAACAAAGGCAGAGGATTTGAGGAACAAAGAGAGCCCTGACTACCCATGATTCACCAGCCCAGCTCAAGTCTGTTATTAACCCTCACCCCATGAAGGCCTTTCAAATGACACACCTGGAAACGAGTGAAAAGGAACATTCTCTAGAGATAACATCAATTTTTTAAATCAAGACCAATGTTTATTTAGTTATTTATTTATTTTTAGAGAGAGGAAGGGAGCAAGAGAAACATCGAGTTTTTGCCCTGACCGGGGATCAAACCACAACCTTGGCGTATCAGGATGACGCTCTAACTAACCGCGCTACCCTGCCAAGGGGACAAATGTTTAAAATAAAAGATTAAATTGTGTCACGCACCAATCAGTGCTTTTTTAGTGCTTTACTGTCTATACACAACATAAACATTGTAATGCTTTTTGAAGAGAAGCTGTGAAAACAATTTTTTTGGCAAGGTTGGAAATGATTTGTTACAAGTGCAGGCATATTCCAAGGTAGTTGGCTATAGAATTTATAGAATGTTAAGGCATATTTTCATGCATCTTTTCTTCCTTAAACATTAAAATAGTAGTAAACATTCTTTTCAGACACCTCACCTCCAGTGTAGTCTACCTATCTTTTTGATAAAGGTCGGAGTAAATAATAACAACATATGTACCATTTATCTTGGAAAATGCATAAATCCTTAGGAATGTTATATTAGATAAACAAAATTTTAGCTAAACAAGCGTTATGCCTGAGGTGATAAAACTTAAGCACACACACAGGCACCTCTACTTTAGAAAGAGATCTGTCTGAAACATATCGCACTTCTCCGAAGCTAGGAGTATGATCATTGAACCTCTACTTGACATCTCATTTATCATTACAGATTTTATTTCAGTATATTACATTTTGATTCTCAGAGATGGCCTTCGATGCTATAGTGTATGATTTGTAATTTTTTGTATATTAGGATGTTTTTGACATCTTAAAGAACCTTTCTGGCTGGGAGGAGAGAATGCCCCTCCTAGGGCTAACCGATTCTTGGGGAAGCAAAGGCCCAGCTGGGGGCATGCCCTTGATAGACAGACTAACTGATCCAGAGCCATACCTCCTCGATGGATCCCACACACCCCAGGAGGCAATATTCCTGCCTTAGTCATCCCAGGACCAGTACCAGACAACTAGAGACCACACACGTAGCCCAAAGCCCACCACTATTATTCAACCCAGCCAACCCTATGTTTTCTTGTCTCTCCTGAGAAACTCTAGCATAGGCTGTGAGCCTCCTGTCATCTGCCTCCTGGACCCTGGTGTCTTTCCCAGGTAGCCCTGCATGTGCCATGCCGCCTGCTTCTGGAACCTGTGCACATAAAAAGCTTTGTTTTCCTGAGCCTTCCCTCCGTCTTCTCTTGTACCTATACCTGACTGACCATCCCATAAAAAAATCACAAAACAAGTGCTGATGAAGTATGTAAATAAATTTCCCTGGGTGACTATCCTATATAATAAAGAGGTGATATGCAAATTGACCATCACACCCTTGCACAAGATGGCCGCCCCCGTGTGGTCACAAGATGGCTGCGCCCATGTTGTCACAAGATGGCCACCCCCATGTCATCACAAGATGGCCTCCACAAGATGGCTGGCAAAGAAGGGCAGTTGTGGGCGATCAGGCCAGCAGGGGAGGGCAGTTAGGGGTGACCAGGCCAGCAGGGGATGGCAGTTGGGGGCAATCGGGCTGGCAGGGGAGCAGTTAGGTGTTGATCAGGCTGGCAGGCAAAAGCGGTTAGAGGCAACCAGGCAGGCAGGCAGGTGAGTGGTTGGGAGCCAGCAGTCCTGGATTGTGAGAGGGATGTCTGACTGCTGGTTTAGGTCCACAGGGATCGGGCCTAAACTGTCAGTCGGACATCTCCTGAGGGGTCCCAGATTGGAGAGGGTGCAGGCTGGGCTGAGGGACACTCCCCCGCCATTGCCCAAATTTCGTGCACCAGGCCTCTAGTATTTATATAATTGAAGATTCTGCTCTTTTCTCCATCACCATGGTTGCCATTGCTCAATATGTTGACTTCCCAGTTAAACTTCCCAACACCACACACTCCCACATATGCCCACATTCATGAGCTCTCACTCAACATAGCAGACACATTTGTCTTAATCCATATCATCTCAGCTCTATGACCTCTCTCCCTCTTCATCCCCCTCTCTCCCTCATTACATCTAATTCTCTGCCTTCTGAAACCTAGGAAGTACTAGAGATCACCAGGGAAACTTGTTAAATCAAGTTCTACATGATGCAAAGTATATTCTGAGGCAGGTTCTAATCCATCCTATAGAATTTCCTGGCTATTCAGAAAGACTGTTTCTATTTTATTTTGAAAGTGTAGCTTGTGGGGAATCATTGAGAATGCCAGATATCCAGCCACCAGATAGATGAAGCATGATTTTTATATCTCCACCCAGTAATTCAGTGAAATTTCATTCTTTATTAGCAGCGCAATATTCTCACTCGGCTCCAATTATCCCGTACATTGGAAAACAAGATTCCTTTTTTATTCTCTTTTGCACAGATTTAATGTATTGTTTCTACTAAAAAAATACATGATTTGCTTAATTTAAAAATGCCCAAGCCATATTTTACTGAATTTTGAAAGACAAATTGAGTGTGAGATAGTCGTTCCAAATTTTTCATTCCACTTTAGGAAGTAGTGACCTCATCCCTCATTGTAGAGCCACTGCCCCAAAGCTGTAAATAATAAGGTCTCAATCAAAATAATTAATTAAATTATTCAGGCGGGGTGACCTCAACAACAAGTCTTTCATTCAATATATGTGTTTCTTTCTGAGGAGTAGTTAGGGGGATTTTGTTTGCTTCTCAGTCACTATTAGGAAAAAGAAATGAGTTACTGATACCAAACTGAGAGAAGAGATTTAATTTTTTAAATCAATTTCCAGTCTGACCTGGGGTCAGCCTCACCTCTTAAAACTTACATGTCTCCAATTATGTTCCAATCCAAATTGATGTTCACAAAGATATCCCTGGGCCATTGTGAAAGCTTTAGTCACCAAAGAAAAAATCAATTATGTTCAGTGCATTTCACTCACCAGAGTAAAGTTAGATAATGTCAGGAAGATTCCAAACAATAGTTGAGCCACAACCATCTTCTAATTAGCTCTAACTTAATCATATGGTTCACTTAACCGCAATTGTCTCTTTCCCAAATTAGGATTAATCAAAGTTTTATCATATGTTTACTCCCTCTTAAAATTATTTTCATATAGGTCTCAAATGTCAAAATATTTATGTCTTTGCTTTCTGAAATTTGTTTATGTTTAACCTGTCTTGTACCAGAAAAGATTTGATTGCTTATAAAATTCAAGTACTATAACCAAACAAAATAATTCAAAACAGGTTTTTTAAAACTGAGACATAAATATAATAAAAATAGAAAAGTTAAGCTGGAACGAGGAGTGGATAAGCACAAAAATATGGGCTATAAACCCCTTCACATTTGCTCATGTAAACTATAATTTTGGCTTTAAGCCTTGAGCAGCCACCCATTTGCTCTATAATTCTTCATTTTGCAGAAAACCAAATAGAGTGATTGTGCTCGAGGTAGTAAATGCCTATTAACATTAGCTAAAAACCAGCCTTTGAGACTGCAACAGGAAAATTAAACAGGCCCACAACTTCCCAACAATCTTTATAGATCATAAAATGCCAGAAGCGTGGTGGAGGGGGGTGGAGGCAGTGCAGAAAGGGACTCATCTCCAGAAGCCAATCTGTTCCAATCCACAAAGATACTGATCTTAGCAAGTCAGAGTACAAGGGGAAGAAGCATGAACACATGCTTTGCCCACCAGGCACCATTCACCCTCACTGTCCCTGCAAAACACTCCTGGTGGAAGACTGTATTTTGCCTGCTTTTCATACAGTCTAAAAAGAGCCCAAGAGTAAAAACCTAACCAGCAGACACTTACCTAGTGAAAGTAAACAAAAATAATAAGGTCCATGTATGGAAATCACCTTCATTTATTTTTACTTAGACTAACAAATATTAAGATACTACTATCATCATTCCAAAATTAATTAATTAATTCCATTAATAGTACATAGAATATCATAAATACTGACATTTCCTTCCTTGATAGGAAGAGTCAGGGACTCTGGAGGCCTGGGCAGGGCCCTGATGTGGCACCAGAAGGGGCTTCCTTAGAAAATGACTGGTTAGATCCTTGCAGAAAGTCTGAAATCTCATTGTGAACCTAAATGGTACAAGGCAAACGGGGCGGGGGGAGGGGGTGGGCATATGTATAGTCCAACAAGCCAGAGACAGGAAGAAAAAATGGAAGTCATTGCAGACAAAAGCACATGGCTTAGATAGTGGTCTTTATCCATTCTCTAAGGCCACTGTGTTGGCCAATGAGATCATTCAAATGGAGCAAACAAATAAGAGTGTTAATAGTATCAAAATGCAACCAGAATGCTATCTGTTACACACACACACACACACACACACACAGGTCCAACAAGACAAAGTGGGCTCCCAGACTACAATAGTTATTATCTCATAATGCTTCTAAATATTTGTATGTCAACCTCATGGGCATACAAACTTCAGTTTATAACCCAATCTACACTTTTTACGACCTTCTATGTACATAGCCCTGGTATGGGTGCTGTGGGGGAGACAGAAATGCACGAGACATGGCACTTCCCACAAGGAACTCATTGAAAAGGAGGAGGCTCTGGGAAAATGATAAATACATATAAAATGCTAGGGCAAGAATATGCTAATGAGCCCTATCTCCAAAGTGCAGAGTGCAGGAGAGAATCTGCTTTGGAGGAAGTAGAAAAAACCCTGAAAGTGTTGATGTGTGATGTAGGCATTGGACTTTAGGTGGGACTCAATAAGAAGGTACAAGGTGGATATCGAGGAGGACATTTCAAGGCAGAAGAAGCAAACTCAGCAAGGCAGGAAATTGATTGGCATATGAAGAGAACAATGATTTGATATGTTATGGTGATACTAGAGGCCCAGTGCATGAATTCATGCACTGGTGGGGTCCCTCAGCCTGGCCTGTGCCCTCTCACAATCCAGGACCCCTCACAGGATGTCAGACTCAGTTGGGCCTGGTCCCCGCAGGGCAGGCTGAGGGACCCCACTGGTACATGAATCCATGCACTGGGCCTCTACTATGCATATAAGATCTTTGGTTAATCTCTTCCTGCCCTCTCCCCTCCCCACTTCCCTCTGAGATTCATCAGTCTGTTCCATGTTTCCATGCCTATGTGTTGAATGTCTGCCCCCTGGTGGTCAGTGCGTGTCATAGCTACTGATCAAACAGTCGAATGGTCAAACAGTCGAGTGGTCAAATGTCGCTTAGGCTTTTATATATATAGACTAGAGGCCCGGTGCACAAAAATTTGTGCACTCGGGGGGGAGAGGGCCCCTCAGCCCGGCCTGTGCCCTCTTGCAGTCTGGGACCCCTCGGGAGATAACGACCTGCTGGCTTAGGCCCGCTCCTGGGTGGCAGAGGGCAGGCCCAATCCCTAGGTGCAGCCCCTGGTCGGGCTCAGAACAGGGCCGATTGGGGAGTTGGGGCGCCGCCCCCTGTCATGCACAGAGCAGGGCGGATCGGGAGGTTGCAATGCCACCCTCAGTCACGCTCAGGGTAGGGCCAATTGGGGGGTTGGGGCACCGCCCCCGTCACACTCAAGGCAGGGTCGATGGGGAGGTTGCGGCGCCACCCCCTGTCACGCACAGAGCAGGGAAAATCAGGGGGTTGGGGCACTGCCCCCTGTCACTCACAGAGAAGGGCCCATCAGGGGGGTTGGGGCTCCATACCCTGTCACACACAGAGCAGGGTTGATCAGGGGGTTGAGGAGCTCCCCCGTGTCACACACAGAGCAGAGCTGATCAGGGGGTTGAGGAGCTCCCCCCTGTCACTCACAGAGTAGGGCCGATAAGGGATTTGGGGCACCGCCCCCTGTCACACACAGAGCAGGGCGGATCAGGGGGTTAGGGCGCCGTACCCTGTCACACTCAGGGCAGGGCTGATGGGGAGGTTATGGCTCTACCCCGTCACACACAGAGCATGGCCCGTGGGGGGGGGGGGGGGTTTGGGGCCCCCCCCCATTACCCACCGAAGGGGGCGGATCAGGGGTTGGGGGCCAATAATGTAACATAAGGGGAGTGCGAATGGAGGGGTTATGGTTCTTATCCTGACAAAAAAAAGGAGGGGTCAAGGGTGGGGGGAGGGGTGGGGTTTTGTGAGGCCCCCCTTCTTTTTTAATATAAAAAAAGGGCCTATTATGGG
>NW_005871107.1:2705787-2722507 GCF_000147115.1 Myotis lucifugus | reverse complement strand
AGGCACAGAGCAGGACTGATCAGGGGGTTGGGGCGCCTTCCCCTGTCACGAACAGAGCAGGGCGGATAGGGAGGTTGTGGCCCCGCCCCCTGTCACTCACAGAGCCGCAGGGAATCAGGGGGTTTGGGCGCTGCCCCCTGTCACACTGATGCCGGTGCTGGGAGGCCTCGCGGCTCCACTGATCCCGGTGCTGGGAGGCATATTACCCTTTTACTATATAGGATAGAGGCCTGGTGCACAGGTGGGGGCCGGCTGGTTTGCCCTGAAGGGTGTCCTGGATCAGGGTGGGGGTCCCCACTGGGGTGCCTGGCCAGCCTGGATGAGGGGATGATGGCTGTTTGCATCTGGTCACACACACTTCAGGGTGGGGGTCTCCACTGGGGTGCCTGGCCAATCTGAGTGAGGGGCTGAGGGCCGTTTTCAGGCTGGCGGGTGACTGAAACTCCCAACTGCTCCTTTTTTTCTTTTTTTTTTTATTCTGGGCCAGCTTTAGCTCTGAGGCTTGGCTCCAGCTCTGAGTCCTCGACTGCTGAAAGCAGGTATCTGGTTTGTTTGGGTTCTATAATCGAAACACTGTTTCAACTCCAGCTCTGAGATCCCGGCTGGCTGAAAGCAGGTTTCTGGGGTTTTGTTTAGCTTCTATATTGTAACAATGTTTCAAACTGCAAGCTCAGAGGCCAGCAGCGGCAGGCGGGGAACGTTGGCTTCCTCCGTCACTGAAGCAAGCAAGCCTCCTGTTCGCTTCAAGCTGCCTGGCTGCCCGCCGCCATCTTGGCTGGCAGTTAATTTGCATATCACCCTGATTAGCCAATGGGAAGGGTAGTGGAGGTATGGCTAATTACCATGTTTCTCTTTTATTAGATAGGATGATATGATATTAGATAGTCATATGATTACTGTTCTACTTTGTTTGTAAAAGATTTAGTCAACTGTCTTAAAACTTACCCTAAAAGATCAGTAAAACCTTAAGCAATTAATACTAATTCTTATGGTAAGGCCATGACTCAGTGTTTCACATATAAATTTTCATGGTTTTTAAAAAACATTAACTTGTCTATTTTGCATCATTCTGTTGCTGCAAATTTCTAGTTACTCTGGCTAATGTCCATGGGAAACAATCACAAAGCTGTTCAATTAATCCCTTTTACAGCATAGCTTCCTAATTCAGCTGTGCCTAAATTGACAATTGCAGTCTGTGTTATGGTAAATTTTGCATTTAATAGTTATAGTGACTACCTTTTCATGAAATAATCAATTTATATACAGGAGAATAAATTGGCTCTGCAGCCTAGAAGTAGTGGAGTAATAAAATGAAGGGAAGTGAAATTTGATTATAACAAATCTGATATGGGAGATGACATATTTAATAAAACTCATTGCTCCTCACAGACAAGGAATCCCTAACATAGATGTCTCAAATAAAATCTTAATTATGCTCTGGGAGAATGATATAATTAATACCTCATCTTTAGTGGAAAAGATTGGAAAACTACGCAATTGTTTCATTGAAAAATTGAATATTACTTTCTTCTTTGTAAAAAGTTATACCAAGAATCTTTATAAATTCTTAGCCTACCTTTTTAGAAAAAGTATATTATTATTTTTAAGTGGTGTAATGCAAAACATTTTAAGTAGATGAAATAAGTATTGCAGAACCATTTGAGATTTGTATCTCCAAACTGCAGAACAATTAAGAAATGAATTCAGTTATTTAACATACTTTTCCAGTATGATGAATCGAAACTATTCCAGTGTAGGGATCAAAAAATTGACTTGAAAAGATGAATGACTTCTCAGGGTTTCCATTCTAAGTCAATGTAAGTTAAGGTTAAAATTTGGATAGCAGACAGCATTTGTTAGGATTTGATTCCTGAATGTCATGTTCTTGTTCTTCCAGATGAAATTAATTTAGTACTTAGAACTATTACTTTGGTACTTAGAACCATTTCAGATAATTTATATTTTAGTCTCCCCTCCAAAATTATCTGCAGTGATTTAGAAAGGCATATAAAATATTGTAAGATAGAATGAAAGTGAATGAGGAGAATTTGCCTCTAGGATTTCTCAGTAATTGGTATACATAGTGGACCATGTGTCAGAGGGTCCTGTGACCAATGATATTTTCCTAAAATGGACATAGCATTATTTTCAGTCCCCCATGCTTCTCCAGAACCTTACTATGTAGGTGGACACTATTTCCCTTCCCTATGGACGTGGGAAATGACTTTGTAATTGACTCTGCCAATGCCAAGCAACTGAAGAAATGCTGTGCGATGTCCATTGCTAGGCCATTGCAGAGCTTTCACCTAGCTTTCTGCTATATATGAGGGTTCCAGCCAGCAGGACCAGCTGAAGTCTTGGACAAAGCCAGCATAAGACAGATGAGGGAACAAGCCTCCAGAAGATTCTAATCCCTAGCCTAAGTCTTCCATGTGAGACCCCAGACAGTGGAGCAGCGATAAGACACTCCACTGTACCCTGGTGGAATTCCTGGCCCACAGAATTCATGAGCATAATAAATAATCATTTCACACCGTTAGGTTTGGGTGATTTGTTTTGTGACCATGGCAACTGCAACAGTCCTGTAGATGAAAACAAATCTGGAGAACCTGCTTCATCCCCAGTCCTGAGACCTGAGACAAATTTCTCCTGTAAGTCTTCATTGAGAGAGCACTGGGAAATAATGAACAAGGCTCTCAGCAATGTTTGTACAGCAAACACGGTCCTGGTTTCTTGGGTCTCACCTTAGAACTCTCTGGGCAGGCTGACTGCATCAGAATGAAGGGCAATGTGGGGAAAGCAAATACAGGGAAGGAGTGTAAATGCCGTTCACAGCTATAGCTCTGACCTGACGCAAAGACAGGTGGTGACCAGTAGAAGCCGAACGCTCAGCTGTAACTCAAAGGCACGATTAACAGTGCGTAGTACAGAGGGGTGGAGATGCTGGGGGTTTGAGGGAGGTGAGATAAAAGTGGAATAAAGGGAACTTTTACTTCCTACTCTTTATTGCTATTTTAAAATTTCACCCTAATTATGGCCTTACTTAGAATTTTTTTGAGTTAATGAGGCTTTGAGTCTAATATGAGAAATTTGTAGCATTCTAAATTTGTCTATTTTTTGTCTTTTTGTAAACCCTACTAATATATTTTGCCCTTGTCACATTCTCTCCCAAATATAAATATTTGGGGATGTATAAGATATTATTTTTTTTATTTGTCATAACCACAGGCAATTCACCTTTCTAGATGACCCATATTGCTTATGTAGTGCTGAATTCATTACCACTACCCTTTAGTTACTGAATTCTGAGAGCTGACCTATGTGTGGTGACCAAGGAGTAATAAGGGCATTGTGTAGTTCTGATTGGTTGAATTCCCTGGTGTTCTAATTAGTCAGAATCTCAATCTGTGATGCATCTTCCCAATGAACAGGTTGTGGTAACAGCACTTCCAGTGACATGATGTTGAGTTCATTTTCTATTTTATACAGCACATAAGAGTGTTTATTTGTTCTAAGTAGCTGGCAATGTCTAGTTACACAGATCCTGAACATTAACAACACAGTTTCTCCCTACAAAATAGCAGAGACTGTGCCCTTGCCTGTATTTTATAATGTAGCACTTATGTGACTGAGGTAGAAGCATGCCTGTATGAGACCCTTGCCCAGATGCCTCCAGAGGTAGCCTAGCTTTATCCTATATAATAAAGAGGGAATATGCAAATTGACCATCACTCCACCACAAATATGGCGGCACCCACAACGGAGGCAAGGGGGGCGGGGCTCCGTAACACAAGTTTGCTGCGCCCACAACAGAGGCCAACTTCCCATAACGAGCCTTAATGAGCAATCAGCGGGACCTGAGGCTGTGTGCCCCTCCTCCCCCCATGGGGCTTGATAGGGGACCTCATGCCACACACCCCCGCCCAGCAGGGCTTGATGGGGGACCTGAGGCCATGCTCCCCACCCAGTGGGGCTTGATGGGGGACCTCAAGGTATGCCCCCCTGCCCTGGTGCTGGGCGGGGGGACCTCAGGCTGTGCCCCTCACCACAGCGCCAGGCTGGGGGACCTCAGGCCGTGCACCCTGCCCAGCAGGGCTTGATGGGGGACCTCAAGGTGCATCCCCCGCCTGTGTTGGGCCGGGGGACCTCAGGCTGCTCCCCTTGCCCCAGGCTAGGGGACCTCAGGCCATGCCCCCTGCCCAGCAGGGCTTGACAGGGATCTGAGGTTGTGCCCCCCCTCCCAGCGCCAGGCCAGGGGACCTGAGGCTGCGCAGCCTGCCTGGCGGGGCTTGACGGGGGACCTCAAGGTGTGCCCCTGCCCAGAAGGGCTTGACTGGGGACCTTAGGCCACATCCTCCACCTGACACAGTAAAAACTATAACTTCTTTAAAGTTTTGAACACTTATATGCAGATTTTATATATCGGCCCATAATGGTTCTTTTTCAAAACTTTAATATACAAAATCTGTCCATAACTCTATGCAATAATACTAGCATAGCACTTGATAAGTGTGAGCACTGTTTAAAGAACTCCATATATATTAACTAACAATACCTGGTATACTAAATGAAATTTTTAAAATTTGTATTATTGGAGATTGTTTTCTCCTGACGGTCAAGTGCCCTTGTTAAAAGCAGGGTTGGGGGAGAGAACTGTTCCTTTGAACCTACAGTTTGTATGCCATATTACATCAGATAAATACCCCTTTCTCTCTCCAATTACCACGGATCTGATGCTGGCAGAAACAAAGAGGAAACACGGAATATCAATAAATCCTTAGTCCCCCAAAACATTACCTTCTTTATTATTTAGCAGTTTGATAGTGCTGTGCCCATTACAAATAGAATTTCACACACACTGTCTAAGTGTTGGTAAAGCTCAACTCCTGCTGCCCCTTTCCCCCTCCTTCCCCCGCCCCCACTCCAGTTCTTATTGTTCTGAGTGATAAGATAGGAAGGGCCAAAACTTGGACCCTGATCTTCTGACCTCAAACCCAAGCCTCTTTCTACCACCAGTTTGTGCTTTTGCATAACAAATAACCACTTGATTACTCACTTTTTTAAATGTGTGCAATCAGCCCTATTCTGATTGTCATGATTCACAGCATATTCAGAGGCCAGAAGTGCACCTTACATCATCATATCACCATCATCACTACAGCTGCAGCCAGTGCTTACTGAATACTATGTTATTGTTCTAAAGGTTTTAAACATATCAACTCATTTAATTACAAGGACGGTCAATGCTGAAATAACTCCCATATACAGATCTATTATCCATTCAACTCTTACATTTGTGGAAAATAGCTATAGTGAAAACAATATTGACCTTGGGATTAAAAAAAAAAGAAAAGAAAAAAGAATTAGATTCAAATTCAGTCTCTTATGTTTACTGGCTGGATGACCTTAGAAACGTTTCTCACCCTCTGAACCCACTTTGAAGGACTATTATGTTAAAATGTGTTCAGTGCATTGAATGGAACCTGGTTCATCTAGTTCTTGTACAGCATCTCTTAGTTTTAGGAGCGACAACAGGAGACGAGTCTTGTTATCACATTCATTTGACAAGTGAGGAAGAAGTTCAGCTAGGTAACCGGTGAGTGGGTATCTAGGGCATGGACACTGCTCTCCCCATTCTGAGGCAGCTCTTTTTCCCGGGTGCCATGTTGGCACCCTGTGGACAAGGTTGACCTGGGTCTCAGGTAACTTCTAAGCCTTGTAGTAACCTGCCTGGCAGACAGTGTTCCCACAGTTGGGCTTCTGTGCTTTGTGGTATTACTGCCACTCTCTAAATAATCCAGTGCTTCTGGACCTTACAGAGTGACAACACCTCGACTATAACAGTTCTGACATTGGTCTGCTTGGGGATTATATTAGAACTTCATTTGGAATTGGAGGGCTTTTGTTTGGGGTTAGTTCAAGTGTAACTCTAAGCAATTATACCCTAGTTATGGAATGATGGTTTTGCTGGCTTAATTATATTCTATTTGAATAGTATTCCAAGCACTTGTTGGAAAAGTAATGGGCCTCAGTTTCACAGCCCTGATGCTATTCCTGCTTCAGAACCAAGCCTTCTTAATGAGTCCCTTTTCTGACTAAATCTGCATGGGTAAATTCTTAGGCTGAAGCTATAAACTCCTGATGGGCAGAGAAATAAGGGAACAAACCCATGTCCACTTTGTTTGAGGGATTCATTTCACTTAGACCCCCGAATACATGCCCAACCAAGTCATACCTAATATGGCACTCAAGAAGCAGAAACTAATGAATGTAGGCACTGTAATTGTTAATGAAAATTATGCTCACAAATAAATCAATGAAAATTATTTTAAAAAACTAATTCAAGTCAATGGGCTGCCAGATTTGGAAGAAATTGCACCTAAAACATTGATAGCATTCGATTATTAATTTTTATATTTTGGAGGTAGGGTGTTCATAAAATACTAGAGGCCCAGTGCATGAAATTCATGCAGGGGGCGGGAGTCTCCTCAGCCCAGCCTGCACCCTATCCAATCTGGGACCTTTCAGGGGATGTCTGACTGCTGGTTTAGGCCTGATCCTGGAGATCGAGCCTAAACCGGCAGTCAGACATCCCTCTCACAATCCAGGACCGTGGCTCCTAACTGTTCACCTGCCTGCCTGCCTGATCACTCCTAACTGGCTCCCCTGCCAGTCTGATCACCCCTAACTGCCTCTGCCTGCTGGCCTGGTTGCCCCCAACTGACCCCTCCTCCCCCGCCAACCTAGTCTCCCCTAATTGCCCCTACCCGCCAGCATGGTTGCCCCTAACTGCCCCCCCCCCGCCAGCCTGGTTGCCCCCAACTGCCCCCCCTGCTGACCTGGTCACCCCTCAGTGCCCCCCCCGCCAGCCTGGTCACCCCACACAGCCTGTTCGGTTGTCCATTTAGTTGTTTCGGCCCCTGTCTCTTTATATATATAGATGTGTTTACCCACAGGGACTAGATTATTAGTGAGACAGGCAGGAGATACTTTCTTATTTAATAAGATACTGCAAATCAACCTGCGCAATGAACTAAATGTTTATGTACCCCTACAATTCATATCCTCAAATCCTAACCCCCAATGTAGCGGTATTAGACAGTGGGGCTTGGGAGATGTAAGTAGATCATGAGAGTAGAGCTCTCAAGAATGGGATTAGTGCCCATATAGAAGGGACTCCAGAGAGTCTCGCTCTCTTTCTGCCTTGTGAGGACACGGTGAGAAGTCAGCAGTCAGCCACTCTGAAGAGGGCTCTCATCAGCCACTGAATCTGCTGCCACCTGGATCTTGGACTTACAAACCACCAGAACTGTGACAAATAAATGTTTGTTGTTTAGGCCACTCAGTCTCTGCTTCTTTGCTGTAGAAGCCTGAAAGGGACAGAATATGCCACCCCAACATAGGCTCCTTGGCATAAGTATTATATTGAGGTGAAGGCACTTGAAAAACAGCAGGTGTCAGAAGGGCTCTCTGATCCTCTTTTCTTCCTGAAAGCAGGAGCTAAAACTCCCAGGTGAACCATGTCCTCACCATATCAGGAAAAAAAAATCTCATCACCATAGACAGGGAGTTGAAGCCGAGGAAATGCCATGCAAACAGACCTTGTTAAAGTAATTTACATCTTTGGTGAAAGCCTCTCATATGTTTGAGGTAATTTCTCACAATGCCTCTCTGTTCAATATAGTAGAAAAGCATAGGTGTTGCCACTTCTTTGGGGTCTTTATTTCCTTATGAGAGTTCCCATGTCACATGAAACATATTAGTTTATATGCTTTTCTCCTGTTGATCAGTTTTATGTCTGTTTAATTCTCAGATCCAAACAGAGACCCTTAGTTTTGTCTCCCCTACAGTTTCTGGACAATGAGGGTGTGATCGTAAAGGGCTGGGATGCCCACTGCCACTCTCTTCAGAGCCTGGGGTTGAGGTCCTGGGAGAACGGACAAAAGCTGGCAGAAGGCAAGAATTCCTACAAAGCTTTCCTGGATCTTTGTAGCACTGGTAGAGAGAGGAAGGTAAACATTTCTCCTTCTCCCTTCCTTTACAAGTTCAGGTTGAGAGGGGGGAAACATTTGTAAAAAAAAAAAAAAAAATAGTTGTTCCTGCACCAGAAATAGCAATTGTTTTCCTTTTGGCCTTATTTTGTGTAGCGAGAGATGTCCTTGGCTTTCTACCTGCCAGGGCATGCAGATGGTTGGACCTGTGTCTACAGGCAGCAAATGGTCAGATTGGGGGTCCCGAGAACATGATGGTACAGACATGTGGGTTGAATACCATTTGTGGCTAGCATCCTACCAACAGTGACTATTTCTCAGGGGTGAGGGGAGGTGTCTACCTCTTTCTTTTAAAGGCTGTCTGTGTGTGTGGCTCTGGAACTTGGGAGGGCTGCATCGTTTGCACCCTCTTTGATGATGCTTCTTGTGAACCATAATTAATCCATTAAAAGGCGTACTGATTTTAAGTCATAAAAAGGCTTTTTTTGGCTTATAGTCACATTG
Organism: Myotis lucifugus; assembly: GCF_000147115.1. Lineage (NCBI taxonomy): Eukaryota > Metazoa > Chordata > Mammalia > Chiroptera > Vespertilionidae > Myotis > Myotis lucifugus. Next base: position 2,714,012 of record NW_005871107.1, on the reverse strand, counting down.
AAATAGATATACCTTTGAAGATTTGGACTTTTATATCTAAAAGGATATTTGGAGATCTCTTATCATAAACAAATGAAGATCAAATTAAAAAGAAAAAATTAATAAGGCAAAGATGAGAATCAGCCTGGCTGGCCAATATGGCTCAGTGGTTGAGTGTCGATCTATGAACCAGCTCATGATTCAATCCCCAGTAAGGGGCCTGCAGGAGGCAGCTGATTAATGATTCTCTCTCATCATTGATGTTTCTATCTCTCCCTCTCCCTTACTCTCTGAAATCAATAAAAATATTTTTTCTTTAGCCCTAGCTGGTTTGGCTCAGTGGAAAGAGTGTCGGCCTGCAGACCAAATGGTCCCGGGTTCAATTCCAGTCAAGGGCACATACCTTAGTTGCAGGCTCCTCCCTGGCCCTGGCCCAGGTCGGGCTCATGCAGGAGGCAACCAGTCAATGTGTTTCTCTCACATCGATGTTTCTCTCTCTTTCCCTCTCTCTTCTACTCTCCCTAAAAATCAATGGAAAAATATCCTTGGTGAGGATTAACAACAACAACAACAAATCATTCATATATATATATATATATATATATATATATATATATATATAGTGTTTCTGTATTTATACCTAACTCATGGATAAGATTTAAAATGAAACTTATAAGATCTCTGTATGCATAAACATACAGGCAACTGTATGTGTATGTCTATACATATGTACATTTATGTATATGTTGATCTTACGTCCAGATGACATTGCCAAAATTAATTTGTGAAAGAGTTCTGTTTAATGGCTTAAGAAAAATAAGTGCTATATAAATTCATAAAACTCTCAGATGTATAAAAACTAACTCCAATGCTTTTTTTAAGTTCACATGATCTGGGATAGTTTTCAGTAAATAAAAGTTAGTTTAGACATTTATACTATGGAATACTATGCAGTTGTAAAAAAGAGGGATTTCTTATCCTTTGGGACAGCATAGATGGACCGGAAAATACTATGCTAAGTGAAATAAGCCAAACTGAGAAAGACAAATATTATATGATCTCACTTATTTGTGGAATCTAATTAATAAAATGAATTGACCAACAAAATAATACCCGAAGCATGGAGGCATGGAACAGACTAACATACTTTGATGTGGGCTTGGGAGGATGAGAAGAGATAAACCAAAGAACTTACATACTGTACTTATATGCATAGCCCACGGGCAATAGGGTAGTGAAGACCTGGAGGGGTGGGTAGGGGCTGGGAAAAGGGGAGAGGAAGGGAGGAAAATGGGAGATATCTGTAATATTACCAACAATAAAAAAATTATTAAAAAAAAATAAAGACAACTATCATACACCTAGAAAAAAAATAAAGTTTGTTTAAGTTTGTTGGCTAATAAAAACAGGCATATCTCAGAATTGTGAACATTAAATATAGGGCAGTTGTACAGATTCTTCTACCTGAGCTTACTAGTCAAATAAGCTTATGTTATCTCTATTGAATGTTTATGATTATAAAAGTATAAGTTCAACCTAAGAACAAAGCATACAATAACAAATTTCTTCTTTTTAATCTTTATTGTTGAAAGTATTACATATGTCCCCTTTTTTTCCCATTGACCTCATCTAGCCTGACCCCACCCCCCACCTTAAAAACTCTTACTGAATATTCTTATATTCATGGCAGTATAGCTGTTTGAATAAGTTCAATTAGAATGTGTTCTTCTTGTAACAGGACAGAATTGGAAACATTGGATATATTACCACGGCTTTGACTGGAACATCATATTTGAGAATATGCATAGAATTAGATATGACCAGACAGATTTAAGGAACTCAGACCAACTTTATAAAGTCCCTTGAATACCAGCCTGATACCTTGCTTACAGAGTCCCAGCCTTATAGGTGAGTAAGAAAGGTCATTTCCTGGCAGACCCAGGAAACTTAAGTTACAGGAGCCTCCAAGGGAGAGGAATTTACCCAGACCTGCAGTATGGCAGGCAGTCTGGTGCCAAGTTCCTGACTTGGCTTTTCAACTCTACAGACTTTTAAAGGTCCGATCTGAGGTTGCTTCTTAAAAGTTCTGGCAAAGTAGACTTAAAAGAGAATATGTGATAAATCGCTATTCTTGTTGCACGTATGTAAATAATCAAGCCAAGTTTAATAAGAGTAGATTTGTTTTACAAACAAACTGAGTCCTGCTTCAATGCTCTCTGATAACAATGGGGTGGCAGCAGAGAGGACATTCTGGGTTTCAGTAACAACCATGACACACCCTTGTGGCTGTCGAACAAGGCCATGTTCACTGCCTAAACGTTCCTCCTCTTTGTAGACTGGCTCCTGTGATGGTGTGTATTTTGTCAGTAATTAATATTTTCCATTTTTCTCCCACCTTCCTGACTTGACGTCACTAAAAATTATAACTGCCCTTTTTCTGAAGCCCTGCAAGCTGGTAGATGTCAAAGGAATCACCACAACAAATCATGTGTGGACAACCTTCATACTTGCTGCTGTAAAGCCTGATGCCCCCACCAGAGACATTCCAACTACAAAAAATTAAAGTCATTGGATTGCCACCACCTGTCCTCCCTTCACCATCTGAAGATGCCTCAAGCCCAACAACTAAAAATCTTCTTAACTGGCTGCCCTCCAGACTCAAAACCTGAGTTTGTAGTTTGTTCTAGTCATTAACCTTTGTTTTTCTTTTGTTTCCTTAGAAATACCCCTAATTAAATGCCGGTTACTCCTACTATATAAAGGACTAATTTAGATGCCCCCCACGTCCACCTACACCATTGCCTCCTCAAATAGGACATGGCTGTTTAACTAACTGACCTATTTTCAGGACTGAGAGGCTGATTCAATGAGATATGGGACAATCTACCAACCCAGCTTCTGGATTGTGACCCCAGTATTATTTTGGTAAAGAAACTATAGTACATAGTAACCTATTGTGTGTATTTTAACTTTCAATGGCAATTTTGAAACCTATGTAAAAATAGGCCCAATAGTATAAGGAGGCCCCATTTGAGCTTCAACTATTATCAACTCATGGCCAATCTCTTCTATTTTACATGTATAAATTACTTTACCTTTTTGCAACAGCTTGGATGGACCTGGATGGTATTATGCTAAGTGAAATAAGCCAGTCAGAGAAAGACAAATACCATATGCTCTCACTTATATGTGGAATATAAACTGATGAACAAAATAGAAACAGAGGCATGGATACATGGAACAGACTGACAGCTGTCAGAGAGGAGAGGGTTTGGGGGGCTGGATGAAAGAAGACAAAGAACATATATGCATAGCCCATAGACACAGACAACAGAGTGGTGACAGCCAGAGGGCAAGGGAGCGCAGATAAGAGGAGGTGGGCAAAGGAGGGGAGAATGGAGACAGAAAGAGACTTTGCATTGGGTGACGGGCACATGATGCAGTGTACAGATGATGTTTTGTTGAGTTGTATACCTGAAACATATATAATTTTGTGAACCAATGTCACCCCAATAAATTCAATTTTAAAAAGTACAGTGTTTAAAATACTCTCATCTACATTATCTCCTTTGATTGTCCTAACAACTGTGAAAGGTAGGTTGTGTAGTTTTATAGTTAAATTCTATTTCTAACACATTAGCATTTTAATGTAAATGCCAATTTTTAAGATAGTGAAGCAAAAGATATAGAGTTTGCTTGTATTCTTTATGCATGCTTTATTGGGTTTTTGAGTATCCTAATTCATTAATAAAGGGAAATGGAGGCACACTGGCATGTCATTATCTCCAGCTATTATTCAAACCGAATTGAATTATGTTTAATAAAATTATTAGGATAAATTACAGATTTTTACTTTTCTAGAAAACTGCTTTTACTGAATAACCTTGATCTCAACTCATCCTATAAAAATGGAATTTTACTAAACGAACTACTTCCAATGTCACATTTTGTGCATAATATCTGCAAACATCTAAAATTTAAGGAAGCACTGTAATTTAGAATAATTCCAGGCCAAAAGTGACATTTGTAGAGGATCCAGATGCATGACAATCACATAAACCAAAGGAGCCATTTAATCATGGTCTGGATGTTATTTTTCTGACACTTATCAGTGAAACTGTCATGGATCCCTGGAATTGGGGCTATTAGAATTATTTATTTTGATATCACCCTTTTTCACATAATTGTGTTGGATGTTTTAACAGAAATTATTTATGTTCATATGCATGTGGGTATTGATTATCTATACCTGCACATTACATTATTACTTGTACATGAATTACTTCTGATTCTTTTTACAACCTGATTTGCATGCCCATATTATCTTGTAGATATTTGCAAATACGTGTGTGTGTGTGTGTGTGTGTGTGTGTGTGTGTGTATTCCTGCTCTCTTTCTTACTTGACTGAGAATACCAAGGATGTCCCCAAATGTTCATTTGAAGGTTGATTTAGTCACACTAGCAGAACCCCAGGCTCAAATGTCAGATTGGATCAGTTCTACCCTGTGCACTAATCGCGCTGCCGTCTTCCTGCTGCAGAAGTTACAGTGGCATGCTACTCATCAAGGCAGAATGTAAATGTTTAGTGATTATACAATATGTTTTTGTTAACTCCCCAGATGGGATTTTTTTTTTACCTTTGTTTGTTTATTTGAGAACAAGAGCTGAATGCTGAAATGCAGTGGCTGATGCCAGCAATCCAAGGCTTCATTAGTACAGATGAAGCAAAGCTCATTTGTTACACAAATAATTAGAGAGATTAAATGAAAATAAACACTTAGAGGATGTACAGAAGCTCTGAAGTTAGGTAATCATTTTAATTACCCTAGTGACTTCTACCAACCTTCATTACCAGCCACAGATCAAGTTCAAATTGTTTTATGTAAGAATATCATAAACCACAGGGAAAAGTACGAGAGCTGCCCAATGATTACGCTTCATAAAATGACATTTCTTCAAGCTTCCATTTAAAGGAGTTGTTTCCATTCCCGTACCTGACAAACTCTCTAAATATTTAAAGAGTGATACATTTTGCACTTAAGAGGGTTTTACCCTCATTTTATGCTTCAAAAGGACATTCTTAATAACTTTTGTATTTCTATATCTTTACTGAGATTTGATCATAAAAGATGTGGGCCCACATTTTGAGACACTGACTGTAAAACATTATGGCATATTCAGTAGATTGAGATAAATGCTACTCAGAATCATGTCATCCTTATTTCGTGACAGTCTGCACCTTGTCTTTGGGGTAAATTGATTTCCTCTTTCTTCCCTTCCCTACCCCAACCTGGGAAAACTCTACCACACACAGGAATGCCTTCCTGACAAGTGGGGGCCCTCTCTCAAGCTATTGTCAGTCCAGTTTAGAATGGATTTCATTTTACATTCCTGGGTGATGATGGCACTTCAAGATCTCTTGAGTTACCATCTTTAGAGGATGTGCTACCTATATTTAAATACCATTTATCGCCTGCCTTCACAATGCCAACTCCTCTGCAAAATGCTTTACCTCACTTATCCTATTGAGTCCTTAGAAGATGCCCAGGAAGTGTGTATTATTGACTCCATACTCCAGATGAGAAACTAAGGCTGTGAGAGGCTCATTGGCTTTCCAAAGTTGCCTAAGTAGCCCAGCTGGGAACCCAATCCAGGTCTGCCTGACTGCAAAACCGTGATGCCCCTAGAGATGATGGGATGAGGAAAACCTGGATGCAAATGCTGACGAAGGACAGCAGAAAAGATGACGTGACCTCCGGGTTGTGGATGTGCTAGTTATATGTTGTGTTGCATGACATCTGTGAATTCTGGACACCAGACGAAATCTCAGATTCCAAAATGTGATTGATTTTGAAAGTGTCTCATCTCTGAATAGCCCTGGATGCTTCTTTACCCCAAAGAAGAAGCAATTAGGAAATAGGTTTTATGGTGTAGTGGGAATAACCAAGAGTTCCATACTAATAAGATTAGTGGCGCTTTTTAATGTAATTAGTAACCACTTGAGTTTACTCCAGCTAATGCACAAGGCATTTCTTTTCAACTGCATTAACATTTCCGACAGGATGAACGAAACTTGGGTATTCTTTATAAGGGAGGTGGGGGTACATGCTGCTTTCTAGTATTTAGCCAGTTTTGCTCAGTGCTTAGAGCATTGGCCCATGCACAGTGGGGTTGTGGGTTTGATTTCTGGTCAAGGATACGCACCTGAATGCAGATCCAATCCCCAGCCCCATTAGGGCATGAGGCAACCAATTGATGTTTCTCTTCCTATCTCCCCACTCCTCCCTCCCTCCCTCTCTAAACATTAATGGAAAAAAATACCCTCAGGTGAGGATTAACAAAAAAAGAAAGAAAAGCCTTTATGACATTGTCTTCCCTTCTTCCTTTCCCAGGATGCTGACATTGATTTCTGCTGGCGCACCCCAGGCCTAGGGGTTGTGTTTTGCATACTCACAACTGTAAACCTACCTTCCCCTCACCTGGGTTCCCAGGCCCGTTTGGCTAGCCCAGAATATGTGAAGAGATGAGGATGTACTGATCTGCCGAGTTTAAAATATGAGCTGTGGGTGATACAGGGAGGTGGGGACAGAAGGCTTACCCTTGAGGGGTGGGGGCAGGGGGGTTGTTAAATCTGTATATTTGACTCTCAGGTTTCAAACTCTGAGGGGGAAGTTAGGGGAATTCACTGATGCGCCAAGGCGTGATGATAGGTGGGAGCAGCAAGGGTAGGCCCAAGACACCCAGGAGCTTCGGAAAGGTGGAGGGGCATCTGCCCTCACTCAGAAAGCGCAACCGGGGGAATTTGTGAGCAAGACCGAAGACAGACAACCGAGGGACAACCGAGGGACGATGGGCTCTGAAAGTACCATAGTGGGAGAGTGGCTTTCCCACAGCTTTGCAAGCATCTCCCTGGGACGTGACTCGGAAGTGTGGTCCCTCTTCTTTCTTCCTGGTACATTACAGACAGCCAGGGATCAGCTAGTAGGCCCACAAAATAGAAAAAGTCCAAAGGCGGCACCAATGGTTTACTGTCACAGGTCTACACATCATCATATGCGCTGTTGGATTTTGATTGCACATGTTTACAGGTAGGAGGGCCAGGCCTCTGGGTCCTGATATCTGCCCGCCGCGCACAGGGGAAGCCACTGGCTAGACCCGAGCACACACGTTCCATTTTCACTTGGCTACTTGCCACCGACCTCGGAGAAATCACTTTAAACACTGAGCCTCAGCTTCCCTTAAAAAAAAAAAAATGGTGGTGATTCTACTTCCCAGGCCTCCTCGAAAGGATCGTTGGGAGGTTCCAATTGGAGTAATTCCGATGGCAGCGAACTGCGAGTAACAGTGACGCCAAATTACTGAAGACCACACGTTAACCGCATTCAGGTGGAGTTTCAGGACTTTCCCTCCACTGATCTAACTGCAGTCAGGCAGCAACCGCTGGGATTGATTCCTTCTTAAGGGCTATCTCACATGCCAAACACCTATGTGTCCTCCCCCCCCACCCCCCTCGGGTCTCCCAGGGCTTCTATCGATTTCTGCCTTTCAGTGAAAGCGCTTTTGGTTGCCGCGGTTCGCACACCCCAGCACACCAGCCCCGCCGCTGGAAGCCAGAGAAGAATCCTTTGCCCTCTCCCGCCTCTCCTCCTCTCACTCCACACCTTAGGTCTCCCGAGTTTTCTGCACGTGAATGGGTTCCTGGCGGATCTCCGAAGACCTTGCAGTGTTTCAGAAAGCTGGGAGCGCGCGGAGATGAGCGAACGAGCCTCTGCCCCCCTCCCGGAGGTCGTGCGCCCCTCGGGGACCCTCCTCCCGCGCCTCTCGGGGCGGTGAAGCCGCCGCCCCCGGAGCGAGCTCGTCGGGTCCGACCCCGCGGAGCAGCGGGCCCCCTCCCCACTTCCCGCTCGCGGCCCCTCTCCGCCAGTAGCAGCGCTGCTGTCTTCCCACAGGAGGGCTGGGAGGGCGCCCGAGTCCGCAGCGCCCCCGCCCCCTCGCTTTTTCTTTCTTTCCTCGGTTTGGGATCTTGCTACCGGAGCCGGGAGAGGTTCGGAGAAGAGAAGAGCGAGGGACCGGAGTGCAGGCTTCCGCGGCAGCGCGCGAACCGAGCTGGGGTGCTGCGTCTCCCGCGTCCCCTCCCGGCCCTCGCCGCCCCGGCCAGGGCGTGAAGAAGGGAAGCCCTCGAAGGAGCCCACGGTTGGGGTCCCTCTGCCCGCAGCGCCGCGGGACCCGGGCGGCGACGCAGACG
>NW_005871107.1:2645060-2705687 GCF_000147115.1 Myotis lucifugus | reverse complement strand
TCCCATTCCTGTGAAGAGCGCGGCGGGGATCGCGTCTTCCCGGTCGCTCGGCACAACTCCGCGGCTAGCAGCGCGCGGCTGGACCAAGTCCGCTTCCCGCCGACTCGCCGAGTGCGGGCAGCCCCTGCACGCCCGCCGGCACTCCTCGTAGCCCTACCCCCTGGGCACCTGCGCCGACCCCCACGCCGGGCGCTGAAACCCCGGCTCCCCGCAGCGCCGGACCCGATGGAGAGCGCGCGGGCCGCGGCTTCTTGAGTGCGGGTGCCGCCGCCGTCCAAACTGCGCGCTGGGGTCCCCCGGCTGGCCCCTCTTCGGGGCATCCGAGAAGCCGGGGAAGAGCGCACCATGAAGTCCGTGCTGTTCAGCCGCTTCTTCATCCTCCTGCCCTGGGTCCTGATCGTCATCATCATGCTCGACGTGGACACCCGCAGGCCCGCGCCCCCGCTCACCCCGCGCCCCTACTTTTCTCCCTACGCTTTGGGCCGCGGGGGCGCCCGACCCCCGCTCCGCAGGGGCGGCCCCGGGCGCGGCTCGGAGAAGCGCAACGAGTCGCGGCCGCAGCCGCAGCCGCAGCCGCAGCCGCCTCTGCCCACCATCTATGCCATCACGCCCACCTACAGCCGCCCGGTGCAGAAAAGCCGAGCTGACCCGCCTGGCCAACACCTTCCGCCAGGTGGCGCAGCTGCACTGGATCCTGGTGGAGGACGCGGCGGCGCGCAGCGAGCTGGTGAGCCGCTTCCTGGCGCGGGCCGGCCTGCCCTGCACGCACCTGCACGTGCCCACGCCGCGGCGATACAAGCGGCCGGGGCTGCCGCGCGCCACGGAGCAGCGCAACGCCGGCCTCGCCTGGCTGCGCCAGAGGCACCAGCACCAGCGCGCGCAGCCCGGCGTGCTCTTCTTCGCCGACGACGACAACACCTACAGTCTGGAACTCTTCCAGGAGGTAGTGGCCGGCCCGCCCCAGCGGGGGGCAAGGGCGGGAGGGGGCCTCGGGGGTCGCCCGCACTTGGGAGTTGTCACTTCTCCGTGCACTTTTGGGACTCCAGGTGGAGCGCTCCTCGCGGGCAGCTCACAGCCTCTGCCGGCCCTGGCGCGTTTCGCTGGTTAAGGGGGTGGGGTTTGGGGATAGTCGGTGAGGACCACCGTGACTCAAGGGTGGGAGTCTGGTTTAGCTGCCTGCCTGGCCCCGAGATTGGGTTGCGGGAGTAGCACAGTTGGGGAGCGCGGGGATGATCGCAGGAACAGGCCTGGGTGGCCTGAGGATGCAGCCCAGCTGGAGAGGTTGGTCGGGGAGACTAGATGCCAGAGGAGGGGACCAGGGAGACGGCCCTGCGCAGTGCGGGGCGGCTTGGTGTACTCCCCAGGCCTTTCAGTACGCACAGGTGCGATTGGAATTCTAGAACCATATGGAGAGGAAGGTGGAGAGAGTTATTTAAAAATCAGCCAAGAGACCAATTTCTCTGGCACAGTCCGCTGGCACGGAAATGATTATTAGTGAAAACATTGCCTTCTAAGGGGGTCCTCCCTCTATCTCTCCCCCCACCCACAAAGGCCCTTTCCGACTCAGCATGCTGCCTCTTTTTTCGAGGAAACTCTCTGGCAAATGACTTGAGACTGTCCTGCCTTGTGGAAAAGACTGTTCTGTCTTTTCGCAGCCAGAGCTTCCAGCTGCACTTCCAGTTCCTTTTCTCGACCTTTCTCGAAGGCCTCGCTCTTTGGTGAGTTAGCAGGGCTACTCTTGCATGGCGCCCTTGCGTCCTGGTGCTTGCTGGGGGTTCTGAGTGCATCCGGCCCCACGCTGTGGAGAAGACCCTCCTTTCCCTTGAAAGGCCACACGTGCGCACAACCAGCCTGCACTGGGCTAGAACAGGTGTTACTTCTTGAGGCTGGTATTTTGCAGCCAGTGTGTGTGTTCTGCACGTGAGACTGCATTCCAAGGTTGTGTCAGTTTCTTCTTCATACCCAAATACAGCTGGAAAATATCTTGGATTCTTTGACATCCTGTGGGACCATGGCCTTCCTCTACCCCAAATTCCTTGATATCCTGCCTCTAAGACTCCATCGCCCCCTCCTCACCCAGGTAAACTGGACTGTGGGTCGGGTAGATCATACATGCCCCACACTTTCATTCTAATATCTGTTTAGTGTCCTTAACCTCAGGCCAATGCTACTTGTACACCTTCAGTTTAATTTTTCTGCCTATGTGATTTGAAAAAAAATCCATTTCTTAAGAGCAGTTGCCACCTTCATTTCTATTCATCCTCTCCTTCTTCGTGAATAAAAGGACCAGTAATTGCTCTCTATCTTTTCTTCTCCATCCTTTCAGGAGGTAGGGCTTTTCTGTCCATGTTTCTACAGAAGAAATAAATGTGTGGTATAGTCGTTATAACCAAGATTACAGATATCATCTGATTTTTTAAAAATTGGGCTTTTATTTTTATTCTGCTTGCATACTCTCTCTCACAAAAGATATGGTTTGTATTCTGAAGCACAGAGCTTTACATGTCAGTACACCACAATTTTAAACCCACTTTTCTCCTGCAACTGGGAAGTTGCCTTACCTGTGAAACTGTGGTCTTGTGTGTGTAAAGTAATGCACATCATTATTAATTACCCCTCTAGGGGGCTGGGCTGTGAAGGGGGAATGATTTTCAGTTTATTCCCAGCTGCTAGCCTGTCGTGTGTGGTGTTAGATGAGGGTGAGAGTTGGCAACACAGGCGGTGAGACATTCAGAACAGTCTTCCTTTGATGCTTCCCAAACTGAAAGGAAGGCTTGGTGGTGGTGGCTACTAAGCAGCAAGAGGAGAATACAGTAGGTTTTTTTTTTTCCCTAGTGGTCCATGCGGGAGGCGGGAAGAGAGACAATATAAGAAAGGAAACGGTGAGGAGAAAAAAAAATAGTATTGGCCAGAGGAAACTATAAAGGAAAAAAGCAAAACTTTATGGAGTAATGAGAATAAAATTAAGAGCATGTGCAGCCCTTTTTTGTGGAGAGGTGCCAAGTATACAAAATACACAACAGAAGCAACTTTTTTAAAAACACAATATGCACCACACACTTAGAATTTTTTTCTTTTTTTTCTTTATTGTTGAAAGTATTGCATATGTCCCCTTTTCCCCCCTATTGACCCCTTCTAGCCTGCCCCTCCCCCCACCCCAGGCCTTTACCACCCTAGACACACTTAGAATTTAAATTCTATAGCTCCTAGAGGTCCCTCCAAGACAGTAATTTTATGGCTAGTCCCTTTGTCCACCACCATCCCTTCTCCCTCCCACAAGATGCATTTGGACAGAGTAGGTGTCTGTTCACCATGCACATATGCCAGTACGTTCAGTTTTTCTTTTTACAACACATTATTTTCCTCACATGGCAAGCAGTATTGATTCTCTAAAGAGTCAGATTAGTGGAATTTATGCATCCTTAGTTTTGTGAATTAATGGGATGGCCTACTTTAAACCAGTTCTAGGATTGATTCCATGTGGATTACAGAGTAGACAGGGCTCTCAGAAAAAAAGATAGGACTAGATAAAACAGCTAGACACTGAAGCACCCTGGGGGGGAGGGAAAATGCTGATCAAGGATGCTGTAGGGCGGAGGTCTATATCTCAGCACTGCGTATGTGCACACGCGCAAATTAGTTTTTAAGTAATTCACAGTGCTTAAGGAAAGAATGTCCCAAGTCAGGCTTCATCTTTTATTCATAGTGCTTCTAATTTCCATGGTTGATGTAAACGCAGATAAGATAGAAGGAAGAAAATGAACCAGGTACAAATTAGCTCACTAAGCATTGGCTGCAAATGAAGGAAAGTAAAAGATGAAAGGTCTCCAAATTAAATTAAAGGCGCAACAGGCAATCCATGTTCAATTATTTCTCCGTGGTAACTGGCATGGTGTTTGCTTCTCCCATACAGCTAACTCATTTTCAGCCTCCCCTTTCAACTGAGCTGTGCCACCTGGAAAGAAAGATTTGCATTGAATGAATCCTACGTTAACAGCCAAATCCATTTGCAAATGAAAGCGAGTGTGGGTTGCAACCACAGAAACTCTGCTGGCCATTGGAGAGAACAGTGGTCAGGTGTGTGTGTGTATGTGTGTGTGTTTTCAGGTTTCCAGTATTTCAACAACTGCTCTTCCTGTGGCATTGATGGGGGTTTGAATTCTGGACCACAGGTAGTCCACCTGCCTGTGCACCCTATGGATGGAGCTCTCTGGAAAAGCTTATTTGCAAAAGATTTAAACTGCTTTCATAAAAGCAACTACCGCAGATAAATGTGACTCTATATCCAGTCATATTTTCAATAAGCTATTGATCAGATTTCTGTTCCTTACTGGAAAACCTTCCAAGTTTTCCTGAGTTTAAAGCTGATGCTTTTCAGGTGAAGTTGCTTTCACCTTTGCGAGTCCATTAAATTGAAAGGTTAAAAAATAGCACTTTCTAAGCAAGAACAAAAACTTTAAAATTTTTAACTTTAAATTTAATGAGGAAAGACTGGAAGACAGGCCAACTCGAGACATTTAAGGAGCTCATGAAAGGACTCCTTTAATGAGACTGCATCTTGAAGATGTTCTGACGGCCGTGAGCTGAACAGGCCCTTTGTTTGGATTTTTTGTTGGATGCTGTTAAGTTATTTGTGTGCTAGGAAGGTGGAGGAGTTGAGGCTTAATTCTGTCTTGCTCCTTTTCTGAAACATTTATAAGCTCCCCCCTTTACAGGCAGCTTATTAGAGCTATGATACAAAGAATATTGAAATTCACAATTTTAACCACCCCACCCTCCACCCCCAATAGTAAATTCTGTATGTTTCCTGCAAGGAGACAAAAGATCTACCGTGTTTTTTTTACCCTGATACTTAGTGTAGGGTAATTATCTTTTCAAAGTGAAGAAACCCAGAAGATTCCATTATTTTACCTGAAATGTGTTCCTTGTGTTTTATTTCTCCCTATCTAAAAGCATATTAATAGTCATGCCTTAGGTCTGATAAAATGTGAGCATTTTGGGAAAAATATGGTCATAAAGCTACAGCCAATTTTCTTAGGCTATTGATGTTAAATCTATAGATTTTCTTTAGTCTCCCTGTGGATAGGACTTGAGTTATGGCTAGTCTTTGACAGGGTTCTTTGGAGATCAGCAGTTTTCATTTGGATTTTGATAATTTAATGGACCAGAAATAATAACTCAGCTTTAAAAGACATTCTGTCTTGCCTCTTCCAATTGTCTTTTTCCATCATTCGCCCCCTTACTTTTCACTGACTATTCTTTGTCATGAATACCAGTAGACATGAAGATGTGTCTAGATTATTGTTTGGTACAATGAATGTGTGTCTTTTAAACATTTATGCTGTTGTCTGGTTCTTTTTGGAAACTATGTGGGTGACTCCATTTTCTTCTGTCTATTCCACTTGCCTCTAAATTACAGGCTGGTAATTTTTCTCTTGTGTGAACAGTAATGAAATAGTAATTGCTTTTAAGGCATGCTACAAAAGAAAATAGAAGAACCAAAGTGAACGGTCTTATTTATTAACAATTCCAGGGGGTATTCGAGTAGTGGGGGGGTTTTTTTTGGTACAGAATTCAATAATGTTCAGGTATGTCTATTCAAACCTTTTGGACTCTGATGGAATATTTGCTCAGTCTGTATAAGTTAATATGTTATTGTATATTTGATTTGCAGTGCTGTGGAAGCACGAAATTAGGTTTTGCATGGTTCTCAAATTCTCTCCCCAAAACACAAATACAATTGTTATACCAATCTATATGTAGGTAGGTAAGTAAATAGATAGATTTAGAATAGATTTCCAATTCACAGAAGTAAAAACTAATAAAATATAATCCATTGTTCATACCTGGTAATTTTTGTATACAACGTTAAGTAAATGTTAAAAATATCCTTTGCCATGGATACAAGCAAAATACAGTTGACATTAGTTGACACACGATGGGCCAGGAGCCACGCTTAGGATTGTACACATATTAATGTAAATACATCCTCACAACAGCCCCTGAGGTCGGCACTAGTACTGTTCCCATTTTCCCCTCCACCCTTATGCTAATATCTAATCATGAACACAGTTCTTTGATGAGTACAGGGATCTTTAAAAGTGCAGCCTGAATCTAATATAGTCAGTGTGACCAGTAACCCTTTTTATACTTGAGCAGAAGTACCAGGAGATAACGTGAAAAGATCATGCAGCTAGAATTTTGTTCAGAGAGAGGATTTTGAATCCCAGTACCTCGGTTCTAGAGCCTGCCCTCTGGACTGTCCTGCAGCTCATCTCATTCAACACGCACAGTCATATGGAGCTATGTCTCGTGATAAGCAAAGCTTTTGATCAGCAGGAGTCTTCTGACGCTGTTGCTGTCTTCTGGGCTGTGCCATCTTTATATCTTATGACCTTTTTTTCTTGGTATCATTTGGTCTTAAGAAAATGTTATGTTCTCCCTCACTATCTCACTGATAGGTTATTTGATTTTTGGATTGTTTTTTCAAGTCAGGCGGAAACTGCCAAGTCAGCATATAAACTATTGTCTTATATTTTTTAAATTAGATACTCTTGTGACTAAGTAAGAATTGATCATTTCTGCAAGAAGATAAAACATTTAAAATAATGTTTCCCTCAGTTGATATGTGTACATCAGCAGCTGTGTCTCCTGGGCCTGTAGCTTGTCAGGGCAGACAGAATTGAATGGAAAAAGGCTGAATTGTTTCACGTTACCATTGAGACAGGGGAGAGCTGGGCACCTGAAGCCATTTGAGCTGAAGCCTATGTGAGTGGCTGACACCTGCTGGTTTGGGGAGCCTCACGCTGTGTGCTGGTTTGGGGAGCCTCACGCTGTGTGCTGGTTTGGGGAGCCTCACGCTGTGTGCTGGTTATGCTAGCTGCTGAGGGCCCACACGGCCACATTCACAGAACTACTCACTTGTTGGTAGGTTTGTTCATTTTCTTGTCTGATTTCTTCTAGGATCAGGCATTTCCCTGGATTAAAAAACAAGATGAATGAAAATCATTGGTTGAGCCTTTTTGCATGGTAGGAAAAGCTTGGAGATACTGTGCTGAGAGGGTGATCTTTTTTTTTTTTAACCACAAGTCAGATTATTTGGTCTTTTCCCCCAAATAACTAAAAACTCAGTAGTTCTCTCCTCTTGCCTCCCCCCACCACCCCCATCAGTCAAACATTATGTATGGTACAAGCAGAATATAAGACTCTTATTTCTTCAACCAGGTATTTATAAATTATATCTTCATCTCTCTAATGAAAGCTGAGTATGCTAAATGTTGAACATTCTCCATTAACTGGGATTTCAGTTGTCTAAGATAATTGTATATTAGAAGTAATAATGTATCAGCAAGATTCCTTCTGCCTACTTGAGCTCAAACATGACCACATTCAGAAGATACTTTAATAAAATTAATCAGTATGCCTTCTCCTCCACTTAACCTGTTAATTGAGCACTTACTATGTGCCAGGCACTGTGCTTAATTACTGCAGCTGCGAACACAGGGCATCCAGCCCTCCCAGGTTGAGCACCTGCTCCCTAGGAACAGTGCATTGCGGGAGACCTGCAGGTGCCAGGGAATGTAAAGCACAGGCAGCTAATGGAGTTGTAGGTTAGTTTTGTGTTTGTGCCGGCGGGGGGTGGGGGGGGGGAATGGGGAGAGGGGGGTTTGGGCTGGGGATGAGTACTTGGGCCCACGTGGAACAGAGGAGGTTTATTCAGAGTGTATGTGGAAGAGAGAAAGGGCACAGTTGGGCCTGCAGAGAAAAAGGCCCAAGACCGCTCTAGCGCTTGCCAGGGAGCCTCTCTGAGCTCTGACCCCTCCTGTCCTCAGGGCCACTGGGCCTCATGGGATAGGCCAGTGATGGCGAACCTTTTGAGCTCAGCGTGTCAGCATTTTGAAAAACCCTAACTTAACTCTGGTGCCGTGTCACATATAGAAATTTTTTGATATTTGCAACCATAGTAAAACAAAGACTTCTATTTTTGATATTTATTTTATATATTTAAATGCCATTTAACAAAGAAAAATCAACCAAAAAAATGAGTTCGCGTGTCACCTCTGACACGCGTGTCATAGGTTTGCCATCACTGGGATAGGCCCAGGGCCGGCAAGAATGGGACTACAAACCAGTGAGGCACAGTCCAGGGGGGTGGGAAGGGACCCGTGAGGCCCTACATGGCAATGGACCCATCACGGAAGTCCGTCCTCTCGATAAGGATATTGACTGTGACCTAGTGGCCATCTTGGCACTGCTTCTGGGTGTCACACACACCTTGACCCCCTGGTTCTCCTTCCCCCATGAGCCCCCCAGCCTCTGGCTGCCTTGTGATAATCAGTGTAGGCTAGGCCACAAGCATCAGTGCTACCCAGACAGGCACCTGCTCCCGAGAAATCTGGGTCCTGCCAGCATCCAGAGCTCTCCAGGTGGAGGGAGCCAAGTCTGTGGCCTGAGAAAAGAGAATGTGTGGGTGTCCAGAGAACTGAAGGGTGTCCTTGCTATCTTCAGGGGAGGAGGAATCTCTCCCCAAACCTGTCCTGTAAAGCAGACTTCAGTGTCTTTGTATTTGGAAGTGGCGTTAAATCATGGCCATTAGATCCTTCTTCCTGGATACTGCCCTGTCCTTGTGTTAATCTGAGTTTGAAAAGTGTGAACATAGCCATGTGAGGAGCATGCTTTTGTTTTTTTCCCCACCTGGTTTTCCAAACACCCGTTAGGCATATCTTTGACTTTTAACTCCTAACTAGAACTTGGTAAATTCATAGGAAAACTATAGATATGTATTTGTACATCTGGTTGTATTAAGGAAGTGGTAACATAAACTGTTATGGATTCGTCATAGCATCTAACATTGCATTATATAATGTGGTACATGTGTTTCAGCTCACTGTTTCTCCCATTGTAAAACTCCGTAAGGGTAGGAGTCTTCTTTTGTTCACTGCTGTGCCTCTAGTGTCCAGAGCAGTGCTTACCCGTGGTCAGTGCTTATTGAATATTTGTTGAATGAATGAACGAATGATCGGAGGCGTGGAAGCTGAGGGATTCTATTGCAGAAGGAAGCTCTTCCTAGGAAGGAACTCTGCACAGATTGTCCGTCAGATCACAGTTCCGAAGTCTGTGTTGTGTGTCTAGGATTATGTTGAGCCCTTTAAATAGGAACTTAAATGTGGCCCCTGCTCTGTCTTTCAGAGGCTTCATGCTATAGGGGAAGAGGGGGCAGAGGGGGAGAGAGAGACAGTGAGACCATGAATATTGATGGCATCCCTGTCAGTGCCCGTTAAGGTGTGTCAGGGTAGTTGTGAGCTATTTGAGTGTTAGACCTCTTCACATGTGTGAGAGGCTGGTGGGCAGCTCAAATGGGAGCTTGGGAGTTAAATAGTCCCATGTTCAAATGCAGCTTCTCCTCTTAGTGGCTGCATGACCTGGGCAAGGGCTGCCTGCCTCATGTGATTGTTCTAAGTACAGTGGGGCCTTGACTTACGAGTGTCCCGACTAACGAGTTTTTTGAGATACCAGCTGTCTCTCGGCTGATTTTTTGCATTGAGTTGACAGAGTAATTTGAGTTAACGAGCTCCTTAACGAGCTCGGTCTCGGAACGAATTAAACTCATAAGTCAAGGCCCCACTGTACTGAACTATAGGCAAGTTATAACTACCAGTTCTTTTCCTCTCATGTTCTCCTCTGTGGGCGACTTCCCCTATTGGGGGATATACCAGACAGCTGCACTGCCTCAGGTGGGTAGATGCCTCTAAAAACTGTCCTGAGATCTGGACTGTGCTTCCGGAGGCCTGGTGGGAGGGGGGCGGGAGGGGGGGGAGCGCAGAGGTGCTTGACTTTCCCAAATCAGTCTATACCCAAGTGGAACTGCATAAATTGGGAATCTTAATGACAGCACTGGGTTACTACAGTGATTAGAGGGACAAGATTGAATTAGAGCTTATCTACGAAGGATCCTGGGAGGAAGTGAGATTGATAGAATCAAAAGCATCTAAGGCATTTTAGGCTGAGAGGAGGTAGCAGGGTGTTCTCCTGTGGGTTGAGAGGTCTGAGGCCGGTTAATCAGGGTGTGAAAGCTAACAAGTTGGCAGGATACTAAACCTCCTGCAGGTCCTGGGTGTGACTTTGAGTTACTGTTATAGTCCCAGGACCTAGGGCATATTACACGATAGATTCTTTCTGGCATGAATGAAAGGATCAGAGAGATAGTAGGCAATAAAAGAGAGGGCAATGTAGTAGGAATGAAATGAATAGATTTTTAAAGCACATAATTAGAAGCAATAGTTTAATGTTTAAGGTCATTTGCTGAGGTTGGGAAGGTTAGGAGTGTTCCTCGACTCAGCACCTCTTGGAGGAGGAAGAGAAGATTCTATTGGACGGCCTTCCCTTGAGCCCAGCCCCCTCCAGCCTTAACTGGGACATTGAGCTGGTTGGTCTTCAGCTGACGGGCCATTACTGGGAAGTCTACCCTCAGCTTGTTCCTCAGTTTTCAAACATTGCTTACATTTTCATAAACTAAAATATTTTAAAGCTTTTTCCTGCCGGAATGGGGAAGATGTAGTAGTTGGAAGGTGTAGGTATGCATGTTTGCCCATGGGGTCCCCTGGTTGCCTCCTTGCCTATGAATGTTCTTTCTTCACACGCCCACCCTGTGCCCGCCAGGTCAGTCTCTGGCAAGGATGGCGGTCACAACAGAGTCTGGCGCCGTGGCGCTCAACATCTCCTGTTCACATAACTCCTAAAAATTTAGTAAAATTACACAACCTCTAGGATATTTTCAAATTGATGTCTAAATTAAAAACAAACAAACATTTAAAATAGTTGCAAAGTGTGTGGTTTCTGGTGTATTATAGATATTGACATTTGTAAATGAAATTTAAATATATTCAGTGGATATTATAAATACTATCAGTTGTATACCCACTAACATTCATTTAACAAATATACTTTTCAATCATTTGGGAATTTTATATGTTCTTGTTTTCCATTTCTATTCTTCCTTGGAATTTTATTCTAGCATAATATTTTGTGGTTCAAGGTTATTTACTGATCCTCCTTTTATGTATATCTTCAGTAACAAAAACTGAAATGTAGACACAATTTACATTTTTCAAAAATTCCTGTGGCTATAAGTTTCTGTCTTAAAAACTCTTCACGGCTGAGTTAACAGTACAGTTAGTAGCAGTTAACAAGTAATCAAAACAACATAAAGGTTTCAAAGTTGGTTAGTTGTTAAGCGTAAGAGCTACATTTATTGGAAATTGGTTTCTTAATGACATGGATGGACATTTTCTTGTTGTTGTGTACTCCATATTATTGATGAATATTTCTTGTTGCTAGAAAGATAGAAGGTTTAGCATTAATTATTTTCCCATTAGTTCAGCTTTGTTTACATAAAGAAGTAAATAGGATGGAAAGCATTTTCTCATATTGGTGTTCTTCACTTTTTTTCAACTCTTGGGCTCTAAGCCAAAAATCATATGTTGATCTCTGAGCAGAAACTTTTAATGCTGAATTGATGACATTGGTTTTCCTTCCTTCAATTTTGTTGAAAGCAGGTAATTAGAAACCTCTTGTCTTCCAAAAGGATCTATTACCCATTAATAGACATGAACTTTCTTAATGAAGACAGTGATATTTCTAATTACCTTTGTTTGGTGCCCTAGAGGTTTGACCACAGTGGACAGCACATTCTAAGGTTCAGGGTGGATGAGAAATTGCCCTTCTGTGAGGGGAGGGGAGGAGGGAAGGCAGAACCTGCCCCCCTTTATGCTGGTTTTAGGAAACCATCTGTGGGATTGTGGGAGGGTCAGGATTTCCACAGGGAGTCTTTGTACACACTCAGCGACCGCGCACCCTCAGCCTGAGAACTGCTGTTTTGGTGGAAGGAGCACTAAGTTAGGAACTGGAAGGTGTGGGCTCCAGGCTTGGCTGAGCCAAAGCCCTCACATCTCGTGACCTCAGAGGAACAAACGTTTATGGACCATCTGTGCTCTGCCCTACATTTAGAGGTGCACACTGCTGTTTAACTCTCACGTCTCTGCGGTGGACATTACAATGTCTGTTTTACAAATGAGGAGAAGCCCTGACACGCGGCTTCCTCCCGGGGCCTGACACAGATGTGTGCGGCTGCTGTGAGAAATGGAGGATGCGCAGGTGAATGGGTGAACAGGGCAGCTCCCCCACCAGGGGGTTGTCTGCTTCTCGGTAAGTCGGTGGCCACAGGGGCTGTGCAGAGGCTCAGGAAGGCAAGATGTTCCCAAGTCCCCCAGCCAACCAGCCCGGCGGCCCTGAAGTGCTGCTCTGTGAGACGATGGGAATGAGGATTTAAATGTGGTCCATGTGTGGATGTGTTGTTTATCACCTAAATAATCCCGGCCTTGCAAGATTAAAATGTCAGTGTCGGTTTTAAAGGTCAGATGACAGTTTGGGGATGTTTCTGTAGCTTTGAAAAGTTCCTCGGCTACATCTGGCGAAAGTGCTGAGACAGCCCAGGGAGGTCTATGTCAGGGGCTGCGGCCTTGTTCAGAGAAGCTCTGTTAACACCTGGTCTCCAGAGCGGGTGTTGGGCGTTCACCCACTAACCCTTCATTGTTTTCAGTTTTCTTTCATGATTACATTTAACTATCTGCCTGTTACCTTTGATTCCTGCCCTGCATACTGAAAAGACAGGTTTTGTGATTTTCTGGTCTTGTTTCTCCACCTTGTTTAAAGATTTAAAAAACAAAACGTTAAGAAGTTGGCTTGATGATTCTTGTGGTTTCTATGGGCAGTGATTTGGGTTTTTACAGAAACACAGGGTTTCCTCTGAAAATCCTGGAGATTAAAATATAGGTGTTTGGTTGGCTCTTGTAACTCCAGTGACATTTAAAAGTAAATGCCTATTCTTTGTTTATATTAGGTCTCTTTTACCACACGTGAAAGGCAGTGGGGGGAGAAACAAAAGTTGAGTATTCCTGTTATTTTTTATTTACCATTTTAACCATTTTTATGTGTGCAGTTTGGTGCATTAAGTAGACTCACTTTGTTGTGCAAGCATTGCCTCTGTCCCTTTCCAGAACTTTCTCACCATCCCAAACTGAAACTCTGTTCCCATTCTATCTAATAATAGACAAACATGGTAATTGACCATACCTTCGCTAATCAGCTCGATATGCAAATTAACCCAATCAAGATGGCGGCCGGCAGCCACGCAGCTGAAGCAAGCAGGGGGCTTGCTTGCTCCAGTGATGGAGGAAGCCAAGGTTCCCCGCCTGCCATGGCCTGGCTCTGAGCTCCGAAAGCAACAAAGTTTCAATTGTAGAAGCTAAACAAACACCAGATACCTGCTTTCAGCAGTCTGTGGCCTCAGAGCTGGAGCAAGTAGGAGCCGGCTCTCAGCTCCAGTAACGGCAACAAAGTTTTAATTATAGAAGGTAAATAAATCCCAGAATAAAAAAAAAAAAAAGGAGAGGCTGGGAGCTTCAGTCGCCGGCCAGCCTGAAAACGGCCCTCAGCCCCTCATCCAGACTGGCCGAGCATCCCAGTGGGGAACCCTACCCTGAAGGGGGTGTGGCCAGCCTGAAAACAGCCATCAGCCCCTCATCCAGGCTGGCCAGGCACCCCAGTGGGGACCCCCACCCTGAAGAGGATGTGACCAGCTGCAAACACCCATCAGCCCCTCGCCCAGGTTGGCCAGACACCCAAGCGGGACCCCCACCCTGATCCGGGACACCCTTCAGGGCAAACCAGCCGGCCCCCACCCGTGCACCAGGCCTCTATCCTATATAGTAAAAGGGTAATATGCAGACTGACCCTAACAGCAGAAAGACTGGGAATGACTGGTCACTGTGACACACACTGACCACCAGGGGGCAGACACTCAATGCAGGAGCTGCCCTCTGGTGGTCAGTGCGCTCCCACATGGGGGAGCTCTGCTCAGCCACAAGCCAGGCTGATGGCTGCCAGTACAGCGGTGGTGGTGGGAGCCTCTCCTGCCTCCTCAGCAGCCCTAAGGATGTCCAACTGCAGCTTAGGTCTGCTCCCCACTGGCAAGTGGACATCCCCCGAGGGCTGCCAGGCTGCCAGAGTGATGTCTGATTGCCAGCTTAGGCCCAATCCCCCAGGGAGCAGGCCTAAGCCAGCAGGTGGTCATCCCCCGAGGGGTCCCAGACTGTGAGAGGGCACAGGCCGGGCTGAGGACCCCCCCCCCCCGCCCGAGTGCACAAATTTTTGTGCACCGGGCCTCTAGTTAAATAATAACTCCCTATTGCCCGCTCTGCTGCCCCTGGTACCAATAATCTACTTTCTGCCTCTTATGAATGGAACTCATACAGGGAAAATCATACAATAATTGTTTTTCTGTGTCTGGCTTATTTCACTTAGTGTAATGTCTTTAAGTTTCATCCACCCTGTGGTATGTATCAAAATTTCATTCCTTGCTAAGGCTGAATACTATCCCATTGTATGTATAGATCAGTGAGGGCGAACCTTTTGAGCTCGGCATGTCAGCATTTTGAAAAACCCTAACTTAACTCTGGTGCCGTGTCACATATAGAAATTTTTTGATATTTGCAACCATAGTAAAACAAAGACTTATATTTTTGATATTTATTTTATATATTTAAATGCCATTTAACAAAGAAAAATCAACCAAAAAAATGAGTTCACGTGTCACCTCTGACACGTGTGTCAGAGGTTCGCCATCACTGGTATAGATCATATTTTGTTTATCCATTCAACCACCCACTTGAGTTGCTGGCTACTTGAGTTGCTTCCTTCTTTTGGCTATAGTGACTGCTGCTATAAACATTGGTGCATTAATGTATGTTTGAGTGAATGCCTTCAGTTCTTTTGTGTGTGTGTGTGTGTGTGTGTGTGTGTGTACGAGCAGAAGTGGAATTGCTGGATCATATTGTAATTCTGTTTAATTTCTTTTGAGAAACTGCCATTCTGTTTTCCACGGTGGCTGCACCATTTTACATTCTCACCAAGCACAAGGATTTCAATTGCTCCACATACTTACTTTCTGTTTTTGTATTTTATAATGGCCTTCCTAATGCATGTGAAGTGATATCTTGTGGTTTAGATTTGCATGTCTCTAATTATTAATGATGTCAACCACCTTTTCATGGGTTTATTGATCATTTGTGTATCTTTTTTGGAGAAATGTTTTTTCATGTCCTTTGCCAAATTTTTTTAGGGTTTTATGTGTTTTTTTTTATTTTTTCAATTACAGTTTACATTCAGTATTATTTTGTATTAGTTTCGGGTACACAGCATAGTGGTTAGACAGTCATATACTTTACAGAGTGCCCCCCCCCCCAATATTTCCAGTGGCAAGTTTGTTTGTTTCTTTATTTTGTTCTTTAGATTCCATATATAAATGAAATCATATGGTGTCTGTCTTTTTCTGACTGACTTATTTCACTTAGCATAATACTCTGTAGGTTCATCCATGCTATCACAAATGGTAAGATTTCATTCTTTTTTATGGTCAAGTAATATTTCATTATATATATGTACCACAGCTGGTTTTTCTACTTAATTATTAGAAGGCACTTGTATTGCTTCCATATCTTGGCTATTGTAAATAACACTGCAATGAACATAGAGGTGCATGCATTCTTTCAAATTAGTGTTTTCATTTTCTTCAGCTATATACCCAGAAGTCGAATTGCTGGATCATAAGGCAGTCCCACTTTAAATTTTTTGAGGAACCTCCATACTGTTTTCTGTAGTGTCTGTACCAATCTGCATTCCCACCAACAGTGCATGAGGGTTTTCTGTTTCCACATTCTCACCAACACTTGTTGTTTGTTGCTTTATTGATGATATGTAGTCATTCTGACAGGTGTGAGGTGATATCTCATTGTGATTTTAATTTGCATCTCTCTGATTAGTAACACCGAGCATCTTTTCATGTCTGTTGGCTGTCTCTGTGTCCTTTTGGAGAAGTGTCTATTCAGTCCTCTGCCATTTTTAAATTGGATTGTTTGAGGGGTTTTGTTTTGGTGTTGAGTTGTATGAATTCTTTATAGATTTTGGATATTAACCCCTTATCAGATATATCATTCTTTGCCCATTTATGAGTTGGATTGTTTGGTTTTTGTTGAGTTTAATGAGTTCTTTATATATTCTGGATATTAAGTCTGTATCAGACATGTGATTTGCAAATATGTTCTTCCATTCTGAGGTTTGCCTTTTCATTCTGTTGATAGTGTCCTTTGAGGCCCTAAAGTTTTAAATTTGAAGTTCAGTTTACCTGTTTTTTCTTTTGTTGTTTTTGCCTTTGGTTTTACAGCCAATAAATTGTTGCCAAATTCAGTGTCATGAAGTTTTCCCCTATGTTTTCTTTTAATAGTTGCATAATTTTAGCTTTTATACTTGGTTAATTAATGTTGACCAATTTTGAGTTAATTTTTGAATATGGATATCTGGTTTTTCCCACCACCATTTGTTGAAAAGACTGTCCTTTTCCCAGCGAATGGTGTTGGCACCCTTTTGAAAATCACTTGCCCATCTATGTGAGGGTTTATTTCTGGGTTTTCTATCTATTTCATAGGTATGTATGTCTGTCTTTATGCCATTACCATACTGTTGCTTTGTAGTAAATTTTAAAATCAGAAAGTGTGGGTCATTAACTTGAGAAGAGAGTATCAGAGGAGCAAAACAGATAAAGAAACACGAATCAATTATCTGCTATTACAACAGGCACCTTTAAATATAAGGACAGAGTTAGGATAAAGGTAAAAGCTGGGAAAAGATATACCGTGAGAACATATGAAAGCTGTTGTGGCTATGTTAATATCGGACAAAGTAGCTTTCAAAACAAAGAGATCACGGGAGATAATGAGGGACATTTTATAATGATAAATAACATAGCTTCAAAATACATGAAGCAAAAAAAGAAAGAAAAAAGGATAAATCTAAAAGGATAAAGAAGAACTCAGTCATAGAAAATTTTTTTAAAAGGAACATTAATTTTGTTAGCATGCTAATTTGCAAAAGTTCTATGCAAACCTAACTATACATTTGCTACAATAAGTACACCTATAAAAGGGATAGGACAATAGATGAAGCTTATTTGATTTTTTTAGAAGGAATGTATTTTAACATTGATGGCAGAAAAGATGGGCTCACTGGGGGGGGGGGGCCTCCAAAGTCGTAACCTCTTTCTCTTGTCCTTTCCAATACTGTCACAATAGCATTATACTCTTAGGCTGGAATTCTTTCCTGTAATGGTGCCTACTTTCCTAGAAGCCTTGAGGAAAATAGAAATTTAAATCGTTCCTAGAGTTGGCTATAATGAGTCCACACACAGAAATTATGTGTAGCTGTTCAGTCTCCCCAACAGTCATGTTTCCTCATAAATATATTCAGGCCAAACCTCGTTAGCAAGGACACCACATAGATGATGTCGTTTTCCCCCTCCTGCATCCAATGGGGGTATTTATTGTTATTAGGTCACCTTGTGGCTGATGATGCCAAACTTGGCCACTTGGTTAAGGTAGTAACTGCCAGATCTCTGCTGTAAAACACATTTTTCCTTTGTAATTAGTAAGTAGCCCATAGATTGATACCCCGAGACAGTGTGAATATGCTGTTTCCCATCTTTCACCCAAGCATTCTAGCGTCGAATGGTGCTTCTTGCTTGAATTAGTTATTACATTGGGACTATAAAATGGTAATTTTCTTATTGTTTCATTCCTTCTACACTTATTAGATGGCTGGCATTCTTCTTAAAGAACCTATAACCTATAACCATGGACTGTCAGTCCCCCTCCCACACACACCTATAGCCATGGACTGTCAGCGCCCCCTACCCCACACACAATGTGTTTTAAGCTAGCAATGTCGTCCTTAATGATGCTCAAATTATTCCCAGATTGGCCAGCAACTCTTCAGATCAGTTTCTGTCTTTATTGCACTTGTCCGTGTTTATCTTCTAGCAATTCTCTGCATTTTTAAAAAATATTCTAGACTCATAATTTACCTGTGCCCAACCTGGAATCAGTCACTTCTCCAAGGAGCCCTAATTCCTTTTAGTGGAGAATGGTATTTACAAACCAAGATCTGGGTGTTAAGTGTATTTACGGCTACTGGGGTGTTCATATTTCTAGGCTCTTTAATCATGAGTTCATATTGAAACCTCATTATTTTGTTTTTATTTTAAATCAGCTTATTGAGGTACAATTTACCTATTGTAAAAGGTACTCATTTTAAATGTAGAGTTTGCTAAATTTTAGTGAACACATACACACCCTTGGAACTATCGCCTTATGTCAGTTTTCACCATGTATGGCCCCTAATCTGCTTTCTATCACCGTAGATAAGTTTGCCTATTCTAGAATTTCATATACGTGCAATATGCAATCTGTAGCCTTTATCTGGCTTCTTTCTCATTCGGCATTATGTTTTTGAGATTCATTCATGTTGTAATGAGTATCCGTGGTTTATTTTTATTGCAGAGTAGTAATCGGCTGAATGGATATATCACAATTTGTTTATCATTTTACAAGTTGATGTACATTTGTGCTGTTTCCAGCTTATGGCTGTTATGAATAAAAAATACTGTGAACATTTAGGTACACGTTTTTGTGTTAGACATATGCTTTTATTTTTCTTGAATAAATACTTAGAAATGGAACTGCTGGGTCATATGATAAGTACATATTCTTAACTTTATAAGAAATTGCTAAATTGTTTTCCAAAGTGGTTGCACTATTTTATACTCCCACCAGGGACGTGTAAGAAACCCAGTTGCTCCACATATTCATCAACACTTGGTATTGTGTCGTTTAGTTTTAGCCATCCTAGTGGGCATGTAATAGTATTTTATTGTGCTATTAACTTCCATAATGACTAATAAATAGAATATCTTTTCATGTGCTGCTGGGTTATTTGTTTTTCTTTGGTGAAATGTTCATTCATATTTGGCCCATTTTTAATTGTCCATAGTGGGTAATGCTACTCATGCTTTAGGTGTTTTATTGAGCTGTAAGAATTTTTTGTGTATTCTGAATGCAAGTCTTCAGTTAGGTATATATAGTGGGATATTTTCTCTCAGTCTGTGACTTTTCTTTTAAATCCTCACCTGAGGATATATTTTTGTTGATTTTAGAGAGAGAGGAAGGGGGAGAGAGACGGAAACATATATGTGAGAGAGAAACATTGATTGGTTGTCTCCCGTATGCACCCCAATGGGATTGAACCCACAACCTTTTGGTATATGGAACAACACTCCAGCTAACTGGACCACCCAGCCAGGGCCAGTCTGTGACTTACTTTTGAATATTTTTAACAGTATTTTTTAGAGATTAGAAAATTTAATTTTGATTAAGTCCAACTTGTGGAGTTTTTTAGGGTTCTTATTTTTAAGTCCTATCTCAGGGGTTTTTGCCTCCCCTGAGATCACAGAGAGTTTCTCCAATATTTTCTTCTACAAGTGTCATAACTGGTTTCTGTGTTTGGGTCCGTGATTCCACTTTAAGCTAATTTTTATGAATATTGTGAGATGGAGGGCTTGGAGTTCTTTTTCTTTTACTTTTTTTTTTAACATAGGTGTCCATTTGTTCTAGAACTATGCATTAAAAAGACTAACCTTTCCCCCACTGAGCTGATTTGGCATCTTAGGAAAAAAAAATCAACCGGCCATCTGTGGAAAGTATTTCTGAACTCTCTAATCCCTTCCATTTATCTACCTGTCTGTCTTTATACTAGCACAACATTGTATTGATGACTGCAGTTTTATCATAAGCAGAGCTCAAGCTAGCTCCTCCCAGATGGTTCATACCAAGATTCACAAATTCATATGCCTTTCAGCAAGTGATATAATTAAGTGTAGCTGACCATGTGTAAGTAGTATTATCTTATTTGCATTAAAGCTTAAAGGACTAAAAACTCAACCTGACTTATTTTCATTTATGTCCCTTTCCCCTATATTTCTCATAATTTTTCTTATTTCTAATGGTGTCTTTTATATACATACTTTGCGTATCAAGTACACAGAAACATTCCTCATTTCAATCAGACAACAATGTTGCCGCCCTGTTTTCTTGAAATGCATGGCCCATTGGTCTGTTTTTCACTTCCCCACTTTGAAGAGAGGAATATCTCCCATGACAGTGCAAACTAGCAATGAACGGTGATTGGCATGCAGACTCAGCTTTGGGGCTGTGATGGGGGGTGGTGGGGACTGCGGCAAACGGGGCAGGGCAGGTGCTGTTGGAAGGCACGGAGCCTCGCAGTGCCACTGTTGCCATATGGAATGCTAGCCTCGTTTGCCACATTTTCAGAGAGACCCGAAATCTTTGGGTTTTAACATGTCTCAATTTAAAACACAAAACTGTGCAGGCCAAACGAAACTTTGCTGTAGGGCCGCATATGGCCAAATGCTCCAGCTTGTGACCCCTGGTCTGCACAATAAGAGCGAACATAGAAAGTGAGTGGAAAACTGACTTCAAGCTAGAGAATAAGTCTATGTCATACCTGACTGGGGTGGGTAGAGAAGGAATGGTCACCTTAGGCACATTTGAAAGGGATTTCTTTTTTTAAATAATAGACTTTAAACAGAAAATCTGATAGTAGAAAGTCCCCATATTAACATTGACCCTGTTATTAACATTTTGCATTGGTGTGATGTGTGTTATAATTCATGGGTCAGTATTAACTAAAGTCTGTTCTTTATCCAGATGCCCTTAGTTTGAACCTGGTGTCCTTTCTCTGTTCCAGGATGCTACTCTGGGCACCACGTTACATTTCATTGACGTGTCTCCACAGGTTCCTCTTGGCTGTGACGGTGTTCTTGTTGGTGGCCTTGAGGAGTACCGGGCCTGGTATATTGTAGCACGCCCTTCTAGTGGAATTTCTCTGATGTTTATCTCATGATTAGAATGTGGTTATGGGTTTTAGGGCAGAAGATCACAGGCATCAAGTGCCATTTTCATAACATCAGGTCAGGGGTACATGCTCTCAACGTGATTTGTAGCTGGAATTGTTCTGGGGTTGGGGGCTCTTTTTGTCAGCTCTTTTCTCTTGACATGTCCTCCTCAGTGTGGGTTTGTTTGGTGGTTTTGTTTGTTATTTTTTAGACACCTTACTTTCTGGCGCTACAAGATGCTTTAGGCTTACCTTGTGTATTTCCCATCCCAGTCCTCGAATCGGCTATTTCTCCAAGAGGCCCTGGCTCTTTCTATTAGAGAATGGTGTTTGAAGTAAAGACCACAGAGGTAAAGTGCCATTCTCAGTCCATCATGTCAAGGGGATATATTATCAACATGATTTATCATCTCAGCCTTGATCATCTAGCTGTGGTAGGGCTTACCAGGCTTCTTCACTGTGAATTATCCCTGCCCCATGGTGTTCTCTTTGGAAGGAAATTGCTGTGTGCGGCAAGAGTGGGGGTTATGCTCCACCTCCTTGGGCAGGGGTGGGATTTTCTGTGTAACTTATTTTGAATTGTTCTGCTGGGGAGATTTGTCTGTTTCTTATTTGCTATTTAGTCATTTAATTATATACTTTAAGTTGTGTTAGCATCTAGTATTTATTTTATACTTGAGGCAGTAATCTAATACTACTTTATTTTATTGCTCAAATTGTTCCAGCTTTGGCCATTGGGGCTCTTTAGTAGACTCCTGTGGTCCTTTCACATGACCCAACAATGTGCAGGGCTTTGTTTGTTTTGGGTTTTTTATGCACTGCCTTACTTTCTAGCTCTAAACATACCCTAAGGTCACCTTGTATGTTTTCTGCCCCTGCCCTCGAATCAGCTACTTCAAGTAGTTCTGGTCCTGTTTTACAACATGATATTAGAAACCGAGATCTGGGTGCCAGGTGGGCTCATTGCTACTGGAGTGCCATTGCTTCTAGGCCTCTTAGCTGACAAAGCGAGGAAATACATGTGTGTATACTAACCCATGTATATACTCATGCCTATCATATACATATATACACATACCTATCACTCTATCTACAACTGTCTCTATATTAAGCTAAACATGAGTTCATACTGTTGTCTTCAACTCTATTCCTTAAGCACTTGGATCATTCTAGCTTTCTCTTTTGCTTATCTGTAAGTTCTCACTCCAGCAGAGAGAAACCTGGCTCCCAGCATCCACCATCTGAAGTGGATCTTTTTTAAAATTAGGGAATGCAGTGAAACGCTCCTGTCAAGAGCCAGCAGCACTTAAGTTTGTTTCTTCCTGGAAGGTTTTGTGTCTTCTGTCCACACTGGTTAATGCTACTCGTGCTTTAGGCTGAGCTCCTGCTGGGGTCCTCACGGAAATCTCAGCAGGCCCCCCAGCAGGTCCGATTCTTTGCAACATGTTCTCCTAGCATCATCTACTTCCCGTACAGCCCTTACCAGCACAGAGCCTAAGGAACTGATTTTGCAGTTAGTTGTATCGTTGCTTTATCTTTCCCAGAATGTTGACTTTGCAGGTAAGGACGACGCCTGCCTTGCTCAGGAACTAGCACAGCACTGGACACACGTTAAATACATGATACATATTCAGTGAAAAAGTACAAAGGGAATGGAGGAAAGGTTATACTCTGTCTTCTACCCAGTGATATAGGAGAAGGGTTGAGAATATAACATCAGGAACATTTCTGCTTTCTAGCAGTCTCAACTCCTTTAAAATATTTAGTTTGTGCACCTCAAAGGTTCATGCTGTGGGTGGTGGTATGTGGAAACCAAAATAGGCACCAAAAAATATGTCCAGGGCAACATCAAGTTACGTTAAGGACACTGTGGAACAAAGAGCACTGAGCGGAGTAACAATTCGTTGAAGGAACTATATGGTGACGTCATTAGGGGGCAGATGCAAGAAAGAGAAAGAGCAGAAGCGACGTTAATTTTCAGACTTGTTCCAAAGAAAATGTATGGTGTGTTGGATCATATAAGTGTATTTCTGTGTTGGAAACTATCAGATGTTTATGGACAGTGAAACTGGAAGGACCCTTGTCTCTAGGACACCGCTCCTGTATTCCTTCACATTCGCCTGCTCTTTTCTTTAATGTATTGGGTCCTGTTGGATTTGGGGTGGGTTTTCTTTTTTCCTTTGAAATTATTAGTTTAAAAGGCAGGATACTGAGTGCAACATTCTTTATAATTCTACTCCCCGAGGTTGTCTGTAGCGTTTTCAATTTCAGAAGATCAAGGACTTTATTCATTTCCCTTTGGAAAAAATAAAACAAGATTTCGCCTAGTGGCATGTCTTGAAGGATGCTAAAGGCATTTAACTTTTTCTGTTTTACTCTAAAGGCATTATGATCACATGCGTATGCTCCTCTGAAGTGCGGCAATCCCTGGAGCTGGCTGTTGGCCATCTCTCAAGGAGGGACCAAAAGGATGTAGCTTAAAGCTGCCGGGGAAAATTGGCTAACGAAACAGGAGCAGGTTGTTGATCAGGGTCACCAGACACGTGGGCCCCAGTTCCCTGCCACCTCCTTTTCTGGAGATGAAGATAAACAAACCCCTCCCACCCAGGGTGGTTGAAATGGCAATTCGCCTGGAGGAGTGTAGAGATGTACCAAGTGCATCTTTGTGCCCTTTTAGCCATCGGGTCTATGGAAATGGCTCTGCGGGAAGTGATTTTGACTGGTTACCATTGCCATGCAAGTCCAGGCGGGAGGAATCAATGACAGACTATGGCACTGAATAAATAGGAAGAGAATGCCTTTGGGGATCTGAACTGTCTGTAATATCTACATATATAAAAGGCTAATGTGCTAAGTATCTGACCACTCGACTGTTTGACCGGTAGCTATGCCACACACTGACCACCAGAGTGCAGACACTCAACGCACACACATGGAAACATGGAACAGACTGATGAATCTCAGAGGGAAGGGGCAGGGCAGGAAGAGATTAACCAAAGATCTTATATGCATACTAGAGGCCCGGTGCATGGATTCGTGTACTGGTGGGGTCCCTCGGCCTGGCTGCGGAGATGGAGCCAAAACTGGTAATCTGACATCCCCCAAGGGGTCCTGGATTGTGAGAGGGTGCAGGCCAGGCCAAGGGACCCCTCCAGTACATGAATCTGTGCACCGGGCCTCTAGTTATAACATAAATATGTGAACTGCCTCTTCTTTCTCTTACTATCCAGGGCTTTCTTCCTTGAGTTTAGATCGGAGTTCACACCAGGCACCTGAAGTTATGCCTCTTACGTAACCACTATTTCGTGTTAAGAAGGTAGCACCCCTTTTAAATGCTGAGAATATTTTAGTTATAGGAAAGGGTTTTACTTTTAATAGGAACAGTCTTTGTTATCTTTTCCCCCCTCTCAGAAAAGAACATAGCTGCCAAGGATCCTTAAAGAGCACAGATTCAGAGAAAAGGACATCGACAGAGGATAGATCCCGGGGGTGACATGAAGGCGTTCCGTAAATAGCTGTGCTATTTTCCTGTGGAGTGTCTGGCACTCTCTATATAGTACCATGGCCGTGTCTGGGAGCTGTGTGTCTGAGTCTGCGATGAAGCATCCACGCCGAATCTCAGAGCGGTGCCCACATAGCCAGGGCAGCTGGCTCTTTCTGAAGTTTTAAACTCTTTAAATGACAAACTTTTTTATTTAGCATCATTGGAAACAGAATCCTGCCTCATCACTTGCATTCAAATAGTCATCACTTCACCTTTAACCCCAGACACTCTGGGGGAAAAAAGTGTGAACAAATGTTAGTTCTGAGATCTTTGTAGAAATTTTGTGCTGAGCAAAATCTATCCTTTCTAGCATGAAACTGACACAGAAATGTAAAGTTTTGTTTCTTTGATTCATCTCATTACCTAGAACCCTAAGCCATTGTGTGGTCTGTGGCAAAATCCCATGTGTCTTTCGTGACCTAACTTAAATGAAAAAGCCTTCCACCAAAGATGCCTGGCCATATTTTCTTTAATCCTCACCTGAAGATATGTTTTTATTGATTTTAAAGACAGAGGAAGGGAGAGAGAAAAACACTGATGTGAGAAACATCAACTGGTTGCCTCCCATACATGACCTGGGATCCAGCCTGAAACCTAGGTATGTGCCCTGACCCGGAATCAAACCCGCAACCTTTGCGTATACAGGCCGATGCTCCAAACAACTGAGCTACCCAGTCAGGGCATGCTTGGCCATATTTGTTTTCTTTCTAGTGGTCCCACAGTTATGGTTTATTGTCTTTAATGGTAATTTCTCTTACTATTTTAAAAATATCTTTGCCTTTTGCTGTTTTAGTAACTGTTCTTGTCTTTGATTGTGAGCCTGTCCCTTACAGGCTCTGATGGCTTGTTACATGTGGCCCACGTTTCAGTTACTACCTGGTGTTCACACACTTACCAAGAATTTTTTGGCACCTGCTGTATGCAGAGCACAACCCATGCATTCTCATGTCCGAGATGGGATCTGCTTACCAGTTTTTCACAGATTTGAAAATTTAGTGCAACTGGGCAAAAGCAGTTTGAGAGCTGAAAAACCATAGGCATTTTAAGAAAATATCAAAAAAGAGCACAGTGCTATTTTTTAGTGCCATAGAGCCATTCTGTTAAGTTAAGGAAAAACCTATGTGTTAGATTTAACTTTGTTTCTTAGTATGTTTGGTATATTTGATATATAAGACCCAAAAAATCGAAATGATTTTGTTTTCTGCAGTATGGGAGCGAATAGGAGTCTGAAGGTAGAGTGAGTTGGGAGAGAGCTGTATTTTTGTGAAATTTTTAGTAAATTTTCTGGGGGGTTTTCCCCACTTATGGAGAAGAGCTAGAACATAAAAGCATTAAGTGTTGTTTTTGATTCAAAATATTTCTGAGAGAAATTAAAGATCTCAATAAATGGAGA
This sequence comes from Myotis lucifugus, assembly GCF_000147115.1. Classification (NCBI taxonomy): domain Eukaryota; kingdom Metazoa; phylum Chordata; class Mammalia; order Chiroptera; family Vespertilionidae; genus Myotis; species Myotis lucifugus. Next base: position 2,679,894 of record NW_005871107.1, on the reverse strand, counting down.
GATATATCATATCCATGGTTAGAAGACTCAGTGTTCTAACTCAGTGTTTGGTGGGATGTTAATTCTCACCAAATTGATGTGCTGAAATGGGCAAACCAACTGTGACGCTCACACGGAAATGAAAAGGATTAGAGCCGTCAAAGCAACTTAGATGAAGAAGAACAGAGTAGGAAGACTAACACTACCTGATTTTAAGAGTAATTGTAAAGTCATAGTAAAACAAAATAGTGTGATATTAGCATCAAAATCACCAAACCAATGAATCAGAGGAGAAGTCCAGAAACAAATTCGCACGTATGACATATGATTTTTTACAAAGATGCAGAGGCAGCTCAGTTATTCCCAGACAATTAGATGCAGTTGGAACAATTGGATCTCCATATGCAAAAAACAAAAGAACTTCAGTTAGCCTCTCATACTGTATATACAGATTAGCTCAAAATAGATAATAATCTAGCCCCACTGGCGTGGCTCAGTGGTTGAGCATCAACCTATGAATAAGAGGTCACGATTCGACTCCCAGTCAGGGCACATGCCCGGGTTGCAGGCTCAATATCCAGTGGGAGGGGCGTGCAGGAGGCATTTTATTCTTCCAGGGGTCCCCAAGACCACCCATATTAAATGACTTACTAGGACTCATAGCAGTCAGCAGTTGTACAGTAAGTTCTCAACATCATTGATAGGTTCTGTGACTAAGCAAAATTATGTATAACAAAACCATTTTTACCATAGGCTAGTTAATATAAATAAGAGTTAAGTTCCTACAGAATCTCATCAAAGTTATAATCAAGCCAAGTTGAACAAAATGACATTATTTGAGGACTTGTGGCTACTATTTATTACAGTGACACAGTAAGGATGCATAGCTGGAAGGGGGTGGAGGGAGGACATCAGAAGGGCTGGAGGACTCCAGGTGCAGGCTTCCATATTCTCTCCCTCCCATGAGGGCTCACAGGGAGCACGCCTTCCCTCCAGCAAAGATGTTACCACAGGTACATAGTGTTCACGCTCCGGGAAACCCATGTCAGGGTCAGAGTTTTTATTGGAGTCTGGTCACCAGTACTTCAGATCCCCAAAGGAAAGCAGGTGCTTAGTACCCCAGGCAGGCAAACAACCTTATCTGTGTAGGGTTTATTTCAAGCCAGGTTTTCAGATGCCAACCAAGGGTCAGCCTGGAATGCAGGCCTTTCTAAAGATAACTGTCAGGACTATTCATTCTTTTCTGCAGTCAATTGTACTTCAGTAGATCTTTCTTTTTGTTGTTTTTATTTATTTAAATTATTTTTAATTTTTCAATTATAGTGACATACAATATCAGTTTCAGGTGTACCCCTCCGGTGATTAGAACAGAACAGAAACAGATTCATAGATATAGAGAACTTTTTGATGGTTTCCAGATGGAAGGGGGGTGTGGGAGATGGGTGAAAAAAGATGAAGGGTTTAAGAAGTACAAATTGGTTGTTACAGAATTGTCATGGGGATATGAAGTACAGCATAGGGAATATAGTCAATAATATTCTAATAACTATGTATGCTGACAGTCTTATGGGAGCTCCCATGTAGGTAACTAACTGCTTTTCTCTTTCTGCTTTTAAGATTCTCTTTGTCTTTAACCTTTGGCATTTTAATTAAGATGTATTTTGGTGTGGGCCTCTTTGGGTTCATCTTGTTTGGGAGTCTGCACTTCCTGGACTTGTATGTCTATTTCCTTCACCAGATTAGGGAAGTTTTCTGTCATTACTTGTTCAAATCGATTTTCAACTTCTTGCTTTCTCTTCCCCTTCCAGCACCCCCATGTTACAAATGTTAGTATGCTTGAAGTTGTTCCAGAGGCTCTTCATATTTCTGGATTCTTTTTTCTTTTTGCTCATCTGATTGGATGTTTTTTGCTTCCTTATATTCCAAATCACTGATTTGATTATCGGCTTCATCTACTGTTGATACCTTGTAGTATATTAGTATATTCATCATTTCAGTTAGTGTATTCATTATTATACCTCAGTAGAACTTTCTAAAAAATTATCATATGTGTTAGTATGAGCTAGTACAAGGCAACAGTGATTAATTTATTGAAAAAGGGGTAGACTTAAAAAGTTGTAATTTCAGATTTGGGGAAGACCAACATAAGTGAGATCTTCATTACTTGGTGCACTTCATGCCCTTAAGTCCTCTTGTTAGAATGAGGTGGGATATTAATAAAAGAGTCAAGTTGAGATGTTTGGCAAATGGGAGCATCTAATTATTTTTAATCTTTAATAATTTGACTTTTCATTTGAATTGTATTTGAAAATCTTTCCCAAATACATAATTTTCCTTTTTTTTTCATTAAAAAAAATCCTTGAATGATAATCATTATTTTAGCCATTGGTTACTGATCATGACCCAGTTCTATAGCAAATGAAAGGTAAAGTATTGGTGTTGAGATTATAATTACCTTAACAACAGCACTACCTCACCCAGGTAAGAGGGCGAGTGGAGCTGGAACCCAGCTGATACTTTGATGGCTGGGCCCATAAGCCATGGGCTCAGTGTGGAGTGTGTCTGCCCAAGAAAGCGGCACCTTTTTCTGATTTGCCAAAGGTGCCATGTGGGCTGACTCTGGCTCTGCTCAACACCTGTCCAGGAAGATGGTGGTGTTTTCTCCCCAAAAATGCTGCCTAGTATCATCGAGCTTTCTTGTGAGCGTGTCTTTCCCCTTAAAGAATTCCCAACAAGTAACTTTCAGTTGAGGGTTGTCTTTAACCAGAACTCCGCTAGGTACAACAGAGTGTATTAGGAGAGGACCAGCTACTTCAGCTGCCTTTTCTTCTATAATTTGGCCCATTGCCATTGAAAGACAGGCAAATTTACGTATGTTTTTCTTTTGTCTCCCAGGAGGATGCCTGGTGTCTCTTCTGTACCTGGTTCCCATTATTAATGCCGCCAGCCAAGATTTCTGTGTCTGTAGCAATAAAAAATTCAGAGCAAGGCAACTCCTATGGCCCCTCTGAGTCAAATGTTTGCTGTTACTGAGTAATAAAGTTTCCTAAAGAGGAACTAAACCTCCTCACTTCCAAAGATACACTTGTTTAAAAGATCCAACTTTGGAGCAAATAGGAAACATTTGATAGTCACAATGTGGCTTCCAATAAGTGATGTTCTCTCCGTCCTGCCTGAGCCGGAGGCTTAGTGTATGACAGAGTGCGCAGTTGCTGGTGCTGAATAGACAAACAGTAATTGGGTAGCAATCCGTCAGCAGGAGGGTTCTGTTTGGAAGCGTTCAACTTTTGGGAATCGACATCCTCCCACCCCTTCGCATTTCTTCTGCTTGCCTCACCTTCTTTCCCTCCCGTCAACTTCTTTTCCCTAAAGAAACTTACACCAAATCTCTTTCCCCTTTTTATAGATGCGAACCACACGCAAGGTCTCTGTCTGGCCAGTGGGCCTGGTTGGCGGGCGACGCTACGAACGTCCGTTGGTGGAAAATGGCAAAGTCGTTGGTTGGTACACCGGCTGGAGAGCAGACAGGCCTTTTGCCATCGACATGGCAGGTGAGGAGTGTGGGTGACACTTGCGTCGGCTCGATTGTTCTTACGGATGTTCCCAGTGTCGCAGGGCACTAGACGAAGGAAGCTTTAAAAGACCACTTGGGTGAAAACGCTGATCTTAACATATGCAGCAGATTAGCCATTTAAACCTTCAAAACAGGCTCTCTGGTTAATTCAGATGGAAATTTATTTTGGGGGTGATTAGAAAATGCTCGTTCCATTCCATTTTGGCACTTGTCTGTGCGGCCACCCTTTTATCCAACAGATGTTTATGTGCCAGGTGCAGAGTTGGGCACTGGGAGTCAGTGGTGAGAACTGGCCCTGGCCTTAGGTTTTGGTACCTCTCTCCGGTTTGTTACAGTAACTCACACACTTATGAATATATGAATATATGTAATAGTGATGTGAGTTTGACAGGCTAATCAGTTTAATGCTTATTGATAAATTTAGTACTTCTTAATAACTAGTATATAAAATTAGGGTTACTTATTTTTCAAGCATGTGTTAATTTTGAATATATCTGTATTTTAAAGTTTTTTCTTTTCTAACCAAACAATTGAATTAAATAAGACCCTGTAGCAGACTACTGATTCTAAAATGCTACTCTATCATAAAGTGACTCGTTTTCTGTGGGTTGTATAAAGTGATGCCTGTGATAACTGTGGAAAGATTCAGTTTGAAACATGAGGCTTAGAGGCAAAAAAAATAACCGACATCTATAACCTAGAAGACAAAGGCAGAAAAGCTTCAAAATTGATGTCATCAATCTTCAGCTCTGAAAAACTGCTCTGTCTGTCAGCCTGTGCTTGGCCAATCTTTTGTGTATATTTCCCTACTGCCGTCAGAATCTCTATGCTCAGAATTCTGATGGAGTGACGGCTGTGTTCTAAACTGGATTCATCACTTTTATTCTGACAATACTTTAAACTGGAGGAAGCAAGATTATGAAGAAAACCAGGAGCGTGAGCTGTTGGCTGCTCTTGTGGGTGGCAGTGTGGCGGCTCTGTCGCACTGCGTCACGGGGAAGACGAGCTGGTATATTTACTCAGCGTTTAACAAACATTTCCTGAGTGCCAGTTTTTGGAGACTAGGTGTCATTGTGTCTAACTCCAAGGACAGTCTAGATCTCTTACCCTCTCCCAGGCCCCCCTCTCTCCTTCCTGACTTCTCCATCCTTCTTCTAACCAGCCTTCTGCTTTGGTCTTCAATTCTTGTAGCCAAAGAGCCGAGCTGGCATGTCAACTAAAGCATTTACCTGAAGGCAGACAGAAAGGTAGGTCAGCCATACTTGAAAGGTCCTGGGGATTCTCAGAAGAGGCCTTTCTTCAATCAAGTCTGAATTTGTGGCTCTGAAAATATAAGGCTGACCATAATGTGTCTTGGGAGAATCTGGTTCCTTGCTGATCGGACATGTGTGTAACCTTGGACAGAAAACTTGGAGGTCATTAGACATAATCTGTCGCTTCCTGGGACTTAACTTTCCTCAGGTGTAGAAGGAAGCAGTGGCATGGATGGCCACTGGGGTCTCCTCTGATGCATTCTGTCTCCTCCTGGATTCCCACCGGGGCCCCTGGATTCTGAGGGAGGATAGATGTTGGTGCTTCCCTTCCTCAGAGCCTTGCTTCAGCTCAAACTTCCCGGGCACGTTTCCTTACAGGCTCTCTGCCCATTACTCTGCAAGGTCACTGCAAGGTCAGGGCAACTTGGATGGGTCTTCTTGGATTTTGTTGTATGAACTTTATGTAGATGATTAAGTATCCAAGAAACTCATCGAAAATTTCGCATTGATTCCCCCCAGAATTTGTATCCAAATAGAGATAACTAAAATTCAAGAAAGGCACGTGGGTTTTGTGCGTTTTGCCGGGCCTGTGACAAATTGTCCGATGCTCTTTCACTGCCGGATTCGCTGGGAAACTTCTCTCCACAGCATGGCTGATGTTTGGATTTTTCCAAACATTTCAGTATATTTTCAAAGCATAATATAAGACATATTATAAAATATGAATGATTTGCTCTTTTGTATTAATTATCCTTGTTTTAAAGTAGGAATAAATAAGAAAACAACTTTTGCCACACTAAATTATTTTCTTCACACACAAACATGCTCTTTTTGCAAATTACTTTTCAGTAAATTTTTGATATTTTTGGAAGCCTTAACGTGAGAGTGATTTGGTTGATAATGAATGATTCTGATTTTGAGGCAGTTCTGATTCTGAGTCTTGAAAATTCACAGCTTGGTTTAGATTCCACATAAGATTCATTTATTCTCCGTGAGAAGAAGGAAAAGACCTTTTGGACCTTCATGTACAATGGGTACCTCCCACCCCGTTGTCAGGTTACGTGTGCAGACACACCCACGATGGCTGGAAAGAGAGGCTGAAGCTGGAAGGCCACTTGGCTGCCCCGCCCAGCACAGCCAAGGAGGCTGCTTGGAAAAGGGTCTGAGATAGTTGAGGGAGCTGGGGTCTCTCTCTCTCGGGTTTTCACAAGCTGATTAAGAAACAGGAAGCGTAAGAACCAAAATGTTAACCTTCCCACAGCTGTCTCGCCTTTCGGGGTTGCGCACACTCAGTAAAAGCCCCTCCCTCAGGGTCTGTCCTGTTTGTATCTCTCTGAAGTCGTAGCCTAGCCCCGTGGTCGGCAAACTGCGGCTCGCGAGCCACATGCGGCTCTTTGGCCCCTTGAGTGTGGCTCTTCCTAAGCCTTAGGAGTACCCTAATTAAGTTAATAACAAGGTACCTACCTATATAGTTTAAGTTTAAAAAATTTGGCTCTCAAAAGAAATTTCAGTCGTTGTACTGTTGATATTAGGCTCTGTTGACTAATGAGTTTGCCCACCACTGGCCCAGCCCATCACTAGAAGCTCATTTGAGTGTAAGATATCTCGACTAAAACGCTCCCTGTCATTCATAGGGTTGGACTCTGTCTGCATTTGGCCACATTGGACTTTGCAGAGGCTACTTTTGCTATCAGATGAGGAAACATTGTTCTGAAATGATCCTGTATGCATGTTAGTGGCACAAGTCGAGATTATTTCTGTTGCACTGGGGGAAATTTTTCTAAAAGCTTTCTAATGATTACTGCAAAAAAAAGAATTAAGACGCCCATCCACAAGGCGGGAAGAAGCCTCGGAGGCAGCCCCTGCCCTGGCAGCAGCGTGCGGCTGGCTTTGGCAGCTGAGCGATGGCCGCTCTGCCAAGCCCGTGAGGCCGGGAATGTGTCCAGGGGTCTGTGCCTTGGGCTTCAGTGCCTGCACCTCGGGCGTCTGCCCACAAACTGGTTCTTGTTGCCTAAAAGCAGGGCAGTCCACACAGAGTTGTCAGCTCGGTTTTGAGGTCAGGGTGTTACTTCGCAGTGACAGGCTCACGGTGGCCACTTCTAGGGAGGTGTGAGTAGGAATCATGACTTGAAAGAACGGAGCTTAAAGTAATTTTCAGCCTCACCGGGAGGTGTAGATTTGTTCAGATGCAGAACTTAAGGCTGAGGTATTTATTTTGAATTCGCAGCATTTGCATGCACCTTTTTCTTAACTCTAGGAGGTGGCAGGCAGGGCCCTGTGCCCCTCTAATGACAGTATGTACAGCTTCCAGTTGAGTGCCTGGCACCCATACGGCCTGTGTTCCTGTAGAAATCCAGCTGGGCATACGAACTGCAGTACAAGACTAATGACGTGACAGTCGGCTGCTAAAATACCCAGAGTTAGCGCCGACCCCACTAGTTAGAGGGTTTGCTCCCCAACAAGGCTGCCCTTACTTTAGACCAGCCGCACTGTGGGGGACCCAGGCCACCTGTATTTCTTGACAAATTTACTATTTGATGCTTCCCACAACCCTCTGAGGTTTGATAATACATTACAGGGGCTCACAGAACTCAGGATAGCGCTCTACTTACTTGTTTCTAAAACACAAATGAGGGCCAATCCAACGAAAGACACGCGGGGTGAGGTCTGGGGGAGAACCCAGGCTCCTGTGCCTTTTCCTCGTGGGATCGGGATGCATCGCCCTCCCAGCACCCGGAAGTTCCACTGACCTCTGGTGTTAAGAGGTTTTATTGGGGTTTCCCTACGTAGGCACAGTTGATTAAATCAGTGGCCTTGTGATTGAACTCCGTCTCCAGCTTCCATCCCCAGAGGTGAGGGTGGCCCACGGTTCCTGCCTCTGATCATGTGGCTGGTTTTGTGGTAACCAGCCCCATCCTGAAACCATCTAAGTGCCCTCTATGAGCCACCTCAGTAGCATAATAAAGTTACTCCTGTCTCTCAGGCAATTCTAAGGGTTTTGCAAATTCCTTGTCAGGAACCTGGCACTAAGACCAGACAAATTATTTATTATACCACAGGCTCAATAGCGGGTAACTTTCCTCTCATAAGTAAGAGTGCCTCCTGCACCTCGTTTTGCGAGAACTTCTGTTCCCCAAAGCAAAGGGGACATGGAAGTGACGTCTCAGGGCCACTTTGAGCATTGTCCATGGACTTTTTCATAACTCAATAATGAGACATTGTAAAGCAAGCATGTCAAACTCACGGCCCACGGGCTGCATGCGGCCCCCAACAAATATTTTTGCAGCCCAGCCAATATAACAGTATGTAAGAAACGTTTTAATAAAAATTTTGTAACTTAATTTTTACAATATCGTAATAATAACGAACTACAATGTTCTCTAATGACTGATGACTATAATCGTGTCGCATTCATTTCCCTTATGCGCCTTACACGTAAAATAGTGCAGGCGCACATTTCTCTCCACTAATCCTAGCAGCGACTATTTTAGCAGCCGATTGCCACATCATTAGTCTTGGACAGACTTGTTTGGTGTGCACAACAGGAAATATTTCGCCTTCAGAAAATAAGAAAAATAGGTTTGTGTTACGCTTATTAATTTGTGCAGTTATTCAGTGTCTGGTAGGTTCATGTTCAAGAAAAAATATTAATTTTTATTAAAATGTTCTATTATTTTATGTTAACGATTACTCGTTTATTTCAGCACTTTGTATTCAGCATGTCTCTATCGAAATAAACCTAGGTTTCTCTGAAAATGGAAGCTTTTGTTTTTTGGTGGCCCACATAAACTTAAACCTTGTTTATCTGGCCCATGTTAGCCTTTGAGTTTGACATGCTTGTTGTAAGGTGATAAAGCTTTTCCTCATGTGTGGCTGACAGAAGGGGTGAGAAGTCTAGGAGGACTGTTTAGTTTTCTGGCCTGGAGTCCTGTGGACGTGGTGTCGACACCCTGGGAATGGGTGAGCTCCCACAGGAGACTGTAGTGGCCGAGGATTGCTTCCCAGGAGCAGTCGCTTAAAGTGCCTGCAGGTCTCGGCCAGTGTGGCTCAGTGGATTGAGCATTGTCCCATGCACCAACAGGTCACCAGTGTCATTCCCAGTCAGGGCACCTGCCTGGGTTGCAGGCTGGATCCCCCAGTAGAGGGTGTGCAGGAGGCAGCCAATCAATGGATATTTCTCTCTCATCAATGTTTCTATATCTCTCTCCCTCTCCCTTTCTCTCTCCCTAATATCAATAAAAACATATTTTAAAAAATTTTAAAGTGGCTACATGAACCCTGGCTAGTGTGGTTCAGTGGTTGGAGCATCAGCCGTATACTGAAGAGTCGCAGGTTTGATTCCAGTCAGGGGCACATACCTGGGTTCGAATCCTCACTACATCTAGCCATTTCAAGTCATTCTCGAAGGCCATTCTTAAGGACATGCAAACTCTTTGTTTTGGGCTTGCAGTGAACTTCGTCTCTTTGCTGGCTGATGGACCTGTGCTCATTATCATTCAGTGAGTTAACTCAGTGTGTAGGATGGCACGTGGAGATAAACATCGTGCTTTAGATAAAACATCGTCAAAAAACGACTTATCAAGAGAAAAAGAAAACAAAAAGATTATTAAAAAGTTGTTGAGAAGCAGATATGTGTTCATTTTCTTAATTTCCCAGCTGGAAAACTAAACAAACAAAAGCCATTTGAAAAAAATAAAAAACCAAAAAACATTTGAACTTTCAAAAGAAAATGTCATTTATAACATTCAGATTTGCATGGTGTTTGGTGTAGTGTGCGTGTCCACTTGGCCCTGCTGCTGAGAAGGCAGAATTCTTCTCTGTACAAATGACTGATGGCACAAAGAAGAATTTAAAAGAATGAGTCTCACCTGGCTGGTGTGGCTCAGTGGATTGAGCATCCTCCCATGCACCAAGAGGTTCCGGGTTCAATTCTTAGTCAAGGCATATGCCCGGCTCGATCCCCAGCAGGAGGCAGCCGATCAGTATGTCTCTCTCTCCAATGTTTCTATCTCTCTCTCCCTCTCCCTTCCTCTCTATCTAAAAATCAATGAAAACATTTTTTAAAAAAAGAAGAAGTCTCACCTTTTCTAATTAGGTGACAAGGGGGTTGGGGGGAAGGTCCTTTTTCACTACCTTGACTTTCCTAAGCCCCTAGGAGAGCATCTGTAGATATAACTCTCATTTGGAATCTATTATAGATAATTTATTAGTACAAATAATAAGAATTAAAGCTTATTGCTCTGCACCCCTGACCTGGGGGCTGGCATGCTTGCCAGTTTTCCTTGGCACATAGGTTGGTTGCCGTGACTACCACTCTCTCTCTCTGCACTGACTTCAGAAGTTGGCTGGGTTCTTCCTGGGCCCCCTGAGCAGCCCCAAACACTCTGTATTATAGTCCACCTCCTTTCAAATCCAGGCAATGCCAGGCTGGGCCCGGCATTGCCCCAGGCGGATGGGCCTGCGGTAATGACGAGTGGCACCCACTGCCCTCAGCCCAGAGTGGGGAGCGTCACTGTCTTCCCGTGTTTGCCTGGCTCATTTCTAGCCACCTCTCCGAAAGCTTTAGTGCTTCCGGAATCACTTTCTCCATGACGCTCCACACATCTCCCTAGGATCCTGCACTTTCTCCCTTGTCCGTGAGGTGGCGCTCGAGCCCGAGGTGGCGCTGGAGTCCGCGTCCTGCCTGCCCCCTGCATCGTCTGCTCTGGGGAGGGGACAGAGGAGGGCTCCCAGGTCTCCTGGCACCTCCAGGTCAGGCGCCTCCCCTGGCAGTAGTAGCTTGAATACATTTTTGCTGAGTTCATGAATTTTAACTTTTTCTTTCCTAGTTTAAAGATTATCAAAATTAAAAGATACAGCCTCTTACTCCTTCTGAGATCACATCGCCATTATTCTTTAATGGTCAGATTCTTTAAAAGGGGGAATATTGAGCTGTACTCCAGAGAGCTGTCTAAGGGGGGTCTCATTCGTAGGTCTCAACCTGACTACACATCAGAATTACCCCTGGAGCTCTGAAAAAGTACCCAGACCTGGGCTCCATTGCTGATCAATCAAACCATAATCTCTGGGTGTGGGGCCTGGTATGGGGTATGTGTATACATTTTTCTAAGTCTTGAGTTTATTCTAAAAATGCAGCCAGTGTTAAGAACAGCTGGTGTAGGTGGCCACCGGCTACGCTCATGCTCCTTCCTGTGGTTGGTTGTAGTCCATTAGTAGACATGGCTCCCTCCCATGCCATTCCGGAGGTTTGAGGGGGGATAGCCCCACACGACAAAACATTTGAGAATGCTCAATAAAATTATTGCATGGAAAGCACGTCCATTGGTCAAGCAAGAAGAAAATTTGAGCACAGGAAAGGAGTTTTTTTGTTTGTTTTTTTAAGTCATAACAACGGAAAAGCACCACCAACAATATAAGTTATGCACTGGAAGTGCAAATGTGCTTTTTATAGTGGTAAAATATACAAAAACATTTATCTTTTTAACCGTTTAAAAGATATATTGATTTCAGAGAGGGAAAGAGAGAAACATCTATGAGAGAAAATCATTACTCTACTGCCTCCCGCACGCCCCCTACTGAGGATGGAGCCCACAAGCTGGGCATGTGCCCTAACCAGGAATTGAACTGTGACCTCCTGGTTCATAGTTTGATGTTCAACCATTGAGCCACATCGGCTGGGATCTTTTAAAACATTTTTAAGTGTATAGTGGCATTAAGAACATTCATGTTGTGCAACCATCACCACCATCCATCTCTAGAGGTTGGTCATCATCACAAACCCCCCAACCCCTTCCCTGGTGCCCACATTCTACTTTCTCTCTATGAGTTGGACTGTGCTAGGTATTATTTCACATAAGTAGAATGATACAATATTTGTCCTTTGTGTCTGGCTTATCTTACTTAGTATGTTTTCAAGGTTTGTGCATGTTGTAGCCTATGTCAGAATCCATTCCTTTTCAAAACTGAATAATTTTTCATTGTATATACAGACCACATTCTGTTTATCCATTTTCCATTCATGCACATTCGGTTGTTCCCACCTTTGGGCTATTCTGAATACTGCTATGAACATGGTGCACAGTCACCGTTGAAGTCTCACTGCTTCCCATTATTTTGGTTGTATACCTAGAAGTGGAATTGCTGGACCACATGGAAATTGTATATTTGAGGAACCGCCATATTTCTTCCCAAATGGCTGCATCGTTTTATGGTCCCATGGAACAAGGCACAAGAGTTCCAATTTCTGCATGTCCTTGCCACTCTTGTTATTTTAAAAACTATTTTACTTTTACACACTGGGGTTTGAAGAGCAGTTACACAGATATCTTCTCCACCCGTTCTCCTGTGCTGTCTTGGGTTGGGGTAGAGTGGCTTAGCGGCACATTCAATAGTGGTCACGGATAATGTTAAAGCAGAACATCTCAAAGGTGACATACAGCACGCGACAGTGATTCTCACGCCGGCAGCGCCAAGCCTGTTGATTCTGCCATTCTCACCACATACACCGTTCATTTCCCAGCAGAGCCCTTTTGGCTGGCCAGCCAACAGAACCAGTCCCCCCTCTAGACTTCACTATTAGGCATGCCTTCGTGCCCTGCTACCAGCCTACTAGGAAGTCATTCACGGATATTTTTAGTATTCAGTTAATTAAGCTTCTTTTATTCTTAGGATCAAGTTTTCATCCTTGTTCAGCCTCCTGATTGTTTCCTTAGCAGGCTTGGTTTTCTGAGATGGTTTATTGTTTTCGGAGTCAAGACTTAAATGAATCGTTCCTAGATTAAATAAAGAATGCTTCTTAGAAATGAAGAATGTTTTATTTTTTCCACGGGGAACAATGGCTGCTAAATAGCTCTTGAGGAGTTTTTAAAACTAGACAAGCATTCTTTTTAGAATGGTTTTCCCTGAAGCAATCATAAAGTTTCTGCCAGTATCCCCGGGCAGCCGAACAGCCTGCTTAACAGCCAGGCCATGCTTCTCATTCCTTTCTGCACTAGAAGAAAATTATTCTCAAGTATAATTGGAAGTAAATGTGGAAAGCTGTAGTGTTGTCTGCACTTGGGAAGCAATAGATTAGGAAGGAATCTTTATCATGGCTGTTACAAAGCACGTTCAGTCTTGAAACCATGAAAACCTGTATAAACACTTGCATGGAACAGTGGCAATTTAGAGGTGATGGTAAATAAATAAAGGACACCTTCCTTTAAGATAGCCCTTGCTTTTGCTCTCTATATTGGATTTAAATATAGTGAAAATGATTCCTGAAACACTATTATTCACATATTTGTTTTTCAGTTGAATAGTTCACAGATGCCAAGGCTGGAAGGTACAAGATTATGAAATAAAAGCACTTAAGTAGAAGTATCCCATTTTTTTATTGAAATATAATTTATATGTAACATTATTTTGGTTTCAGATATATGGAGTTATGATTTTATATTTATATAAATTGCAAAATGATCACCACAATAAGTCTACTTAACAGCCATCACCACACAGTTAAGATTTTTTTCATCTTGTGATGAGAACTTTTAAGATGTACTTTCTTAGCAACCTTTAAAGATATAATACAGTGTTGTTATTAACTACTAGGGGCCCGGTGCACGAATTCATGCACCTTGAATAGAACTGTGGGCCGTAAGGCTGCAGTGGGCACAGGAGCGGGTCTCGGCCAATCCTCTGCGCCCCTCCCAGCCCCTCCTGCCACAGCTCCTGGTATGAACATGGGTGCACAGTCACTGTTGCACACACTGACAGCGCCAGCCCTGCTCACACCCACTGACGGTGCAGAGAGATTGGGGCCAGCGCCAGCAGTGGGTGTGAGCAAGGCTGGCGCCGTCAGTGGGTGCAAGCAACAGCTGCTGCCCTGATCACCCCTCAGGAGCAGGGGGAGGTGGTGAAGCTCTCAGGGGTGATCAGAGCTGGCAGTGGCCACCCGCACCCGCTGACGGCACCGAGTGATCGGGACTGGCGCCGGCCGCCAGCAGCAGGTGCGAGCAGCGGCTCTGGTGCTGGCAGCAGGTGCAAGCACCGGTGGGACTGCAGCATGCAGGAACAAAGAATTTTCAGTAACCACAAGAGGTTCACCCCGATGACAGCGACTGGCGCCCAGCCTTGGTCTGGCGCCCCCGCTCACCTGCTTCACCATCCCACCGCACCCAACGCCCACCATGTTCTGCGCTCTGCCACCTGCTGACGGTGCCCACCATGTTCCACATGCGCCCCCTTGTGGTCAGTGCACATCATAGCAACCAGTTGTTTCATTGTTCCACCATTCAGTCTATTGCATATTAGCCTTTTATTATATAGGATGGTCACCACACTGTACATTACATCTTTAGGACTTACTTATTCTGAAATGGAATTTTGTACCATCTTTACCCATTTTGCCCACCCTCTACCCCCTGCTTCTGTCAACTACCAATCTCAGTTTGTTTGTTTGTTTTAGATTCCACATATGAGTGTGATCATATGGTATTTCTCTTTCTGACTTAGCATAATACCCTCAAGGTCCATCCATGATGTCACAGAAGGCAATATTTCCTTCTTTTTTTTTTTAAATATATTTTATTGATTTTTTACAGAGAGGAAGGGAGAGGGATAGAGAGTTAGAAACATCGATAAGAGAGAAACATTGATCAGCTGCCTCCTGCACATCTCCGACTGGGGATGTGCCCGCAACCAAGGTACATGCCCTTGACCGGAATCGAACCTGGGACCTTTCAGTCCGCAGGCAAACGCTCCATCCACTGAGCCAAACCGGTTAGGGCAATATTTCCTTCTTTTATGTGGCTGAGTAATATAACATTGTGTGTGCATGTGTGCGTGTATCACATCATCTTTATCCATTCACCCACCAGTGGACTCTTAGGTTGCTTCCCTATGTTGGCTATTGTAAGCAGTGCTGCAGTGAACATGGGGTCCATATATCTCTTTGATTTAGTGTTTTCATTTCCTTTGGATAAATATCCAAAGAGGAATTGCTGGATCACTTGGTATTTCTACTTTTAATTTTTTTAGGAACCTCCATACTGTTTTCCATAGTGGTTATGCCAGTTTACAATCCCAGCCAACAGTGCAGAAGCAGACCCTAGTGTAGTGGTCGCCAACCGGTGGCCCGCAGACCACTGGTGGTCCATGAGGTCTGAAAGGTGGCTACCGCTGCCCTAGTCAACACTTCTTGTTTATTGATATATTGATGATAGCCATTCTGTGAGGTGATATGTCATTGTGGTTTTAATTTGTATTTCTGTCATGATTAGTGACATTGGGGATCTTTTCATCTATGGACCATCTGTATGTTCTCTTTGGAGAAATGTGTGTTTAGGTCTTCTGTACAATTTTAAATCAGAGTATTTGTGTTTTTTTGTTTTTTGGGGTTTTTTTTTGGTGTGAAGTTGTATGAGTTCTTTATATATTTTGGATATTAACCTCTTATTGGATGTATCAGTGATGAATACTTCCATTTGGTAGGTTGTCTTTTTGTTTTGTTGATGGTTTTCTTGCAAAAACTTTTTAGTTTGATGAGTCTTATTTATTTTTTCATTTGTTTTCCTTGTCATAGGAGATATATCAGAAAAAAATATTGCTAAGAGCAGTGTCAGAGAGTTTACTGCCTATGTTTTCTTTTAGGAGTTTTATTGTCCTGGGTCTTACATTTAAGTCTTTAATCCATCTTGAGTTTATTCTTGTATGTGGTGTAAGAAGGTGGTCTAGTTTCAGTATTTTTGCATGTATCTGTCCAATTTACCCAATGCCACTTGTTGAAGAGAATGTCTTAACTCCATTGTATATTCTTGCCTCCTTTGTCATAGATTAATTGACCACAAAGGCATGGGTTTATTTCTGGGCTCTTTATTCTGTTCCACTGATTTATGTGTCTGTTTTTGTGCTATTACCATGCTGTTTTGATTACTATAGCTTTTTAGTATAGTTTGATATTAGGTAGTATGGTACTCCCAACTTGGTTCTTCTTTCTCAAGGTTGCTGTGGCTATTCAGGATCTTTAGTAGTTCCATACAAATTTTAGGATTATTTGTTCTAGTGCTCTGGAAATGCCATTTGTATTTTGATAAAGATTGCATTGAATCTATAGACAGCTTTGGGTAATATGGACATTTTAATGATGTTAATTCTGCCTATCCATGAGCACAGTATATGTTTCCATTTTTTTGTATCTTCTTTAATTTCTTTAATGTTGTACAGTTTTCTGACTACAGGTCTTTTACCTCTTTGGTTAAATTTATTCATAGGCCCTGGCCAGTGTGGCTCATTGGTTGAGCATTGTCATGTACAACAAAAGGTCACTGGTTCCATTCCCAGTCAGGGCACATGCCCATGTTGTTGGCTCAATCCCTGGTCAGGGTGGGTGTGGGAGGCAGCTGATCAATGTTTTTTCTCTCACATCAATGTTTCTCTCTCTCTTTCCTTCCCTCTCCTTTTGTCTCTCTCTCTAAAAAAAAGTCAATAAAAAACATTTTTTAAAAATTACTCCTAGGTATTTTATTTTTTTGATGCAATTATAAATGGGATTGTTTTAGTAATTTCTCTTTCTGATAGTTCATTGTTGGTGTATAAAAATGCAACCAAGCCTTACCAGTGTAGCCAGTGGTTAAGCATCGACCAGTGAGCCAGAAGGTTGTGGTTTGATTCCTGGTCAGAGCACATGCCCCTGAGTTGCAGGCTTGATCCCTAGTAGGGGGTGTGCAGGAGGCAACCAATTTGTGATTCTCTCTCATCATTGATGTTTCTATCTCTCTCTCCCTCTCCTTTCCTCTCTCTGAATTAAAACATATTTTAAAAATAAAATTAAAATGAAACCAACTGCTGAATATTAATTTTGTATCCTGCTACTTCAGTGAATATATTTATCAGTTGTAATAATTTGGGGTGGAATTTCTATAGGGTTCTATATGCATAGTATCATATATCACTGCAAATAATAACAGTTTTACTTTTCTTTCTTAAAAAAATTTTTTAATTGGTTTGAGAGAGAAGAAAGGGGTGGGGCGGGGAGAGAGACAGACAGACAGACATCTGCTGTTCCACCTATTCACACATTCATTGGCTGACTTTTGCACGTGCCCCAACCAGGTATTGAACCTGCAACCCTGGTGGATTGGGACCATGCTCCAAACAGCTGACCTACCCAGGCAGGGCTTACTTCTTTTCCAATTTGGATGCCTTTTTTTTCTTTTTCTTTCCTGATTGCTCTGCCTAGAACTTTAAGTACAATGTTGAATAGTGGTAAAAGGAGACCTCCTTGTCTTGTTCCTGATCTTAAGAAAAATGCTTTTAGTTTCCCCCATTGAGTATGATGTTAGCTGTGGGTTTGTTATATATGGCCTTTATTGTGTTCAGCTAGGTTCTCTTTATTCCCACTTTGCTGAGAGTTTTTATCATAATAGGTGCTGGACTTTACCAAATGCCTTTTTTGTATCTATTGACATGATCATATAATTTTATCCATCATTATGTTTATGTGGTGTATCATGTTCATTGATTTGCAGATGTTGAACCAACCTTGCATCCCAGGAATAAATCCCACTGGATTATGATCTTCTTTTTGTTTCAGTATTTTCAGTTTTATGATAAAAATGCACATGCAACAAAGATGTGATAAGTCATTTCTTTGCTCTAATTGCATCCAGTACTTGCTGCTGAGCAGCTTTCTTTTACCATCTCAACAAACCCCTTACATGTTTCATGCAGTATTTCTTCGTCCTTCTGCTATTTCCCCCCACCTTTCAGGTTACTTAGTGGGTATGTTTACAAAGCTTGTTACAAAAGCTTCTGTTCTATAGTCCAGGGTGTGAAGTCTGTGCATGGACCTTCAAATTGTTCTGCAGGTGTATCATTGTCTGCCTGGGGCACCAATCCATGCTCTCTAAAATTTACCAAAAGCTTTTTTGTTATATCATCTTTTTGATGAGGGTCAAGTTTTTGAAAACTCTTTGCTTTGCAATAACATCTTTGGTGGTTCTCTTGACTCCAGAAGAATGTGTGTTGTAGCTGTAAACTTCCCATCTTGAATTTGTTCCAGCAGGGAAGAGGTTCACAGCTTTACTTCGTAATTTCAGATCTTCTCTGACCAATTCTCACTGCCATTTCCACCACCGACAGTTGATTTTTCTGCATTCTTTAGATCAGCGGTTCTCAACCTGTGGGTCGCGACCCCTTTGGCGGTCGAACGACCTTTTCACAGGGGTCGCCTAAGACCATCCTGCATATCAGATATTTACATTATGATTCATAGCAGTGGCAACATTACAGTTATGAAGTAGCAACGAAAATAATTTTATGGTTGGGTCACAACATGAGGAACTGTATTTAAAGGGCCAGAAGGTTGAGAACCACTGCTTTAGATGCTTGTCATGCATGAGCCTCAGCTTCCTCTTTCTCTTTTCTAATTTGCTCATTTATTTCTTCTCTTTTTCCCCCCCTACTTCTTTGTTGATGATGTGTTTCATTCAAGCACTGTAAACTTGCTAGTTCAAGGCAATCACAGTTAACCCACTTTGCCTCATTATCAGAAAAGTGATTTCAGGTCTTGCATGAGTTTCAAAGTTTTTGCCTTTCCATTATAATGTCTTTTCTGGGTATGTTTTTCCTTCTTTGCCAGTAGTGCATGTTGTCTAATTTCTTCCTCTTCTTTCTCTTCAGCTAAACAAGCAACTTCTCATTCAGCTTGTCTGTGATTTTCTTTAGCTTCTTGCTCCTATTTTGCTTCTGCTTTTGCTTTCTTTTCTGCTTCTTTCTTGGCCTTTTCTTCTGTCATTTTTTATTCTTGGATTATAACTATATTCATTGTCAACTACTGTTCATATCCTGTCCATTTCCTCTTTTCCCTTTGTGCTCTTGTTGCTCCGTTCTGCTTTTAAGTCCTCCTCTCATCAGGACACTCTGCTTTTCTTCTTCTTCGTCTAAATAAGAAAATTCTCTCCAAGAATAAAAATTATACCAAAGAGAATAAAATACATCTATATCTTCAAATGATGAATTCATATCACCAAGTTTAGGGAAACATATTTTTTTATTTGACCATCTGGAATTTCTTTCAAACACAGGAAAACACTTGGAAGAAATTATCCTTTGCTTCACTGTTAGAAGGAACCAAGTTATCAGAAGTAGGATCTACACTGTTAAACGCTGGTCTTTTCACTGGATCGGATAACATTTCATGAGCTTTAGCAATGCAAGTGAAGTGGTCATTATCTCCTTCTCTCGTTGGTGCACCAGCTGCGTTCCCTTTGTCTGGGTGATGTTTGAAGCCTTTGCTTTATGAGCTGCCGATCTGTGTCCCTGGAGCTTTGTATCTTACATGGCCAAGTCCAAGTGCTGCCTGGTGGTCTTGGTGCTGTCAGGCGTTGGATCGAGTGTTTTCAGCGTGGGAAATTCTTCCAACTGCAACTCTTCATCTTCTGATTCTGCTGATAACTCCTTCTTATCCTCCAGTTTCTGAAAAGGGGCAGAAGCATTTCTGTTTCTCTTAACAAAAGCTTCAGACCATCTTCCCACAGGTTCCCATTGGCAGTGTTGAGGCTGTGGTTGGAAATGTTAAGAGCGGCTTCAGTGTATGGCTTGGAATAAATCAGCGGTCAGAGGGTGGGCGATGGCAGGGCCTTGGCCACTGCAGTGCTCAGCGGGAGCAGCATGGTGTCCCGGGGCCAGCCTGCGTCCTGGGTGGAGGGCAATTAGCATCACCCCTCCTCGCCCCAAGTTCTTCCTACCTCCTGGTCTGAGCCTCCCGCCTCGGCTCTACAATGGCCTGTAGGGTCTTTTTAATGTATTGCTGACTTTGGTTTGCTAGTATTTGTTGAGGATTTTTGCTTCTGTGTTCATCAGGGATTGGCTTATAATTTTTTTTTTTTTTTTGGTAATGTCTGTGAATTTTGATCAGTGATGCTGGCCTTGTAAAATGAGCTTGAGAGTCTTCCCTCCTCTGAGTTATTTGGAATAGTTTGAGAAGGATTGTTACTGAGCCAACACGTATTATTTCTTGTCTTTTTCATAGTAGGCATTCTAACAGGTGTGAGGTGATAGCTCATTGTGGTTTTTGATTTGCATTTTCCTGATGATTAGTGATGTTGAGCACCTTTTAATTTACCTGTTGGCCATTTATATGGGAAAGCAAGGGACTCAAAATAGCCTAAACAATCTTGAAAAATAACAAGGTTGAAAGACTTACACTTTCTGATTCGAAAACTTATTATAAAGCTACAGTAGTAAAGACAGTGTGGTACTGGCATAAACATGTGAATCAATGGAAATAAATTGAAAGTCCAGAAATAAACTTATATTTATGGTCAGTTGATTTTTGCCACAGGTGCCAAAACCATTCAATAGAGAAAGAATAGTCTTTTCAGAAAATGTACTCAGAGTTATAAATATATTCAAAGCCATTTAATCATATCTTTAAAAGGCCAATTTGATTCTTAGGATATACTCCCAGAAGTGGGATAGCTGGGAAAAATGACAGCTCCATTTTTCATTTTTTTGAGGAAACTCCTTATTGTTTTCCATAGTGGCTGCACCAGTCTCCATTCTTTTTTATATTATTAGTATATATTTTTATTGGTTTCAGAGAGGAAAGGGGAGGGAGAGAGAGATGGAAATATCAATGATGAGAGAGAATCATTGATCGGCTGCCTCCTTCATGCCCCCTACTGGGGATGGAGCCCGCAACCTGGGCATGTGCCCTTGACCAGAATCAAACTTGGGACCCTTCAGTCCGCAGGCTGATGCTCTATCCACTGAGCCAAACCAGCTAGGGCACCAGTCAACATTCTTAGCAGCAGTGTACTAGGGTTCCCTTTTCTCCACATCCTCCCCAGCATTTATTGTTTGTTGACTTATTAACGTTAGCCATTCTGGCAGATATGAGGTGACACATCTCTGATAATTAGTGACCTTGAGCATTTTTCATATGTCTCTTGGGCATCTGTATGTCCTCTTTGGAGAAATTCTAGTCAGGCGTTTTGCCCATTTTTTAAATAGGATTGTTTATCTTTCTGGTGTTGAGTTGTATAACTTCTTTATATATTTTGGAGATTAACCTCTTATCTGATGAATCATTGGCAAATATGTTCTCCCATCCTGTGGGTTACCTTTTTGCTTTGCTGATGGTTTCTTTAGCTGTGCAGGAGCTTTTTGATCTGATGTAGTCCCATTTGTTTATTTTCCCTTTCCCTCGGAGACATATGGGCAAAAATATTGCTCCAAGAGATGTCTGCGATTTACTGCCTATGTTTTCTTCTAGGTATCTTATTTTTTGTTGTTGTTGTTGCAATGGTAAATGGGATTGCTTTTTTTAGTTTCTCTTTCTGAGAGTTCATTATTGGGATATAAAAATGCCATTGATTTCTGGATGTTGATTTTGTATCCTACTACTTGCCAAATTTATTAAATCTAATATTTTAAGGTGGGTTCTTTAGGGTGTTCTATATACAATACCTTATCATCTGCAAATAATGACAGTTTTACTTCCTCCTTTCCAATTTGGATGCCTTTTATTTCTTTTTTTCTGATTGTTGTGGCTATGACTTCCAACACTGTGTTGAATAAGAGTGGTGAAAGTGGGCATCTCTGTCTTGTTCCTGATCTTGAGGGAAACAATTTTTGCCTATTGAGTATTACGTTGGTTTTTCATGTATGGCGTTTATCATGTTGAGGTATGATTCCTCTATTCCCACTTTGTTGAGAGTTTTCATCTTTATGGGTGCTGGATTTTGTCGAATGCTTTTCTTGCATCTATTGATATGATCATGTGTTTTTACCCTTCATTTTGTTTATATATCACATTTATTGATTTGCAAATATTGTACCAACCTTGCATCCCTGGAATAAATCCCACTTGTTTCTGATGTATGATCTTTTTAATATATTGCTGGGTCCAATTTCCTAATATTTTGTTGAGGACTTTAGCATCTATGTTCATCAGGGAAATTGGCCTATAATTTTCTTTTTGTGTAGTGTAGGGTTTGGAATTAGGATAATGCTGGCCTCCTAAAATTAGCTTGGCAGTCTTCCTTGTGAATTTTTTGGGATAGTTTGAGGAGAATTGTGTGTGATTTTCAACTATAAGTTTATTTAATGGGTGAAAGGCTATTGGTACTATTTCTTCATGAGAGCTTTGATAGCTTATGTCTTTCAAGGAAGTTGTCCATTTTTATATTTTGAAATTTACTGCCATAAAGTTGCTCATAATACTTTGTTATCATTTGAATGTTTTATAGAATGTGTACTGCTACTCCTCTCTCATTCTGGTATTGGTAATTTGTGTGTTCTCTCTTTTTTCCCTCAGTATGGGTAGATATTGTCAATTTTATTGACTTTTTCCCCCTAAGGGCATGGTTTAAATTTCACTGATCTCTATTGTTTTCCATTTCTATTTCAGTGATTTTGGCTCTTTAATTTATTCATACCTTTTTTTACTATTCACTTTGGGTTTCATTTACTCTTTCTAGTGTATAAAGGTAGGAACTTAAGACATTGAGTTAAGACCTTTCTTTTTATCTAATACAAGTGTTTAGTACTTTAAAAAAATACTCATTTTCCATGTAAGTACTGCTGTAGATGTTGTCCATAGATTTTGGTGCCTTTTTCTGTTTTCATTCCCTTTTGATTCTTCCTTTGAGCCATATCTTTAGAATTATGTTGTTTAGTTTCCAAATATTAGATTTTCCAGATGTCTTTCTATTATTGATTTCTATTTTAATTCCATGTGGTCAGAGAAATAGTTTGTACAATTTGTATTCTTTTTAATTTATTGAGACTTGACTCATGGCCCTGCCATAAGCTTATCTCAAGTACCATGCTGTAGATGTTGTCCATAGATCCTTTTTCTGTTTTCATTCCCTTTTGCCTCTATCTTTTGAAGTATGGGTTCGATTGAAATGAAATATTTGGTAATACGCAGTTACAATCGGCCCGAGTTTACACGTTTATTGATTTCTATTTTAATTCCATGTGGTCAGAGAAATAGTTTGTACAATTTGTATTCTTTTTAATTTATTGAGACTTGACTCAGTTTCCCGCAACCCAAGTGTCAAGTACCATGTATACTTGAAAAGATTGTGTATTCTGCTGCCCTTGGGCGGCTTGCTCTGTAAATGTCAAGTTGGTTGTTAGTGTTGTCTGTCTTATAGTATATCCTTATGGATTTTTTTTAAATTGTAAAATTTTCAGTTATTTCTTCAAATATACGTTTCTAGCCCCTTCTCCCACCTTTCATTCCTTTACTGTTTCTGTACTCACATACGTGTGTTTGTGTTTCCTTTTAGTAGTTTCTGTCATTGTCTTCTAATGTGTTATCATGTGTTAATCCTAGCCAGTAGGTTTTTCATCTCAAGACATTGTATTTTTCATCACAATGAGTTCGCTTTGAGTCTTTTTATTTTATATTTTTAAATATATTTTTATTGATTTCAGAGAGGAAAGGAAAGGGAGATAGAAACATCAATGATGAGAGAGAATCATTGATTGGCTGCCTCCTGCATACCCCCTACTGGGGGTTGAACCCACAACCTGGGCATGTGCCCTGACTGGGAATCAAACAGTGACCTCCTGGTTCATAGGTCAATGCTCAATCACTGAGCCACTGTGGCCAGCACTTTAGGACTTTTTATGTCTTCCATATCTCTACTTGGCATGTTCAATCTTTCCCCTACCTTTCTGAATATATGAAGAATATTTATAATGTTTTAATGCCCTTGTTCTATAATTCTGCCACCAGTGTCATTTCTGGGTTTGTTTCTGTTGACTGATTTTTCTTTTAATTACAGGATTATAGTTTCTTGCCTCTTTGTACACATGGGAATTTTTGTATCAGGCATTTTGAATGTTTTGTTGCTACGTACTATAAAGATACATGTTTATTTGTGTTATGTATTATGTATACCGTACATTTACACACACTTCCAGATTAGGAGTGAAGCGCATCTGAACCGCCTCCCCTTTATGTGTATTTTACCTTTTTCTGGGATACAACTAAGTTATTCAGAAGCATTGTGATCCTTTCCGGGCTTGCTCTTAAAGGTTTGATAGGCAGGACCAGCGCAACCTTTAGGTCAGGGCTAATGTGACCCCACGGTGAACACAACAATCTTCCAGCTCCTCTTCCAGGTGCCCCAACTACCATTTCACTCTGGCTGTTGGGAATGTGACCTAACCCAGCCCTGAGTGAGCGGCAAGAACCAGCCCACCTGCTTCTCTCCAGGCTCTTTCCTGGGCCGCAGGGAGTTACAAGAGCATTTTCTGATCTGCAGTTGGACGTGAGTGGAGCCCTCTGCAGGCCAGTGGCGCTTTCTCGTGCTCTGTACTGTGGATTCTCCAGGCTCGGCCTCCTGGGATTCTCTGCTGTCTCCTCAGCTTTAGGGCCTGCAGAGCGGTGAGCTCCCTCCCCATGGTGAAGCCTGTGGGCTACTCCCTTCAGACAAGAAGCTGAGGCAAATGTAGGACTTGTGTGTTTTTCTTTTCTTTTTTTCTTTTTCAGAGATCTTTGTCCTGCACGCCTCTTTTCCACTGTCTAGAAATCATTTTTTCAAACATTTTCTCTAGATTTAGGTAAGACAGTAGGGAAAACCCAGCCCTTGTTGCTCCATCTTGTCCCCAAGTGGAAATTACTTGTTGGACTTTGAATGTCTTCCAAATGTTTCCATTTATTAATCAATAAGCACCTACTAAAGCAGGCCCTGTCCCTCTGACCGAGAGGAGATATATCCTTCCCCGTCCCCCATGCCACTGCAAGTCAGGAAATGCATTCACAGCATAACCAGGTTTCATTTGTATTTTATTTATACAACGGACCAGGACAGAGGATCCTACGCCCATGATTTTTGTAAGGCTCATAGTATCTCAATAGCCGCTGCAAACATCTTTAAAGCTAAATTAATTTCATTAAAAATAGTGAAGGGGAAATGTAATATTTGAGGCAAATATAGTTTGAAATGAAGACAAACCAAGATATCCGTCTTAGGTTGAAAGCAATGGTTTAGGAGCTAAAAGTCCTGCTTCCAGAGGGAGAGCTCTCTCCCAGGCTTCACAGCAGGTCACATGATTCCCCAAAAGGCAACCAGGGCTTGGCCTAGTTAACATTGTCCCTGTGTGCTGTGCTCCCTGTGACCTGCCTCCTTTGAAGGCCTCACTGAGCTGGAGCCTGCAGAGAAAGTGGGGGTGGGAGTGAAGAGCATCTGAACTGCCCCACCCCTCAGCGTGATAGAAAATAGACAACCACTTGGCTCCTATGGTCAGCTGCCCACTCAGCCCTCTGCAGGGTGCCAGCCTTGCAGGCCCATCCCCTTGTCCAGGGAATCCAGGAAAGGGCCTTGGAGCAACAGTGATCAGCCCCACTGCTGGCTGGCTGCTCTGCTTCAAGTGCAGACTTGCCATGGGACTCTGCTTTAAAAGCTAAAGGCTATCCCTGCGCCAAGGAGAGCAAGAAAATAATCTGAATCTAAATCCCCGAGTGGTCACGATGCCATGAGGGTGCTGAGGTCTCAGTGGGGAATGAAGGAAAACACGTTTGGACCCTGTATTTTTATGAGAATGAGGAAATACAACCAACACCATGAAAACCACGTGAGAAACAGACCAGCCCCTTCAGTGGGAGGGAGAAGGAAACAAAGCTGAAGCGTATTTACTAGCTCACAAAAAAAGCCAGGAACCTTTTAATACTAAAATCAGAGCTGACCTACTAGAAAAGTCACGCTGTGTGTGTGAATTTGAACCTTGGCTTTTGGTTGAGGCCTGTGGCTATTCTGTCTGAGGAGGCTTCAGACTTGTTAGCAAAGTGGCGGGAAACGCAGGTGGCCTGGCTGGCTACCTAGACTTTCACAAGCCCTTTCCCTGTCCGCCGAGGCAGGTGGCTAATCCCACCTGCCCCTCACGACATTGACAGTGGTATTATTTATATAGTGTAGTGTCTTTTGGAGGGAGCTTTGCAGTTAGTGTTTTTCCATTCACAAATTTTACGTCTGACACCGAGTTGAGAAGATACCGCACCTCGCTTGCAGATGAGAAACGGGGCAAGTTTCAGAATCAAGAAAGGTGAAGGGACTTGACCAGTGTCCCAGGTGCAGTGACTCAGGCAAAACCAAAAGGCTCCAAATTTCAGATTCTGTGGTCTTTCTGCTAGAACGTGCTGCCTCTCCCAGGGTTGGTGAAATGTGCTCGGACCAGTCCTCAGGCTCATGCTTTATGATCCTTTGTCCTGTCTCACTCGGCACACGCTGTACAAGGTGTTTGTATGTAGCTCAGTGGGAAGTTTTCCCATAAAGACAGCAGCGTCCAGATAGAACATGGGACTGGCCCGCCTTGCATCTGGAGAGGTTATGAGAATGCTGGTTGTGCTTTTCCTCACAGTTCCCCCATTACTGCCTCGTATCATGTGGTCCTTACTTTGCAAACTATACTTTTGCAAAAATAAGCATAAATCAATTCCATTAATGTAGAGAAGGGCAAAAGTTGCTAAGCAATGTTCCTAGGGATTGGTCCTCATAGCTTTAAAACTTTAGTGTCAGCTTAGACATTAACAGCAGCGGGCTGGGCTTCAGGCTTTCAGTTACAAAGGTCTTAACATTTGTTTGCTCAGATAGCTTATAGAGTGTTTAATGGGAAAGCAAGGGACACTCTGTTAAACTACAGATTAAATAGTAATTATCTTTACTATGACCAAACCATTGAAGGAAATTGACAATAATTTCCTTTAAAAAAAAAAGAAAAGAAAAGAAATATATCACCCAGCCTGCATGGCTCAGTGGTTGAGTGTCAACCTATGAACCAGGTCGGTTTCATCCCAGGTCAGGGCACATGCCCGGGTTGCGGGCTCAATCCCCAGTGTGGGCATGCAGGAGGCAGCCGATCAATTATTCTCTTATTGATGTTTCTCTTTCCCTCTCCTTCCTCTCTGAAATCAATAAAACTACATATTTTTTAAATGAAATATAAAAAACCAAATTTATTAAATGGCTTAATATATCCTACACTGATTTCCAACCCACCCACATTTTTCAGATTGAACCAAATCAGAAATCAACCAACCGATTATTATTCATGTTCTAGCAAACTAACTTTCCTTTTATCCCTGTCTTCTAAACTCAAAGAAAACCAGCGCTGGTTTTGATAAGTGCACACAGAGATGTTAAAGGAGGCAGAACTGGGCGGGCTCTCACATAATTACCTCAAGCTCAATTAGGCTGAATGTGAATGCTTTTCCGCTACATTTAGGTCTTAGTTGTCCCCAGAGTGTCAAATGTTGGGTGTGATGACTTCTGTGAAATAGCAGCTTGTAGAATCTACCCTTTATTATCAAGACTAGACTTTTTACAGATCCCCACCCCCACCCCGCCGGTGTACACCTCTGTGAAGGCACCGAGCCTGTTATATTGTAATGACTGCTTTTCTTCTTGAGACTGTAATACAGGTGATGCTCCTTTTCAACTTTGTGAAGTAGGACCTGGCACATAGTAGCAGATAAAACTGCTCTTCATGTGACCAAAGTTTTATATAGAAAAAGAAAAGTATACCAATATTTTAAAGTCTCTCTCTTTTTGTGTTTTTTAAAAACTTCTCACAAAGGATTTGCTGTAAGCCTTCAAGTCATCTTGTCCAATCCAAAAGCTGTATTTAAGCGCCGTGGATCCCAGCCAGGGATGCAAGAATCTGACTTTCTAAAACAGATAACAACTGTTGAAGAACTGGAACCGAAAGCAAATAACTGCACCAAGGTATTCATGTCTCATGTGCTGCTTGATGTGGCTGCATGCTGGCACTGAGGCTGGCTACCCCAGAGATTTCCCTCCCTCCCTAGGTCCTTGTGTGGCACACTCGCACAGAGAAGGTCAATCTAGCCAACGAGCCCAAGTACCACCTGGACACAGTGAAGATCGAGGTGTAACTGGGAGCAGCAGTGGGTGTGGAAGAGGACGTTTGGAGGTTAGGCTACAGAGCATTCAGGTATTGTTCATTTTACTTCAGTACAACAGCCTTTATTGACATCTGATGGACATCTGTTTAAACAGAGCTTGTCAGTTAACATAAGCTAATCAGCTGGTATAAAATGTGTTTCTGTCTTCATTTGTTCTGCATGTTTTCTCTACAACTAAACTGGAAGATCTTTGTACAGTACAGCTAATGACACTGCAGGTACCATTTTTAGTATCTTATATACTTTTCTTTTTTTTCCCCATTTGGCCTTATAACTGGTAGAACTGAACAGGTTTTAGAAACAGATGACAGGTATTTTGTCCCCAATTCCTGACTTAGCAACTTTAATTTATGTAAGGTTGGTGGCAGTATATACTGTAGGAAATGAAACCCACAAAAAAAGTCTATGGATTCATCTATTTAATATAGGGATAGAACATTTTGTCAATACTAGGCACCATAAAATGTAAACACAATTACTGTCATAAACCTGGATATACCTTCAAGGACTGAAAGTGGCTTTGTTTAGTTACCCTGTTTGCATATAGTGCAGAGAAAGGTCATCATATTAGCACTATGTACATAAGAGGAGATCCAAATTACAAGAGGCAGATAAAATTCAAATTCTTTAAATATTTGTTAAACTAAGTTTTATAGTAACATCCAGGTTTATCTTCCTTTCACTAACCACGTTCCCTGTTAAGCACATCATAACAATAGCACAGTGAAGGAAATGATGAAATAAAAATTTTGATACACTAGAAAACAGTGCTCAGTGATACACTTACATTCTATTTATGATTAACCATTTGATCATACAGTACCTTCCTACAAGATTACTGGCTAATTTGGGGGTGGGGTTTATACTGTTAGAGGTATTACTAACATGATAACTATTTTCCTTATATGCAAACATTAGAGCTATAATTTTATTGAGTAAAACTGATTATGCAAGTTGACTTTGCAGCTTCTCAAATAATGTGGTTTATGAAGTTATGAGAACTATGAGCAAAGCTGCCCTGGACATGAAATAGTTTCTCAACCTGCTTTTCATCACATCAAATTTAATCAGTACAAACCAACACAGTCAATCAGATAATTCTTAATGTGAACAAATGGGGAAAAAGAAAAAATATATATGTACATGAATAAACAGGGGAACTAGATGCATTTCAGCAAGGAATGTAGGTGGTAGCTCTGGATGAAACTCGTGTGCAGTCCTCACTTCCACAGTTGTGTGCTGAGAGTCTGACCCGATGAGCTTCCAGACCATCCTGCTGTCGTGCTGGGGGGCTGGGCAAAACCCAGCGCAGGGCTCGCACTGCCCATACTCATGCCAGCCATCTGCTGGTTCACCTGTGAGGTAACACAGGGCTCAGTTTAAGAAGCTCACTTATTTCTTTAACCACAGTTAGACATTTTTAAATAGTTACCCGATTTTATTGGAAGCTGCCTCAAAGAGATACTGAAGCTTAATAGCAATTAAAATAAGTATTTTTTTGTCCATGTAAAAATCAGTCAAAGCCAACCATCACATGTTTATTTCTCTGCAGAAAGCAACTACAGCTTTCTTCCCATTTTAGCACTGTACTATATTTATTCATTTTCTAGACTCAATTTCTTGCCCCAAAAGATTAACCACAACTGAAAAAAGTGCCAAAGCAATCTTTCTATTTGTATCTAGGTATAATGAGTCCACTGTTCTTTCAACTCAAGTATTGCTAAAAACTAAGGAAATTTTAGAAGGTAAAATACTCCAAAATTAGAAATTGAGTATTGTAGCTTTTATTAACATCTTAAATGTTTCTATATACTTTGTAAATATTAAAGAAAAGGTCAAACATCTAAAATTTTCATTATTTGATAAGGTATAAGATTTAATGTGTTTTCTTCCACTGGAGTCATGTATGTATATAAGCATCTTAACCCTTTCCTTGTGGTTCTTACCTCTAAGATGACAGGTTAAGGAAAGACAAGAGGATTAAGTACAGAGTGGAGTTAAAACCTATGCTCAGGGTTGGATTGTATTGTTTGCAGTTTTTCAAAGACACTAATGTGAATTACATCACTCTAATGAGGCATAAGTGTCTATAGCGGAGGATCACTTCTGATACTTACTCAAGGTTGTTTTAACCACCTTGTCGTTGGCCAATGGCTCTCATGCAGGGCGTGCTGGAGAACAGCCTTCATCAGGCCTTGAAGTAAGGGTCAACTCCTTCCTGGTTCATCCAGCACCTTAACCTGAGCTTACTTCAGCATTCTGGCACACACAAGCTGTTAATGCCACTTGGTACTTACCATTTTTTAGATCCCCAGAGATTAGAGACCAGTGTAATATAGATATTCTTTTAAATAGTAAAAATAACTTGGAGCATTCATAGGATATATAGTGATTTTGCTAATGTTGGTTAGAAATCACTATTGACTATTCCTTGCTCTCAAGGTGAAACACCTGACCAGAACAGGAGCCAAAATGCTAGAAGCAGGTGGGATCTTATCAAAGAGGAGTGTAACGGGAA
Source organism: Myotis lucifugus (assembly GCF_000147115.1). Classification (NCBI taxonomy): domain Eukaryota; kingdom Metazoa; phylum Chordata; class Mammalia; order Chiroptera; family Vespertilionidae; genus Myotis; species Myotis lucifugus. The sequence continues at coordinate 2,649,649 of NW_005871107.1, read as the reverse complement.
GAAAAGTCAGGACAGAGCACCTAATATAGAGAAACTCATTTGAAGAAGGTAGTGTATTGGTAATGTGTCCTATCTTGGCACTAAACTAACTTAAGTAGAAACAGGATTTTATAATATGAAGGGATGTCTGAAACAAATATGGACTTGTCCATATCTTATAGGAATTCTTGAACTAGTGGGTACTCTTTCTAAATATAAACCTAATTACAGGGTAAGTAAAAAGGAAATACAATGTTATATTTTTGAACAAAAAGATTTTTCATAAATCATGGACAGTAGCCTAGATTTTTATCCCTAATTTATGAAAGCTACACCCCATCCCAAATTAGTAAAGACAGGTTGGTCCAAAGTAGACTATCAAATGCCCCACCAGGGAGCAGGGTTAAAGCGTGTTACTAATTTCAAAGGTGATAGGGAGTTTCTTAGGATGCCAAGATAATTTCTAGCTCTTATAACTAGATTACAGTTATATTGGAAATGAAAAAATACTTCACATTTCTTTATAGAATATCAAGTAGGGACAAAGACAGATCATTTGTCTATCTGATATAACTTCATTATCCCTCCTGTTTCTACCAGATTAGATTTAAATACAAATAAAACAATTTAGAAAGTCTGATTTCTTCAATTCTGGATAAAGTGGAGAATAAATGACCCTTACCTGGGACAGGTTCCACGGGGGCTGTTGAGCTTGAGGCAGGCCAAACTTAGTTGGGGGTGCACCCATCTGTCCAACCATTCCTCCTTGGGGGGCAATCACATTCTGAGGCAGTGGCATCACACCAGTTTGTGCATTTCCCATAAACCCATTGGGGATGGGCATGCCCACCATCATGCTTGCACTCTGTCCCATCACATTGCCCATAAGGCCAGGAGCTGCAGGCACAGGTACACCCATTGATGGAAACCTTGAAATGCAGTCGGTGCTTGTGAGGTAAATGGTATATTTGTGGGTCCCATAAATACACCTGCATCATAAGAACCATGAAAAGAAAATGAAGAGAACAGGGCTACTGTATACAGCTGCACTCAATTCTATAATCACAGAAAAACAATTACCATTTTTCTGAACTACCCATAGCAAAATTTTAAATCTGGTCTGGCTGCTCCTACTGCTCAGACCAATTCATAGCCTACACTCTCAGAGCTGGTTATTTCCAGAAGCAGACAAATCAGTTATGAACCTGAGCAATTTTAATTAGAATAAATACATGGATAGAAAAATATCCATTGTGAAGACCAACCTGCATAGCATGAGATGATGTGCTGTTTCTGCTAACCTAAACCACTGGTCTCCCACTACCAAATACACAGGTGCAAGTTCACTGTGCCTGGCTTTAAGGGAAGCAGGTGGGATCTCATTATTTTAAAAGAGGTAGTCTGACAGATTAAAACTGTGTAAACAACAAATCTTACCTTGCTAGTATTTATTATAATTATTTTTTAAATCTCAAACCTTTTTTTGAATTCGTGTAATAATTCAGACTGCTTATTGTTTACTTGCAGAGAAAATACCATGCTGTACAGTTATACACTTCATGCAAATCAAATTTAAATAATTATTCAAAGATAATCTATGTCCTAAAAGCTTGTGAAACATTAAGTGATATGTGAACAGCTTGTTAATCTAAATGAATAAAGTTCTGTGACTCCTGTACCTGCTTTTTAATTCTAATGCTTTATTCATTTCAGTTTTGTAGTTGTGTAAATTGCAACAACAAAAGCACTCATTACATAGAAAAATGGGGAAGAAACATAATTGATATATTATAACCACAAAGGCTCACTTCCAGTAATTCCACTGCAGTCCCTGAAAGCAGACTTCAAAAAGAATTACCAGGAGCGCTCTGTGGCTGCACGGTCCCTGCGCCATACAGGGACAAGATGGAGTCTTTGGAGAGTTGTTTCTTTGTCACCTCTTCTGACTTGGTCGTTTGTTCCGTGAATAGATCCAGATCCCCAGATGTTACTGTAGACACAGTGGCGGCTGCTGGTACAGAGGACGTCCCCTGAGACAAATACCAAAACACACTATCGAATTGTGCATACTAAAACATGACTCAACCATTACTTAAAATCCACGTGAAGTTATGAAATTAGAAATTCAACAACTTGTAGAAGGTAAAATGGTGCATTAAAGAGGATCATTCACAATCCCACACAAAAACATTTAGGATAAAGGTATGATATTTACTATTTTGAATGTATTAATGTAGAAAAGGTAGAGTGAGCGTCCGGCTTGTTTGATTGTGGCTTTAAAAAACATGTTTATTGATCTCAGAGACGAAGGGGGAGGGAGAGAGAGAAACATTCACGATGAGAGAGAATCATGGGCCCTAGCCAGTGTGGCTCGGTGGATAGAGCATCGGCCTGAGGACTGAAGGGTCCCGGGTTCGATTCTGGTCAAGGGCTTGATCCCCAGTGGGGGGGTGTGCAGGAGGCGGCCGATCCACGATTCTCTCCCATCAGGGATGTTTCTATCTCTCTCTCCCTCTCCCTTCCTCTCTTTCTAAAAATCAATAAAAATGTATTTTTTAAAATAAAAAACTCTTACTAGTACATAATAAATTCTGTTTACCTGCTAGACTGATGCTGAGTTTTTGCATCCCGTCCTGACCACAATGGGGTCAACAGGTAGGGGATGTGGCTGCTGTCTGAGCATCACCATTCCCGGGAGGTGCTCAGGCATCTCCCTTAGCAACTACTTCAAGGAACTGGTATCCCTTGGATTAAAGAACATTTCTACAACTACAGACTGTAAGAGGGTCCTGCAAAGGCTGCTTTTGTCCGGGGGTGGGGGGCCGAGGCTCTTCAAAAGCTGCATTGTGATATTCTTATAAACCTAATCTAGATCAGTTTTAACCACAACCTTAGAATGCTTCTAATCTATCCAAAAATGAAGGACAGCAATACTTTAACCACCCCCACTCTCAACCATATCTTGTATTCCACTTTTGGACAAGGGGCAAATGAACACAAATGCAAAGAAATGTAGACTTCAATACAAAACAAAAATTTTCACTTAATCTCTATCTTGCACACAGGTAGTACAGTGGAACCTTGGTTCTCGAATTTGTTCCAGAAGAACTGTACAAGAAGTGATTTGTTTGAAAATGGAATCATTTTTTCCCATTAGAAATAATGTAAATTGAATTAATCCATTTTAGAAACTCAAATGATTCTCCATTTTAACCTTTCTTGTATACAGTGCTTGCCAGCAAAAGGTATGCACACACACTCCTCGTCATGGCGATACTTAAGCGTTAAATGGTCTGCATTGTTCCCCCTTGCTGCTCTGATACTAAGCAGAACACATGAAGTACACCAAAGCCTCAGATGTGGAGTCTAATTCTCCAAGCAGGTGCAGAGCAATTCATACTCCAATGGTATCTAAAGAAGTCTATGAGATATAACAACCTCACTAGAATGTTAGACCAGAAGAAACTGCTTTCCCCATAAAGTTCTTTTCTAAAAATAAACATTAATGATAAAGATCCATTTAAACTATTCCTAAGGAATCTTCTCAATTCTAGTGGTAATTATACAGTGCTATCATAATATGTGTAATAAAAATACATGTAATTAGTCTTCTCAATAAGACATAACCTCTATCTTATTAAAACGTTCCATCCAAACAATTCCTATTGGTCCAGTTTTTCTAGAGAAAAGGAAATATTTTACCTCAAAAATTATGCTGTAATGAACCAAACTAGTTGCTTATTTGTAAAGTGTAAGTTTAGCATAGAATCTTAGTTGTATGCTTAAGAGTAATCAATATTCCTGAAAGTTCATATATTTCACCTTAAAGACAAATACTGCATGACTGCATTTATCACTTATATGTGTAAAAAAATTTTAAAAAATCAAACTCATAGAAACAGAACAGAATGGTGGTTGCAGAGGCTGGGTATGGAGGAAATACAGGGAGCCTGAGCCTGGTAAAAGGGTACAAACTTTCAGCTATAAGATGAATAAGGTCTGAGGATCTAATGCATAACAACATGGTGACTACAGTTGATTAATCTATACTAGAGGCCCGATGCATGAAATTCGTGCAAGAGTAGGCCTTCCTTCCCCTGGTTGCCGGACTGGCTTCCCTTGCAGCCCTGTCTTCATCTGGTCTAATTAGCATATTACCCTTTTATTATTATAGACTAGGGGCCCGGTGCACGAAATTCATGCACTGGGTGGGTGGGGGGGGGAGGGGGAGTGTCCCTCAGCCCAGCCTGCCCCCTCTCACATACTGGGAGCCCTCAGGCGTTGACCCCCATCACCCTCCAATCGCAGGATCGGCCCCTTGCCCAGGCCTGATGCCTCTGCCAGAGGCGTCAGGCCTGGGCAGGGGACCCTCATTTCCCCCGATCACTGGTTCTGCCCCCCGCCCAGGCCTGATGCCTCTGGCCCAGGCGTCAGGCCTGGGCAGGGGACCCCCAGACCCCTCCGATTGCTGGCTCCGCCCCTGGCCCAGGCCTGATGCCTCTGGCCCAGGATTCAGGTCTGGGCAGGGGACCCCCCTCTCCCCCCGATCACCGGCTCCGCCCTCGCCCAGGCCTGATGCCTCCGCCAGAGGTGTCAGGCTTGGATCAGGG